>NC_053424.1:93071724-93418669 GCF_007990345.1 Gossypium hirsutum
GATATGATTTGAACGACTAGTACTCAGACTGGGCAGTGTCTGGAAAAAAATTTCAAAGTTTGTTAACATCTCGTGTCCGACTCCGGTGTCGGTCTCGGGTTCGGGGTGTTACATAGGCGCTATGTTTATATTTGGAGTTGAGCTTGGTAAGTTTTGAACCTATGTGACGATTATAGTTGAAGTCACGTACATAAGGTTCATTGTGGAATAGGTGAAAGTTCGTTTAATTGTATGATTATAACGAAAATAAAATGATGTATGAAAGGCCAATGTAGGACTTGGTATGAGATTGAACCATAGGGTTTAAGGAACTATGGTATAGTTTGGTATGGATGGAGTACTTAACCTCATTTCATTGTTTCCTGTTGTGATAATTTTATTAATGGAGGGTTGTGGAATGCTTATGGCTTACTGAGTTATATACTTATTCGGTGTTTGCTTGTCACCTATTGTAGGTTTCTTGGACTCGTCTCTTTTTGCGTGATCGTGCCGTCGTCGAAGTCATCACACCGGCTAGCAACCTTTGGTATTTTCTTCTTAGTTGGTCTAAGAGAACATTTCGGCATGTATAGGCTAATATGTTTTGTTGAAATTTGGTATGTAAACTTTTAGCCATGCGAAAATGGCATAATGTTCGGTTGAATTTGGTTCTAATGTTGGGTCGTAAGTCTTGGTAATACGATTTTTATGCCATATGTCATGGTTGATTATTTTGGTGTTAAAATTCATGATATGTCAATAGTGTAGTAGGGGGATGTTTGACAATGATTAGCCTTTGGCATGGCTAGTCATGATCATAATTTGTGATATGTATGACGAATCACTAGTTAGATCAAGGAGAAATCACGAAATGGGCATAGTTGCTTTCATAACAGATGCTGGCAGCAGCAGTGACGTGAGATTGAAAAATCACTAAAAATAGTAGGAGTGGGATTAATTGATGAATAAATTATGTATTCGAAGCTCGATGAGTCTATTTTCATATAGAAGCAACGAAAAGATCATATGGACAGTATGTTAAGAGATATTCAGGTTCTCGTGAGACAGGGCCAGAACGGTTTCTGGATTCCCCGTTCCGACTTTGGAAATTTATTATAAATTAACCAGAGACAATTAGGAGTCATACCATATATGGATAGATTCCTATCTGAGTCTAGTTTCTATAGAAGCAAACGGCATCAGTATTGAAGCTCTGTGCAGGGAGATATCCAGGTCGTAATGCGCAAAGGTCAGTGTAGTCGATCCCTGTAACATGGGAGACTTTGACTAATAAACTGTACTAATTGGACCGACCAAAAATTCTAGAAAAAATATGTAGATGGGCATATGAGTCTAGTTTCAGGGAAAAATCACGAAACTGATTTTCGAGTTGTGAAACTCAAGATATGATTTTTAAAGCGACTAGTACGCAGATTGGCAGTGTCTGAGAAATATTTTTATAAAGGGTTTAAAGTCTGCTAACACCTCGTGTTCGACTCCGGTGTCGGTCTCGGGTTCGGGGTGTTACATTTGATTGGTATCAGAGCTATGGTTTAGTCAGTTCTAGGACTACCATAGCACGTATGAGTCTAGCTATACATGCCGAATGTTAATGTTTAACTGTGTGATGACTTCTGACGGTTAAAATTTATGTTTTGATTAGTAAATGGATCCCGGTGTAGAGAGAACCTTGGCGGATGACATTGAAAGTGTAGCGGCTGCTCCTGCACAAGGGACACCGCCTGTTGAACCTCAGTCATCTGCGAATAATCAAGGTGAGGGGGCTAAACAAGCCTTCTTTACCATGATGAATGAGTGGGTCGCGCAGTATGCCCGAACCAATCCGGCTGTCCAACAATTCCCGAATTTGAATAATCCACCGCCGGAGCCAGTAATGCCATCAGTTACTGATCCTGTGAGGCTGAGTAAGCCACCTGTAGACTTGATTAGGAAGCGCGGGGCTGAGGAGTTCAGGGCCATAGTTACTGATGATGCTGAAAGGGCCGAGTTCTGGCTTGATAATACCATTCGGGTGTTTGATGAACTGTCATGCACACCCGATGAATGTCTAAAGTGTGCTATATCCTTGTTGCGGGACTCAGCCTACTATTGGTGGAGGACCCTGATTTCCATAGTCCCAAACGAACGAGTAACTTGGGACTTCTTTCAGACGGAATTTCGAAAGAAATATATTAGTCAACGGTTCATTGATCAAAAGCGTAAGGAATTCTTGGAACTCAAGCAAGGCCGTATGACAGTATCTGAATACGAACATGAATTCGTAAGACTCAGTAGGTATGCCCGGGAGTGTGTAGCTGATGAGGTTGCTATGTGCAAAAGATTCGAAGAAGGATTGAATGAAGATTTAAAGCTACTAATGGGTATTTTGGAAATAAAAGAATTCGTAACACTAGTCGAACGAGCCTGCAAGGCGGAAGAACTTGGAAAGGAGAAGAAGAAGGGTGAATTTAAAGCTAGAGACTACCGTAAAAGATCGACGGGTAAAGCTCCGTTCTCAGCCGTAAAGAAGTTCAGGGAGGACACTAATAAGTCGAGGACGACTGCGGGAATTTCCATCAGAGCAAGACCATCGACGGACTCCCGAGCTACTTCGGTAGCTAGTGTGGGCAATAATCGTCTAGAGAAACCTGAATGTCCCCAATGTGGAAGACGACACATAGGTGAATGTTGGGGTAAGTCTATTAATAGGGCCTGTTACGGATGCGGTTCGAAGGACCACTTCATTAGAGATTGCACGGAGCTTGATGAGAAGAATAAGATTCAAGGTGCAAGACCTAGTGGAGTGACAACTAGAGGTAGACCACCGAGAATTTTAGGAGGTAGGGGTGGTAGTCAGAGAGGGGCCTCTGATACGGCTGTTCGAGCCGAGAACCGCACTCCTGCTAGAGCATATGCCATCCGCGCACGAGAGGAGGCATCCTCCACTGACGTCATCACTGGTACCTTCACTCTCTTTGATACTAATGTGATTGCATTGATTGACCCTGGCTCTACTCATTCATATGTATGTGAAACCTTAGCATCCAGTAAGACTCTACCTGTTGAGTCTACTGAGTTCGTAATTCGGGTGTCAAATCTCTTGGGTCGTTACGTGCTTATCGACAAAGTGTGTAAGAGATGTCCCCTAGTAATTCGAGGTTCTTGTTTTCCGGCGGACTTGATGCTTTTGCCGTTTGATGAATTTGATGTTATTCTTGGTTTGGATTGGCTGACCGTGCATGATGCGGTTGTGAATTGCAAAAGCAAGACTATTGATTTGAGGTGCGCAAATAACGAGGTAATCCGAGTTGAGTCTACGGATTTGAAGGGGTTGCCAGCTGTAATATCAGCAATGTTGGCCCAGAAATATGTAAGAAAAGGGTGCGAAGCATACCTTGCGTATGTACTTGATGATAAAGAATTAGAAAAGAAACTCGAATCTGTGCGGGTGGTTTGTGAATACCCGGATGTTTTTCCTGAAGAATTACTGGGTTTACCACCTGTTCGGGAGGTAGAGTTTGGTATTGAGCTTGTACCTGGGACTACGCCGATTTCGATAGCTCCGTATCGTATGGCACCAACCGAGTTAAAAGAGTTAAAATCTCAGTTGCAAGAATTGACGGATAGAGGTTTTGCTCGACCAAGTTTCTCACCTTGGGGTGCACAGTATTGTTCGTGAAAAAGAAGGACGAAACCATGAGGTTGTGCATTGACTATCGTCAACTGAATAAAGTGACGATAAAGAACAAATATCCGTTGCCGCGCATCGATGATTTGTTCGACCAACTGAAGGGAGCCTCAGTGTTCTCAAAAATAGATTTGAGATCGGGCTATTATCAGTTGCGAATTCGAGATTCGAACATACCCAAAACTGCTTTCAGAACGAGGTACGGTCACTACGAGTTCTTAGTGATGCCGTTTGGGCTCACTAATGCCCCTGCAGTATTTATGGATTTGATGAATCGGATCTTCAGACCATATTTGGATCGGTTCGTAGTTGTGTTCATTGATGACATCTTGGTCTATTCAAGAGATGAGATCGAACATGCTGAACACTTGAGATTAGTGTTGCAAGTTTTGCAGGATAAGAAGTTATATGCTAAGTTCAGTAAGTGTGAGTTCTGGTTAAGAGAGGTTAGCTTCTTGGGTCATGTGGTATCCGCATCGGGTATTCGAGTTGACCCGAACAAAATCTCAGCCATACTTAACTGGAAACCTCTGAGAAATATTACTGAGGTTCGGAGCTTTTTGGGACTCGCCGGTTATTACCGACGATTTGTCAAAAGTTTCTCGATGATAGCCACACCAATGACGAAGCTACTTCAAAAGGATGCTAAGTTCGAATGGATGGAGAAATGTCAGAAAGGCTTCGATCAACTGAAAACTCATTTGACTGAAGCTCCGATTTTAGTGCAACCCGAATCAGGCAAAGAGTTTGTCATTTATAGTGACGCATCCCTACTCGGGTTGGGTTGCGTATTGATGCAAGAAGGTCGAGTTGTGGCCTATGCGTCGAGACAATTGAAGCCACACGAGAGAAATTATCCAACCCATGATCTCGAGCTAGCCGCCATCGTGTTTGCTTTGAAAATATGGCGACATTATTTGTTTGGCGAAAAGTGCCATGTATTTTCGGATCACAAAAGTCTCAAATATTTGATGACTCAAAGAGACTTAAATCTGCGACAAAGACGTTGGTTTGAGTTGTTGAAAGATTACGAGCTTGTCATTGATTACCACCCGGGAAAGGCTAATGTGGTTGCGGACGCCTTAAGCCGGAAATCGCTGTTTGCTTTACGAGCGATGAATGTGCACTTGTCTGTTCTACCCGACAATGTGTTAGTAGCTGAATTAAAGGCCAAACCATCATTGATTCATCAAATTCGTGAAGCTCAGAAAGTCGACGATGAATTGGTTGCAAAACGGGCTAAATGTATTCCGAATATGGAATCCGAATTTCAAATTGATGAGGACGATTGTTTGAGGTTCAGAAGTCGTTTGTGTGTTCCAAGAAATTCGGAACTCATTTCGATGATTCTGAACGAAGCCCATTGTAGCCGAATGTCAATTCACCCGAGGAGTACGAAAATGTACAACGATTTGAAACGTCGATTTTGGTGGCATGGTATGAAACGGGACATCTCCGACTTTGTTTCGAGATGTTTAATATGTCAACAAGTGAAAGCGGAACATCAAGTGCCTTCAGGATTACTTCAGCCGATCATGATACCCGAGTGGAAATGGGATCGAGTCACAATGGACTTTGTGTCCGGACTACCATTGTCAACAAGTAAGAAGGATGCGATTTGGGTTGTTGTTGATAGACTGACTAAGTCGGCTCACTTTATCCCCGTGCGTACGGATTTTTCATTGGATAAACTAGCCGAATTGTATGTTTCTCAGATTGTGAGATTACATGGAGTACCTATTTCTATCGTGTCGGATAGAGATCCGAGATTCACCTCGCGATTTTGGAAGAAATTGCAAGAAGCTTTGGGTACCAAGCTGCATTTTAGCACCGCTTTTCATCCCCAAACCGATGGTCAATCCGAGCGGATAATTCAGATACTCGAGGATATGCTGAGATGCTTCATCCTTGAGTTTAGTGGTTCATGGGAACGGTATGTACCTTTGATTGAATTCGCTTACAACAATAGTTTTCAATCAAGTATTAAGATGGCACCTTACGAGGCTTTGTACGGTCGTAAATGCCGTACACCATTGTTTTGGATCGAGCTCGGTGAAAGTAAAATTTTCAGAGTTGATTTGATTAAAGATGCCGAACAGAAAGTAAAGGTAATCCGTGAAAGTCTGAAGGCAGCCACAGATCGTCAGAAATCGTATGCGGACTTGAAACGAAAGGACATTGAATATCAGGTGGGAGATAAAGTGTTCCTTAAAGTTTCGCCTTGGAAAAAGGTACTCAGGTTTGGCCGTAAGGGCAAGTTGAGCCCGAGATTCATTGGGACGTACGAGATCTCCGAACGAGTTGGTCCGGTTGCGTATAGATTGATTTTGCCCCCTGAGCTTGAAAAGATTCACGACGTCTTTCATGTTTCGATGCTTCGACGCTATCGATCTGATCCATCGCATATAATTAGCCAATCAGAGGTTGAAATTCAAGCCGATATGAGTTATGAAGAAGAACCGATACGTATCCTAGCTCGTGAAGTGAAGGAGTTGCGAAACAAAAGGGTTCCGTTAGTGAAGGTGTTATGGCTCAAACATGGGATCGAGGAAGCTACTTGGGAAACCGAGAGCTCGATGAAAGAACGATACCCAAACCTATTTACCGGTAAGATTTTCGGGGACGAAAATTTCTTAAGTGGGGGAGAGTTGTAACAGCCCAAAATTGACCCTAGTCGGGAAGTGGTTTCGGGACCACAAAACCGAGTCATAAAAATAATTAATTTCCATATTCTATGCTTATTATGTGTGTACATGAGTATGTGGAAGTTTCATTCTCCAATTTTGCCAATTGCATGAGAAATTATTAAATAGGGATCGATATGAGACATGGTGAAAATATGATAGGCTAATTTAAAATGGTCTATTAATGCATGTTGTGAAAATGATGGGTTTGCATGTCAAATTACCCAAAATTTGAGCTAGTGGTTGGCCATGCTATGGGTGGAAACATGTTGGGAACATGTTGGCCTAGTGAGGTATGTAGGAAAAAAATAAAATAAGGAATATGGGTAATAAAGAAAGGAAAAACAAAAAAATGAGTGGTTGTTTCCCCCCCATTGCCGTGAGCTAAAGAAAGGAAAAGAAAAATTTTGTTCATCCTTTTTCATCCTCTTTTGACCGAAAATTCTAAGGGAGGAGGAAGGAGTTCTTGCTTCATGTTTGGTTTGGAAGAGAATTAGGAGGAAGTTTGGCCATGCATGTAACTAGATTGAGGTATGTTTGATATTATTCTTTGAGATTCATGTATATTTTAAGTTGTAAGTTTGAAATCTACCTAGCCATGGTTCAAACTTTGTTAAATGATGGAGATGATATTCGGCCATGCATGTTACATTCTTGGTTGGTATTTTGATGTTTGATGTTGTGGTGATGAGGCATGAAGATGAGTTAAGATTCGGCCTAGGTGGAGTTTGTGTTAATGCCATTGCATGCTAAATATGAAGCTTGTTAATGATGCATGTGATGGTGGATTGATGATTCTTGAATCTCTTTTTTTTTAGCATTTTTGAGTGAGCACATATGTGCATTGGTTGCTAGATGGGGAAGAATCGGCTAGCAAGTTGTGTGCTAAGGCCGAATATAACTTTTGTAGGTTAATGAGTAATGCATGTGCTAAATTGATGGAAAGGGAGAGGATGCTTTACTAGTGTATAAATGATATAAAGATTTTAGAAATTATTTTTTGGTTAGGTGTATGTATGATTAGGTATATTCGGCCATATGAGTAAATATATAGATGATGTTAAAATTGATTATGTATAATGGGCCATATAGGGTACACATTGTGATATTAACTTTGATTCTCTATAATTGATCAAGTGGGTGATTAGTAAGGGTGATTGCCGAATATACTAACATACATATGCATGTGTAATTGGATTGTAAATATTTAGCAAGGCGGTTAAACTAGTTGATTTATTGATTAAGCTCAAGGAGTTAAAGGAGGAGAATCGAGCAAAAGCAAAGAAAAGATCATCGAGTAGCCGAGTTGGAACCATCTTACCCAACACAAGTAAGTCATTAAGCATATCTTTGGTATTGATTAAAGGATCGTAATACCTACACCATTGTGTTTAATGAGATGAAATGTATACAAATGAATATGTAAGTAGAGATGAAATTTGTCGAATGTAAAAAGGAAGTGAAGCCTATTGAGTGGCTGGTTTTCGGCACTAAGTGTGCGGGCAATAAGTGTTCACGGTCATGAGATTGGCACTAAGTGTGCGGGTTTAAATTGTACAGCACTAAGTGTGCGAGTTTAAAGTACATGGCACTAAGTGTGCGCGGTTGATTATTAAGCACTATGTGTGCGAACCCAATATATATTTTCTATAAATTATTTACATTAAGGGTGCGACTTTACCGAGTCGATTTTGGACAGCGGAAAAGGTAAGTGTGCGAACTTGAAATGCATGGCACTAAGTGTGTGAGTTTAAAGTGCATGGCACTAAGTGTGCGCGGTTGATTATTGAGCACTATGTGTGCGAACCCAATATATATTTTCTATAAATTATTTACATTAAGGGTGCGACTTTACCAAGTCGAATTTGGACAGCGGAAAAGGTAAGTGTGCGAACTTGAAATGCATGGCACTAAGTGTGTGAGTTTAAAGTACATGGCACTAAGTGTGCGCGGTTGATTATTAAGCACTATGTGTGCGAACTCAATATATATTTTCTATAAATTATTTACATGAAGGGTGCGACTTTACCGAGTCAATTTTGGACAGCGGAAAAGGTAAGTACCTTGAGTTCATGGCTAATAGGCGCTATGTTTATATTTGGAGTTGAGCTTGGTAAGTTTTGAACCTATGTGACGATTATAGTTGAAGTCACGTACATAAGGTTCATTGTGGAATAGGTGAAAGTTCGTTTAATTGTATGATTATAACGAAAATAAAATGATGTATGAAAGGCCAATGTAGGACTTGGTATGAGATTGAACCATAGGGTTTAAGGAACTATGGTATAGTTTGGTATGGATGGAGTACTTAACCTCATTTCATTGTTTCCTGTTGTGATAATTTTATTAATGGAGGGTTGTGGAATGCTTATGGCTTACTGAGTTATATACTCATTCGGTGTTTGCTTGTCACCTGTTGTAGGTTTCTTGGACTCGTCTCTTTTTGCGTGATCGTGCCGTCGTCGAAGTCATCACACCGGCTAGCAACCTTTGGTATTTTCTTCTTAGTTGGTCTAAGAGAACATTTCGGCATGTATAGGCTAATATGTTTTGTTGAAATTTGGTATGTAAACTTTTAGCCATGCGAAAATGGCATAATGTTCGGTTGAATTTGGTTCTAATGTTGGGTCGTAAGTCTTGGTAATACGATTTTTATGCCATATGTCATGGTTGATTATTTTGGTGTTAAAATTCATGATATGGCAATAGTGTAGTAGGGGGATGTTTGACAATGATTAGCCTTTGGCATGGCTAGTCATGATCATAATTTGTGATATGTATGACGAATCACTAGTTAGATCAAGGAGAAATCACGAAATGGGCATAGTTGCTTTCATAACAGATGCTGGCAGCAGCAGTGACGTGAGATTGAAAAATCACTAAAAATATTAGGAGTGGGATTAATTGATGAATAAATTATGTATTCGAAGCTCGATGAGTCTATTTTCATATAGAAGCAACGAAAAGATCATATGGACAGTATGTTAAGAGATATTCAGGTTCTCGTGAGACAGGGCCAGAACGGTTTCTGGATTCTCTGTTCCGACTTTGGAAATTCATTATAAATTAACCAGAGACAATTAGGAGTCATACCATATATGGATAGATTCCTCTCTGAGTCTAGTTTCTATAGAAACAAACGGCATCAGTATTGAAGCTCTGTGCAGGGAGATATCCAGGTCGTAATGCGCAAAGGTCAGTGTAGTCGATCCCTGTAACATGGGAGACTTTGACTAATAAAATGTACTAATTGGCCCGACCAAAAATTCTATAAAAAAATATGTAGATGGGCATATGAGTCTAGTTTCAGGGAAAAATCACGAAACTGATTTTCGAGTTGTGAAACTCAAGATATGATTTTTAAAGCGACTAGTACGCAGATTGGCAGTGTCTGAGAAATATTTTTATAAAGGGTTTAAAGTCTGCTAACACCTCGTGTTCGACTCCGGTGTCGGTCTCGGGTTCGGGGTGTTACATACTAAGTTTATACAAACTTACAAGGGTTTGACCTATAGTTGCAGGAATTACGGGATAAAGAGCTCGAGGAAGGGACCCAGCCAAATCGTGTTAGATCTAGGATCATTAACAGTGAAGGGTCATGCACATAGGAAGGGGTATTTTCAAAAGCTTTGCCTCGGGGTGAGCATAATGTGGTGCAATAGTTCCCCTAGAGTTGAGATTGAAGATAGTAAACTTTTGCTTTTAAATTTAAGGTTTTTGTTGTAAAAGATATTTATTTTTCCAACAAAGTCCGTTTTTAAATTACTAGGTTTCAAATTGAGAATTTAGTCCAAATGGATCCATTTGTGACATTCTACACCCGGATTTGGAGATTGGGTCAAGTGAAAGTGTTACAAGATAGGTGTACGAAGAGTTGACTTTGAACCACACCTCCAACACATCCTTCGACCTCCCTTGGGAAATCTTTAACAAAATCAAGACTCCCATCGAAGCTATCTTTCTTCGTCTGGGAATGCAACCATAAGATCCTTCCTACCTCAAATTTCCTCAACAAATGGGGTCTCTCGCTAAATGACTGCTGCCCCATTTGTAATGGTTCACCCGAGACAATAGAGCACATTCTAAGGGACTGCACTTTCAGCAAGAAACAATGGTGCAATGTTAACCAGCTTAGCCCTCCAAATACCCTACCCAACCTCCCTTGGAATGAATGGCTCAAAGCAAACATTGAAGATGAGCATTTTCATAAACACTACTGCATTCCCCAATACTTGATCTTTTATTTCTTCATTTCAGAAATATGGGTTATTCGAAATGCTATCACTTTTAGGCTCTGTTTGTTTACCAGTAAAATATTTTCTGAAAAATAATTTCTGGAAAATGATTTACTTTTCTAGTGTTTGGGTGAGTCTGTTTAAAATATTTTCTGTTGTTTGGCAGAATTCTTAAAAATATTTTCCGAAAAAGCTATTTTTACATATATTAATAAATTTATATTTTAAATTGTTTTTACATATATTGCAATGATTTATTTATAAATAAATAAATCAAATTAAATATATAATAACACTCAATTATTAAGCTAGCATATTAACCGTCATAAATTGAAAACAACCAAAATCAAATAAATTATTTCTAATTGTGTTATAAAATAATAAAAACAAGGATTGAATAATTATATAAATTAATACTAGAAACCAATATATATAAAACCCTTAATTTTATTAAAATACCCATGGCATATATATATATATAATATTAATATGTATAAACTCGTGTATGGGATAAACTCTTCAAATACATGGTTCAACATAAGTGTTAGAACATGAATCTTGCAAGAAAAATGAATAAACTCCATAAAGGAATGTTTGATGAAAATTATGACAATTGACCATAAAAGTCCTAATTAGAATATTAATTCTTAAGAAGAATGTATAAGAAAATCCATTAAATCAATCTCTTCTTTTCTATTATCTTCTTAAACATATTTCTTTGTTTCGATCTTCAGTAGGTACCAAAATTTTGTTCCTTTATGTTCTTAAAGCTCCTTCCATTTTCTTTTAATGGCTAAAAAAAGGGAAAAAGAATACATAGAAACGTAGTTAAAACAACCAACGACAGAGAGTTGAAATTAGATAAGGAAGAGGGACACAAAAATGAAAGGAGAACCTCAATCTGGTTTCTTCATCTGTACATTTATTAACATTCAATTTGCTGACCCTAAAATCCAATTGAATTTCTCTTATGGCTCCATCAGTGAGAAGATGATGAGCAATCAACTATTTGATGCTTCCTACACTAAGAAAATAAAGAAGAAAAAGTTTCTCATCTATGTTGTGTACAACCATATTCTTGATTCCAACTTTCTGGTAAAGTCTTCATCTCTTATGAAGCCACCTTTCAATATGCATAGAGTATCAATGACAGTTACATTAGGAATCTGAGTTTTGTACCGTTCAAACCATTGAAATCATTCCCTCTATGAGTATTTCATTTCAAATTTGGCAGCAACGGTGTTTCTTTGCATAATCACTCTGTCAAATATGGCTTTCATCTGCGTTAGCTCATCAAATATCTTCTTAGCTACAGAAATAAATTATGAAGTAATAAAGAAAACTGCATATTAAAGAAGGCTATGATAACCATGATCCTTGTTTATGGAGAAATATGATCCTTGTTTATAGAGAAAGATTGCCTCAAATGATATTAACTCCCAATTTTCTGATAGTTTTTGTTCAAACTTAACTTGGAATGATGATTGAATTCGTTGCCTACATTAGTCAGTACCAAAAACATGTTATCTACATAAGACCATTATAATTTAGAGTCTGTGCAGATTGATCAGTGCAGTTTGGAAAGGCAAAAGTGAATCTCATAGGTATCACATAGAAAAGCCCATAATCTATTTACACGAGGAAGGCAGCAGCATGCATCAACCTAGTGACATATTCTATTTATGCACATACGGCATAACTTTATCTAGTATTGTTAAGACAAGCACCTAGGCATTGTGCCTTAGCATCAAAAACAAAAGTACCTGAAACCCCTTCAGGCTAGGCGCATTCAGTAGGCACAAGCTCGGCACCCCTAGGCATGCACTTTTGCAAGGCAACACACACAAAAAAGAAAAACCATTTTGAAAAGGGATCCTTCTCAATATTTGAGTATACGACGATAGGCACAGGACCAAAAGAAATCATGGACACAGGCCAACAAAATTAAAAGAAAATTTAGCTTGTTCACTAAACAAATTCGACCAACTTTCAGAGTTTATTATCATAAGTATAAATCTTAAGCTTATTATATACACAAACACATACTCATCAAGACTAATAGATATACACAAATGCACACACAATTCTTGTTGCACCTTATTTCACTCGAGCAAAAGTGTTTTTCTTTAGCGCTTCGTGCCTTAGTCAATACAAGGGTTCGAACGCGTAGAGTGCACACCTTGCACTTAACAAAACGATATTTGCCATCCATCAATTTGTAAAACCAATCAAACATGGATACTATTAACAGAGTTCTCTATGTTCTAAGCTAAGAGCCAATACTTTCTTCCTTATACACACACACAGAAACAATCAACATTCAAACAAAAGACCAACATTCAAACACATCTAATTACATCAAAAACATAAGCTTGGAATGAATTAGTACTCGTTATTCAAACAAATGTCATCACCTTTCTCTATCTTTTTTTTTTGAATTTAACGATGAGAATCCAAAATCAGCAGATGAACAAGGAAAACTTTGAAAAATCGAATTTATTTTACAGAATTCTCAATTATTTACTCCATTTCAAAGTAATCAAACGCGGGAAAATCGAATTCGAACCTGTAAATATAAAAAAATGAGCTCTCTGTAGAAGATGTCTAGGAACTCCTCTCTCAAGGTCCGAATAGCGTAACCCATATTCACGTAATAATCCTGCTTCTCCTCTTCCTCTTTGCCGGGCTTCGATCCTCGCTTCATCGGAGCCGAAAATTGTACGTACAAACTCAAGTTTTGGCTCAAACCCAAAACCGTGCTACCGGCATCTTTAACACCAACCTTAGCGTTGGTCCTTGACCAAACTTTCTCATCATCGTTCTTCGAAATCGCGCAGCTTTTGAGGAATTTAGGGCGAGGGTAGGGTACCTGGCAAATTTGCTAAGAGATTGAAAAAAAAAAGATAGATAGATAACAAAAATCAGAATGATCGAAGAGATAAAAATGGGTAGAGTACCTAGCAATGGCACTGATTTGCAACCCAAGGGGAAGGGGAAGGGGAAGGGGAGAAGGCGTTTTCCCGTGTTTTGGAAAATGTCTTACCGAAAAAAAAGTGTAAGACATTTTCCCAAAAGAAGACGTGATTTTCCTGTGTTTTGGAAAAGCATTTACAGTGGGAGTTTATTTTCCACCAAACAAACAGTGGAAAATGATGAAAATATTTTCTAGAAAAGCTTTTACCCCCAAACAAACGGAGCCTTAGAAATAATTACAGAAACATGACCTTGCACCCCGAGTGATCAATAAAGCTGGTGAGTTCTTTGCTGTTGTGGGTAAGCTAACCTGTTATCCTTCGCCTCGGATTTTGCTGATTGCTTGGCAATCCCCGAAATTGGGATTCTTTAAGACCAGTGCCAATGGCTCCCCAATTGGAAATCCAGGTAAGGGAGGGGCTGGAACTATCATACTTGACAGCAAAGGTGAACGGCTTGGTGGCTTCTATAGGAATATTCCCATTGTCACTAGCGTGGAAACAGAATAATGGACAATGGGGGACGGATTGTCTTTAGCTAATGGTACGAAACTAACTAACTCAAATAGAAGTCAAAAGTGATACAAATATTATTGTTAAAATCATTTCGGATGATAAATTAACAATATTTTCCTCTCTTACTCTTGTT
Organism: Gossypium hirsutum; assembly: GCF_007990345.1. Classification (NCBI taxonomy): domain Eukaryota; kingdom Viridiplantae; phylum Streptophyta; class Magnoliopsida; order Malvales; family Malvaceae; genus Gossypium; species Gossypium hirsutum. Next base: position 93,085,932 of record NC_053424.1, read on the forward strand.
AATGATTCCAGGTTGCTTTTATCTAAATTTGAAATGGCCTCACTCAAGCACATCTATCGGGAGGGCAACCAATGCGCGGACTAAATAGCTCGTGTAGGGAGCAGCATTCAACAAGACTATTCTAGCACTTACTGTAATAGTATTCTTTTCTTTATCTGTAGAGAACTTATTGAGGCTCTATTACCGAACCTTATTTTAATTTATAAAATGCTCTATTTTATATATATATATATATATAAAGAAACATTATATACATATATGACATAAATGATTGTTTTATAATTTTTTTTATTTCGATGCATATGGGAATTATGGAATTAATTTATTATACTTACTAATTATCTTTCCATTTTAAATTAAAAAATTATATATAATAAATATTTAATTAGGTATTTCCAGGTAGAATTTCAAAAAAAAATTATATAGTTATTTACAGATTGTACTCATTTAATAAAAAATTTAAACACAACTCCTTTACTACTTGCATATATAGTTCAATAGATAGCTCTAAAAGAAAAATTAAATGTGAATTTCGATACAATATAATATAATATTATATAATATATGTTCTTTTAAAGGAAAAAAACATTTTTATATATTCTATTATAGTTTTTATAATAAATAACTCATCCACGAGTAAAATGTTAATTACATTATGTTTAGCACTTGTAAAACTTTTGAAACACATAAGGAGGTAATAAAAGGAATTGTAAGAAGTTAAAATTATGAGATATTTATACATCAAAGTCATGAGTCCTAAATTGTTCCTTGCCATTGTATTGTTGAGATAGAGCATTGATAATGCTCAAAAGTCTGCACATGTTAACTCTTCATACATAGGATACAAAATATGAAATACCTGATGAGAACATGTGGTGTTTGTTATAAAATTAAGAATATAAAAGATAATTCGTTATAAGAGTTTTATTTAGTATTTCACTTAAACGTATTAAAAAACTCTCATATATCAATTATGTAAATAATCTTTAGACTTATTACATCAACTCTCCTTGCATGTTGAGTGCCTTACTTTTATTCATCACAAAATAAGTGTGCATTGACAAATGGTTAAGGTATGATGTTTAGAGTATGTCATAAGGTATACAAAGTCAGTGGAATGGTCCAAAGAAGATCTATCACCCAAAGTGATATGATGAGACATATCTTGTACGATCTTGACTTGTATTGACCACAAGTCCTCGGTTAGGTTGTGCTAATATTATTAGTTACAAGACTAATATGAATAAACAAAGATAGATACGTGTCATACTTTTTAATTTATTCTAAATAAATGATGGAAGGATCAAATTACATATAAATATTAGGCATTGAAAAGCTGCGTGGAAAACTACTTTGACTCTTTCAATAGTTAAAGGTCATCATTATAAGTTGCTAGATGTCATTGTTACTCTCGTTTCTTAATTGAAATAGATTATGTTTTTTTTTATCAACATAATAGAAGCCTAATGAATGAAGGGAATTTTGGAAATTAAAACTAAAGGTACTTAATTGAAAATTCCAATATTTAACTATCCTAATTAACTCACTTGTGCCGCTCCTCCTATGTGAAGTTGATGGTCAATTTTTCTTTGTTATCTTGCTAGCTGCGTACCTTAGTTGAGTTTTGAAGAATTTCTTTTGAGATTTTGCTTTCAACTTTAATGTTAGTGTTTAACGACTGAAATCAACACTATCTCTATAAACTGAATCTCAAGTTTAGAAAGGGTTTTCAATTTTCCGAATTTACAAAATAGTATGTCGGAGTCTTAAACCCATCACATTCATCTCATTCCATCCACTTTGTCTAGCTTTACAAAATGGTTCATGGATTGTAAGTTCCACAAGTTATAGAAAGTATATTACCACTAACGATTAAACAAATTAATAAATTATTATTTTTTATAATTTAACAAAAATAATGGTCACAACTAGAGTTGTCGATGGGTTGGGTCAACTAAAAATTTTAGGCTCATTTTCTAGATCTAGGCCCCACTCAAAAAATGGGCCTAAAATTTTTCCCAAGCCCGACTCAGCCACTCGTATTAAAATTTTTATGTTATTTTTTATATAAAAATAAATTTTATAAAATATAATACGTCAAATACACTAAAAACATTAAAATAAATGTTTCTCAATAAATTCACAATACATAAAAAAAGGTCTTTATACTTAAATAACATTAAGATAATTACAACTTAGCAAGCAAATGCAATAATAGCAAAATTAATAATAAAATAAGAGTTATATAATATTCAAAGAATAACAACAAAATAGTAGCAATATAATAGCGAGATGATAGCAAAACGATGAAAAAAATAATGACAAAATAGTAAAAAAAAACAACAATCTTTTTTGCAAATTCATTTTGGGCCGGGCTCGAACAAAAAAGACTTATCCAAGGCCCGACCAGTTTAGAAAACAAGCCTTATTTTTTGTCCAAGCCCATTTCTCGAGCCTATATTTTTGCCCAAATCTTCCCACTTTTCATATAGGCAGTCCGACCCATGAACAAGTCTAATCACAACTGTAATGTCAACCATGAAAAAGATAATCAAATCAAATATTTCTCAACCTTATACTTATATTTTAATCTACCTTACTAAAATAAAAATCACAACCTTTTTCCTTATTTTTTCTTCTATTGGATAAAGTAATTTGTAAACTATTTAGTTTATTCTATTTTAGTTATTCTTTTTGTTAGTTGCCTAATGGAAGTTTAACATGTGTTTTTTTATTATTCTAATGGTAAATTTAGTCCTCCAATATTTACGCATTCTATCAGTTTGATCATAAATAAAAAAAATTTTAACAAATTCAACCCTCAATGTTTACAAGATTTATTATTTTAGTCCTAGTTATAAAAAAATATTTTAAGAAGTCTTAAAACTTTTAAAAAGTAAATATAAATTATAAAAAAATAAAAAAAACATAATTATATTTTTAAGAATTTTGTACCCAAAATAACTTTCAATAGTATCTTCCACTTTATTCTTTCTTCCATTCAATTGACGAAGTTGGAAATATCAAATGCATGGTCTTGACCTGCAATCTCTCTCCAATGCTTGTGCTAGAAATGATAAAAATATGAGAACACTAGAGCCTAAAACTGACATTATCTCTATAGCAAAGACTAAAACGAGTTGGTGTCGTCAAACCAACCATTTTTATAAATTTCTAAATTTGTTAATATTTTTTAGCTTATTTCTAGATTTTAATTAGGCATTTGAGATGAACAATGTAGCAAAAGAAAAGGGGACTAAATCAAAATAGACTGAATAAAAAATAGCTTTAATTTCTAGGTTTTTCACATGTTTGGTTGATGAAAAAATGATCAGGGTTGATGAGAAAAGATAAATATAAATTATAAAAAAATTAATAAGTAAATATAAAAATATTTTTAAAATTTTTTGATAATTTTTAGAACTAAAATTAAAATGACAAATTTTGTAAATATTGAGAACTAAATTTATTGAAATTTTTAGATTTATGATCAAATTGATAAATTGTGTAAACCTAAATTTGATATTAAGCTAATAGAAAAAAATTAACTAAAATATTTCATTTTAAAAAATTGAATAAGTAAATAAAAAATAATATTTAGGTTGGGAATTAAATAATTGAATACTTTACCCTTTTCTTTGAAAAATTGAATAAGTAACCCTTATTGGATCTGCAGCAACCACAGGAGGAAGCTGATTATTTTGATTTTCAGCCATCTCCTCGGTTGTATTATGGATATCTTCCTCTTGTCCTTCCTCTATGTTTCTTAGGTTTCGCCTTATTTCTCTTCAGTTTTTGCAAGCTGTGCTTTCAATCTCACTGTTAAAAAGTAATGGTCCTGGCGGATTTCTTCTAGTCATAAACTATAGAAACCTGTCAGAAGAAAACAAAAGAAAATTTAGTAAAACTAACAAAACTAAGATAAAATTTAAATTGCAATAAAATAAATGTTCATGATTTGAAAAACACAAAGCTCACTCATTAATTGTATTCCTTTTCTTATCATTATTTGTCTTTCAGTACATGTTCACCGAAAAATATCATTACATATTGTTGAAAAATAAAATTAAAGTTATATTTAGACAACACAGAGTAATAGAATGATTTTATTATAATAGCAAAGAATTGTAATTTCTCAAACATGTTTGACTAACAGATTTTAATTACATTCTAATTACATATGTCATATTTTAATTACATCTTAATTTCGCCTACAAATAAAGTTATGAAGTATGCAACATGCTAGTATGATCTGACCTTGTTTTTTTATGTTATATTGAGATGATGTTAATATGAGAACTCTTTGTTTAGAACAACAAATGTCCTCTTAATCACATTTTGAACATTTGAATGTATCAAATTAAAAAGTTTGCAAGCCGTTTTTGATGCTTGTGTCTGGCTTTATTATCTTAACTAGTATCATACCCCATGATATGGTGCAAAAAAATCTTTTGTATTTGTATAACTAACATCTACCACATAATATATGGGTTCATGTATGCAGCTTTTATTATGAAAAATTAATATAATTTTAGGCTAAATTTTAAAAAAAAGTCACTTTTTTAATTAGGCCCTTAGGTCATTTTTTTTATTTAGGGAAATAAACTATTTTTAGGAGAGAGAAAGGGAAAGTGTGTCTAGTTGGGCACGTTTTCTCTTTATCTCTCCTAGAGTTAGGGTTTATAATTTTTTATGGCTAGAATTTTGGGGTTTGGGGATTTAGGTTTTATGGTTTAAGGTTTAGGGTATTTTTGAAAGGGTTTAGGGTTTTCGATTGAAACGACAAAGTTCATAAGTAGATTTGAGGGGTTAAGGATGTTACAATGTGCCTCAAAACACATACATTTCATAGGTCATGGCAAGATAGAACCATCACCTTAGAAATCTATTGTGGGGAAATCATGTTTCGGGGTAATAATGTTTGATACGATTAGGGGTAGAAGTCTTGGTGGAGATCCAAGTCGGCGGTCGTGATGCGGCCACGGGTTCGAGTATAACTGGGAGGGGCAGGTGACGGTCGTTACGCAGTCAGGAGTTCAAGCTTTTTGGATACACGCAAATGATGCCCTATATATTCCATACATAAGATTGAGGTCATAATCATACGAAAAAAATCTAGGGTCTTTCAATTTAATCAACGTAATTTTTTTCTCAATTTTCAAGTAGTCGATATCTTTAACCTTTCATTCTTATCCGAAGGCTAACACCAAGATAGACACAATAGGGCTTTCAGGTGAAGAGCGAAAGTTCTTGTGACAGCCCTAATGTGACCCTAGTCGGGAAGTGGTTTCGGGACCACAAAACTGAGTCATAAAAATAATTAACCGTCATATTTGATGCTTATTATATGTATATATGCATGTGTGAAAATTTCATATTTGAATTTTGTTAATTGTAAGTGAATTTTAGTAAATAGGACTTATGTGAGAAAATTTAGAAATGTGCTAGGCAAATGTAAAGTGGCCTATTAATGCATGTTATAAAAATGATGGGTTTGCATGTCAAATTACCCAAAATTTGAGCTAGTGGCCGGCCATGCTATGGGTCATAACATATTATAAACATGTTGTGTTAATGTTTTATGTTAGAAATAATAAAATAAAAGGGTTAGTAATAAAATAAGGAGATGAAGGGTGATGAAAACAAAGAAAAGAAAAGAAAAAAAAGTGTTCATCCTTTAACATCTTTGGCCGAAAATTCTAAGGAGAAAGGAAGAAGAAAAGAGTTCTCTTGCTTCATGTTCGGCTTGGATGAGGATTAGGAAGAGGTAAGTACCTTGAAATTCTTGGAAAATTATGTATAAAGAAGGTGGTTAGTTCAAGTTCTATTCATTCCATAGATTAAATTTTGATTGATTGGAGGTTTGATATTCGGCCAAGTAGTTTGAAGCTCTTAGTACATATATTTTTTTTTCTTCCTTCTTGAAGGTTGAAATTAGGTTGTTCTTAAGGGGTGCCGAATGTGGTCATTGAAGGGCCTTGAGGAACAATATGTGTGGCTTGGGTTATAACATTCGGCCATGGTAGTAAATGGAAGAGATAAATGGTAGTTAGGTGAAGTAGAGTCTAGCAAATGAGCACATATGTGCATTAGTTACTAAATGGAGAAAAATCGGCTAACAAGTGTGTACTAAGGCCGAATATGATTTTCGATATTATTGGGCAATGTATGTGTTTTAAATTGATGGAATGGAGAGGATGCTTTAATTGTGTTATGAACAATTATATGTTAAATTAAGGTTTGCTAAGCTAGCTATTAAGGTGAAGTGCAAATGTTAGTATTTAATTGCTAGTGTATATATGTGTACTAGCCGAGTTTTGAATTTGAATAATGGTTTGAGCACCATGTGTTGTATTGAGATTGTTTGAGTGAATTCATAGATATTTATATGATGAATTCGATTGTAGATATACATGCTTAAATAAGATGCACACATGAATGAATAGATAGATTGGTGTTGCATGTATTCGGTTATAGGCAAGCATAATGATGATTCTATCTTGACTTAGATAATCGGCTCAAGGAGAATATTAGCCAAATATGTTGAATTTGGTTCATGATTTCATAAATATGACTCTAATGTCTAATATATATATATGGACTAAGTACCTTGAATTTCTCTTGATGTTCAAGATGATTAAATCAATTTATTTGTTAAATTAAGCTCAAGAGCAAAGGGGAACTAAATCCGATAAAGGGAAGGAAAAAGTAATTGAATAGCCGTTGAAGTCGTTCGACAACATCCGAGGTAAGTTTTCGAGTAATGGAACTTAGTTTATGATTTGATTAAGTCATGACATATAGCATAACAAATAAACGGAGATATAATGATTCTACTTGAATTATATATTGAGGTGATTAGTTTATACTTATGACGGGTAGCTGAATGTGTATGGAGATCATGTTATAAGCAAATCAAAATCATGCTCTTTGTATGTGGCTATTGAGCTGAAAATGGTAATGCTTGATAAGTGACTTGTGTTCGAATTCTAGTTATGAAAATGAAATATAGATGTGTCATGATTTATTGATATGTGCATGAATATTCGGATTATAACCGGGCTAAGTCTCGAAGGCATTTTTGCGAGTTACTATATCCGGGCTAAGTCTTGAAGGCATTTGTGCGAGTTACTATATCCGGGCTAAGTCTTGAAGGCCTTTGTGCGAGTTACTATATCCGGGCTAAGTCCCGAAGGCATTTGAGCGAGTAGCTATATCCGGCTAAAACTGAATGTACTTGGGTTTGGAGAATGAGCGATCTTGCTGTAATAATTTCAATTAATATGCTCGTAAAATCCAAACGATGAGGTATGTTTCGTATGTGCATTGGAATAGTTGATTCCTTTTAAATAGTATTCGCTCAATTGATTAACAAGCTTCCGGTCTTTAGTTAAGTTGATCCCCTGTGTATGAATATAAGGGTTGAAATGTGAAGTAAGTATGATTTTGAGAATATGTGTATATGCAATTATTCATTTAGTCATACAAACGCTATACCTTAGTTGTGCATAATTTCATTATTCAAAACTTACTAAGCATTAAATGCTTATTCCGTTGCTTTGATTCTCTGTTTTATAGATTTTGTTCGTCAGCTATCGGACTGGGCAGTGTCAAAGTCGAAGTCATCCACACTATCAAAGCCCTTTTTGGTACTCTTTTAGTTGAACTCTGATAATGGCATGTATAGGACTGCCCTTTTGTTGTTAGTCATGTACCTTTTGGTATTGTATATATTTGGATAGCCATGCGAAAATGGCTTATATATTTTGAGCATAGCATTATAATCATTTTGTATATTGTTCATTGAGTGGTATGGAAATGCTTGGTAACGATTAGCCATTGGAATGGTTAATCACGATCATTTTGGTGCTATGTACGACAAATGGCTAGTTGATTCATGGAAAACCATGAAATAGGTAAAGTCTACCTTAAAAACAGATGCTAACAGCAGTAGTGATGTGAATTTGAAAAATCACTAAAAATAGTAGGAATGGAATTAAATAGTAAATAAATTATGTAATCGAACCTTGATGAGTATATCTTCTTATGGAAGAAACGAAACAATCATATGAGTCGTATTTTAAGAGATGTTTAAGTTTTCGTGAAACAGGGCCAGAGTGATTTCTGGATCCCCTGTTCTGACTTTGGAAATTCACTATAAATTAACCAGAGATAATTAGAAGTCATGCCCTATATTTACAGATTCCTTTTCGAGTCTAGTTTCTTTAGAAAGAAACGGAATAAGTATTGAAGCCCTGTACAGGGAGATATCTAAGTCGTAATGCATGAATGTCAGAGTAGTCGAACCCTGTAACAGGGGAGACTTTAACTAATAAACTGTACTAATTGGCCTAACCAAAAATTCTAGAAAAAAACCTGTAGATGGATATATGAGTCTAGTTTCAGGGAAAATTTACGGAATCAGTTTTCAAGCTTCGGAACTCGAGATATGATTTTTAAAGTGACTGTGATGCAGTTAACCAGCTTGTTTGGAAATTTATAAATGAACTGTGTAAGTAAATGAATTAAGTCCGTTAACACCTCGTGTTCGACTCCGGCGACGATCTCGGGTACGGGGCGTTACAATTTTATTGGTATCATAGCTACTGTTTAGTCGATTCTAGGACTACCGTACTACGTTCGGGTCTAGCTATACATGCCATTGTGTGTTTATTTGATAGTGTGGTGATTTCTGACAGTTAAAATGTGTTTACTTATAGTAATGGATCCCGATCCCAACCGAGCGGTTGCTGATGATCTTGAGAGTGTAGCGCCTGCTCCCGCACAAGGGACAGCGCCGGTGGACTCTCAGCCTATTGCTAGTAATCAAAATGATGAAGCTAGATAGGCTTTTTATAGCGTGATGAACGAATGGTTTAATCAATATATTCGAACTAATACGGCTGTTCCACAACCTCCATTCCCGACTAATACAACCCCCGCACCTGCAATACCTCCGGTACCTGACCAAATAAGGTCAAATAAGCCCCTAGTTGACAGAATCTGAAAACATGGGGCTATTGAATTTAAAGCTACAGACAGCGACGATGCCGAGCAAGCTGAATTTTGGTTGGACAACACTATTCGGGTACTTGATGAACTATCTTGCACACCCGATGAATGCCTAAAGTGTACTATCTCCTTGCTACGTGATTCTGCCTACTATTGGTGGAATATGTTGATTTCTGTTGTGCCCAGAGAGCAAGTAACTTGGGAGTTTTTCCAAACCGAGTTTCGGAAAAAGTATATCAGTCAGAGATTCATTGATCAAAAACGGAAAGAATTTCTTGAACTTAAACAAGGTTCCATGTCGGTTACTGATTATGAACGAAAGTTTGTAAGGCTTAGCCGGTACGCTCGAGAATGCATTTCTTCAGAAGCTGTGATGTGTAAACGTTTTGAAGATGGACTGAACGATGATATAAAGCTGTATGTTGGCATTTTAGAAATCCGAGAATTTGTGGTACTTGTCGAGCGAGCTTGCAAAGCCGAAGAGCTCAGTAAGGAGAAAAGAAAAGCTGATATGGGAGCAAAGGAGTTTCGTAAGAGATCTTCGGGAAAACCCTTTCAACAGTCATCGAAGAAATTTAGAGTTGATTTAGGCCGATCTAGAGACACTTCGGGCTTTTCTAGACGAGATCGTGATCGACCCTCTGTGAGTGCACGAGTCACTTCGGTCGCCAGTGTTGGAAATGATCGTCGAGACAGAACGGAGTGCCAGTATTGTGGTAAATGGCATTCGGGGAGTTGTAGATTCCATGACCGCTCCTGTTACAAGTGCGGATCAGCTGACCACTTTATTAAAGATTGCCCAAGATTGTCTGAACAGAATGTAAATCAGAGTGGGAAACCGGGTGCTACTACTGCTCGGGGTAGACCATCTAGAAATACGGGCAATGCTAGTGGCGGTCAGCGAGGATCTAGAGATACTACAACCAGATCTGAGGCTCGTGCTCCTGCTAGAGCTTATGCTATACGCGCACGCGAAGATGCTTCCTCGCCAGATGTTATTATCAGTACTTTTACTCTCTTTGATACTAATGTGATTGCTTTGATTGACCTGGTTCTACTCATTCTTATATATGTGAAACCTTAGCATCCAGTAAGACTTTACTTGTTGAGTCTACTGAGTTCGTAATTCGAGTGTCAAATCCCTTGGGTCGTTATGTACTTGTTGACAAAGTGTGTAAGAAATGTCCCCTAGTAATCCGAGGTTCCTGTTTTCCGGCTGATTTGATACTTTTACCGTTTGATGAATTTGATGTTATCCTCGGTATGGATTGGTTGACTGTACATGATGCAATTGTAAATTGCAAAAGAAAAACCATTGATTTGAGGTGTGTAAATAACGAGATAATCCGAGTTGAGTCTACTGACTTGAATGAGTTGCCAGCTGTAATATCATCGATGATGGCTCAGAAATATGTAAGAAAGGGGTGTGAAGCATACCTTGCATATGTACTTGATGACAAAGAGTTAGAAAAGAAGCCTGAATCTGTGCCGGTGGTTTGTGAATATCTGGATGTTTTTCCTGAAGAATTACCGGGTTTACCACCTGTTCGGGAGGTAGAGTTTGGTATTGAGCTTGTACCTGGGACTACACCGATTTCGATAGCTCCGTATCGTATGGCACCAACCGAGTTAAAAGAGTTGAAAGCTCAGTTGCAAGAGTTGACGGATAGAGGTTTCGCTCGACCAAGTTTCTCACCTTGGGTTGCACCAGTATTGTTTGTGAAAAAGAAGGACGGAACCATGAGGTTGTGCATCGACTATGGTCAGCTGAATAAAGTGACAATAAAGAATAAATATCCGTTACCACGTATTGATGATTTGTTTGATCAACTAAAGGGAGCCTTAGTGTTTTCAAATATAGATTTGAGATCGGGTTATTACCAGTTTCGAATTTGAGATTCGGATATACCCAAAACTGCTTTCAGAATGAGATACGGCCACTACGAGTTCTTAGTAATGCCGTTTGGGCTCACTAATGCCCCTGCGGTATTTATGGATTTGATGAATCGGATATTCAGACAGTATTTGGACCGATTTGTAGTTGTGTTTATTGATGACATCTTGGTCTATTCAAGAGATGAGACCGAACATGTTGAGCACCTGAGATTAGTGTTGCAGATTTTACGGGATAAGCAGTTATATGCCAAGTTCAGTAAATGTGAATTCTGGTTGAGAGAAGTTAGCTTTTTGGGTCATGTGGTATCTGCATCGGGTATTCGAGTTGATCCGAGCAAAATTTCAGCCATACTTAACTGGAAGCCTCCGAGAAATATCACTGAAGTTCGGAGCTTCTTGGGACTTGCCGGTTACTACAGACGCTTTGTAAAGGGTTTCTCGATGATAGCCACACCAATAACGAAACTACTTCAGAAAGATGTTAAGTTTGAATGGACAGAAAAGTGTCAGAAAAGTTTCGATCAATTGAAAACTCATTTGACTGAAGCTCCAGTACTAGTGCAGCCTGAATCAGGCAAGGAGTTTGTCATTTACAGTGACGCATCCTTACTTGGGTTGGGTTGTGTATTGATGCAAGAAGGTCGAGTTGTAGCTTATGCGTCGAGGCAATTGAAGCCACATGAGAAAAATTATCCAACCCATGATCTTGAACTGGCTGTCATCGTATTTACTTTGAAAATATGGCGACACTACTTATTTGGTGAGAAGTGCCATGTATATTCGGATCACAAAAGTCTCAAATATCTGACGACTCAAAGAGACTTGAATCTGCGACAAAGACGTTGGCTTGAGTTGTTAAAAGATTATGAGCTTGTCATTGACTATCACCCGGGAAAGGCTAATGTGGTTGCGGATGCTTTAAGTCGTAAATCACTGTTTGCTTTACGAGCGATGAATGCACACTTGTCTGTTCTATCCGACAATGTGTTAGTAGCAGAATTAAAGGCTAGACCATTTTTGATTCATCAAATTCGTGAAGCTCAGAAAGTCGATGATGAATTAGTTGCAAAACGGGCTGAATGTGTTCCGAATATGGAATCAGAGTTTCAAATTGATGATGACGATTGTTTGAGGTTCAGAAGTCGTTTGTGTGTTCCAAAAAATTCAGAACTCATTTCAATGATTCCGAACGAAGCTCATTGTAGCCGAATGTCAATTCACCCGGGGAGTACGAAAATGTACAACGATCTAAGACGTCAGTTTTGGTGGCATGGTATGAAACGAGACATTTCCGATTTTGTTTCGAAGTGTTTAATATGTCAACAAGTGAAAGTGGAACATCAAGTGCCTACAGGTTTACTTCAGCCGATCATGATACCTGAATGGAAATGGGATCGAGTCACGATGGATTTTGTATCTGGGTTGCCATTGTCGGCAACTAAGAAAGATGCGATTTGGGTTGTTGTTGATAGATTGACTAAATCGGCTCATTTTATTCCCGTACGTACGGATTATTCACTGGATAAACTAGCTGAATTGTATGTTTCTCAGATTGTAAGATTACACGGGGTACCTATTTCTATTGTGTCAGATAGAGATCCGAGATTCACCTCGCGATTTTGGAAGAAATTGCAAGAAGCTTTGGGTACCAAGTTGCATTTTAGCACCGCTTTTCATCCACAAACCGATGGTCAATCCGAGCGGATAATTTAGATACTCGAGGATATGTTGAGATGTTGCATCCTTGAGTTTAGTGGTTCATGGGAACGGTATTTACCTTTGATTGAATTCGCTTACAACAATAGTTTTCAATCAAGTATTAAGATGGCACCTTACGAGGCTTTGTACGGTCGTAAATGTCGTACACCATTGTTTTGGACCGAGCTCGGTGAAAGTAAAATTTTCGGAGTTGATTTGATTAAAGATGCTGAACAGAAAGTAAAAGTAATCCGTGAAAGTCTGAAGGCAGCCACAGATCGTCAGAAGTCGTACGCGGATTTGAAACGAAAAGACATTGAGTATCAGGTGGGAGACAAAGTGTTCCTTAAAGTTTCACATTGGAAAAAGATACTCAGATTTGTGCGTAAGGGCAAATTGAGTCCGAGGTTCATCGGGCCATATGAAATATCCGAACGAGTTGGTCCAGTTGCGTATAGATTGATTTTACCCCCTGAACTTGAAAATATTCACAACGTCTTACATGTTTCGATGCTTCGACGTTATAGATCTGATCCATCGCACATAATTAATCCATCAGAGGTTGAAATTCAATCCGATATGAGTTATGAAGAAGAACCAATTCGTATCCTAGCTCGTGAAGTGAAAGAGTTACGAAACAAAAAGGTTCCGTTAGTAAAGGTATAATGGCTCAAACACGGGATCGAAGAAGCTACTTGGGAAACCGAGAACTCTATGAAAGAACATTACCCAAACTTATTTACCGGTAAGATTTTCGGGGATGAAAATTTCATAAAGTGGGGGAGAGTTGTGACAACCCTAATGTGACCCTAGTCGGGAAGTGGTTTCGAGACCATAAAACCGAGTCATAAAAATAATTAACCGTCATATTTGATGCTTATTATATGTATATATGCATGTGTGAAAATTTCATATTTGAATTTTGTTAATTGTAAGTGAATTTTAGTAAATAGGACTTATGTGAGAAAATTTAGAAATGTGCTAGGCAAATGTAAAGTGGCCTATTAATGCATGTTATAAAAATGATGGGTTTGCATGTCAAATTACCCAAAATTTGAGCTAGTGGCCGGCCATGCTATGGGTCATAACATATTATAAACATGTTGTGTTAATGTTTTATGTTAGAAATAATAAAATAAAAGGGTTAGTAATAAAATAAGGAGATGAAGGGTGATGAAAACAAAGAAAAGAAAAGAAAAAAAAAAGTGTTCATCCTTTAACATCTTTGGCCGAAAATTCTAAGGAGAAAGGAAGAAGAAAGGAGTTCTCTTGCTTCATGTTCGGCTTGGATGAGGATTAGGAAGAGGTAAGTACCTTGAAATTCTTGGAAAATTATGTATAAAGAAGGTGGTTAGTTCAAGTTCTATTCATTGCATAGATTAAATTTTGATTGATTGGAGGTTTGATATTCGGCTAAGTAGTTTGAAGCTCTTAGTACATATATTTTTTTTCTTCCTTCTTGAAGGTTGAAATTGGGTTGTTCTTAAGGGGTGCCGAATGTGGTCATTGAAGGGCCTTGAGGAACAATATGTGTGGCTTGGGTTATAACATTCGGCCATGGTAGTAAATGGAAGAGATAAATGGTAGTTAGGTGAAGTAGAGTCTAGCAAATGAGCACATATGTGCATTAGTTACTAAATGGAGAAAAATCGGCTAACAAGTGTGTACTAAGGCCGAATATGATTTTCGATATTATTGGGCAATGTATGTGTTTTAAATTGATGGAATGGAGAGGATGCTTTAATTGTGTTATGAACAATTATATGTTAAATTAAGGTTTGCTAAGCTAGCTATTAAGGTGAAGTGCAAATGTTAGTATTTGATTGCTAGTGTATATATGTGTACTAGCCGAGTTTTGAATTTGAATAATGGTTTGAGCACCATGTGTTGTATTGAGATTGTTTGAGTGAATTCATAGATATTTATATGATGAATTCGATTGTAGATATACATGCTTAAATAAGATGCACACATGAATGAATAGATAGATTGGTGTTACATGTATTCGGTTATAGGCAAGCATAATGATGATTCTATCTTAACTTAGATAATCGGCTCAAGGAGAATATTAGCCAATATGTTGAATTTGGTTCATGATTTCATAAATATGACTCTAATGTCTAATATATATATATGGACTAAGTACCTTGAATTTCTCTTGATGTTCAAGATGATTAAATCAATTTATTTGTTAAATTAAGCTCAAGAGCAAAGGGGAACTAAATCCGATAAAGGGAAGGACAAAGTAATTGAATAGCCGTTGAAGTCGTTCGACAACATCCGAGGTAAGTTTTCGAGTAATGGAACTTAGTTTATGATTTGATTAAGTCATGACATATAGCATAACAAATAAACGGAGATATAATTATTCTACTTGAATTATATATTGAGGTGATTAGTTTATACTTATGACGGGTAGCCGAATGTGTATGGAGATCATGTTATAAGCAAATCAAAATCATGCTCTTTGTATGTGGCTATTGAGCTGAAAATGGTAATGCTTGATAAGTGACTTGTGTTCGAATTCTAGTTATGAAAATGAAATATAAATGTGTCATGATTTGTTGATATGTGCATGAATATTCGGATTATAACCGGGCTAAGTCCCGAAGGCATTTGTGCGAGTTACTATATCCGGACTAAGTCCCGAAGGCATTTGTGCGAGTTACTATATCCGGGCTAAGTCCCGAAGGCATTTGTGCGAGTTACTATATTCGGGCTAAGTCCCGAAGGCCTTTGTGCGAGTTAAGTCCCGAAGGCATTTGAGCGAGTAGCTATATCCGGCTAAAACCGAATGTACTTGGGTTTGGAGAATGAGCGATCTTGCTGTAATAATTTCAATTAATATGCTCGTAAAATCCAAACGATGAGGTATGTTTCGTATGTGCATTGGAATAGTTGATTCCTTTTAAATAGTATTCGCTCAATTGATTAACAAGCTTCTGATCTTTAGTTAAGTTGATCCCCTGTGTATGAATATAAGGGTTGAAATGTGAAGTAAGTATGATTTTGAGAATATGTGTATATGCAATTATTCATTTAGTCATACGAACGCTATACCTTAGTTGTGCATAATTTCATTATTCAAAACTTACTAAACATTAAATGCTTATTCCGTTGCTTTGATTCTCTGTTTTATAGATTTTGTTCGTCAGCTATCGGACTGGGCAGTGTCAAAGTCGAAGTCATCCACACTATCAAAGCCCTTTTTGGTACTCTTTTAGTTGAACTCTGATAATGGCATGTATAGGACTGCCCTTTTGTTGTTAGTCATGTACCTTTTGGTATTGTATATATTTGGATAGCCATGTGAAAATGGCTTATATATTTTGAGCATAGCATTATAATCAATTTGTATATTGTTCATTGAGTGGTATGGAAATGCTTGGTAACGATTAGCCATTGGAATGGTTAATCACGATAATTTTGGTGCTATGTATGACAAATGGCTAGTTGATTCATGGAAAACCATGAAATAGGTAAAGTCTACCTTAAAAACAGATGCTGACAGCAGCAGTGATGTGAATTTGAAAAATCACTAAAAATAGTAAGAATAGAATTAAATAGTAACTAAATTATGTAATCGAACCTTGATGAGTCTATCTTCATATGGAAGAAACGAAATGATCATATGAGCCGTATTTTAAGAGATGTTTAAGTTTTTGTGAAACAGGGCCAGAGTGATTTTTGGATCCCCTGTTATGACTTTGGAATTTCACTATAAATTAACCAGAGATAATTAGAAGTCATACCCTATATGTACAGATTCCTTTTCGAGTATAGTTTCTTTAGAAACAAATGGCATAAGTATTGAAGCCCTGTACAGGGAGATATCTAAGTCGTAATGCATGAAGGTTAGAGTAGTCGAACCCTGTAACAGGGGAGACTTTAACTAATAAACTGTACTAATTGGCCCAACTAAAAATTCTAGAAAAAAACTTGTAGATGGATATTTGAGTCTAGTTTCAGGAAAAATTTACGGAATCATTTTTTGAGCTTCGGAACTCGAGATATGATTTTTAAAGTGACTGTGATGCAGTTAACCAGCTTGTCTGGAAATTTATAAATGAACTTTGTAAGTAAATGAATTAAGTCCGTTAACACCTCGTGTTCGACTCCGGCGACGGTCTCGGGTACGGGGCGTTACAGTTTTAGCAAAGTAGAGGTCAAACTTGGTCGGCGCGGTAATAGTTGTAGTTATTAATGAGTTGTTTAATAATGAAATCCGTCGTCGCCTCAGAAGGAGCATCACCTTTATTGCACCACAACAATTGTTCTGATAAGTCGTAATTTATACATATTTTTATCCCATGCTTAGCATATTTTTGGATGAATTATCATCAGATTTGTGGAATTCGATGCTCCTAATCCTTTAATTTCATGTTTTATACTTAGGTGAGAATAGGAGAGTAAAAAGAGCGAGAAACGAGAAAATGGGTCAACGTGGGAAATCAACACGGTCTGGACTTCCTCACACGGGTAGTTCACACGCCCGTGTCTATTTAGCAGACTCTAAACACGGTCTAAGCCACCTTACACGGGGGTGTCCCTGTCGAGCCAAAGTCTAGTCCTATTCGGAAAAGGCCACTCTTGAGGGTTTTGAAGCATTCTAAAGCCTATATAAACACCCCAGGAGGTACCTAGAAAAGACACACGGAGTAGAAGGTAAGGAATTACTCAAAGAAAATAATTGATCCATCTCAGAAGCTGGATTCTCCTTCAAGACTGAAGATCTCCTTTCAATTTCCTTCAGGGTTTTTTGGGTTTTCTTTATGTTTTGTTTTTATTCTTCTGAGATGTTTCCTTTTACACATATGAACTAAATCCCCTAAATACCTAAGGGGAATGAAACCTAAGACGGATCTTGTTATTATTTTCTGAAATTGTATGATAAATACTTTATTTGTTCTTAATTATGTGTTCTTAATTCTTGTTTTAATATTCCAGGATATTGATTCAAGTTTTGATGTGCTTATTTAGAGGAGCAAAAGTCCTTATCTAGGAGTAGATCCAACATAATTAAGCGGAGTTGATTGCCCCACTAGACATAGGGCGACATAAATCTTCCGGATTAGGGTCAAACCTAATAAAGGAATCAATAGATCAAGTTAATGCAACACTAGGGGTTTTAATTAGAAATAGATTTCAATTAATCAACCTAGGGTTAGAAGTTGTTAGTCTCGAGAGAGATAATAATATAACTTAGGGATTTCTACGGATAGAGTCAAGTGAATAAATCGTCTGGTTCAGAGTCAAGTAAAAAGTGAAGTCTAGGTGGATTTTCCCTTGGGTATTGTCCAAATCAATCAGTTTTCCCAAAAGTATTTCCCCAATTTTCTTCCTGTACATTCTTAGTTTAGTTAATTAGTTGAGATAAAGTAAATCCCCTTATTTTTAGGCTAGATAATAAAAAGAAAGTTAACACTAGTACTTTTAGTTCCTGTGGGTTCGACATTCTGGTCTTGCTATAAACTATAATATTGTTCGATAGGTGAGCTTGCCTTCATCGTGATAATAGTTAGTTTTCAAGTACGATCAATCATAAATATAAAACTTATCACGAGACATCACATCAAGTTTTTGGCGCCGTTGCCAGGGAACTAAAATATTAGGAATGCTTAGTTTTTATTACTTTAGCCATTAATTTTATTGCAATTTAAATTTTATCTTAGTTTTGTTAATTTTACTAAATTTTATTTTGTTTTCTTCTGACAGGTTTTTATAGTTTATGACTAGAAAAACTCGTCAGGACCATTACTTTTGGACAGTGAGATTGAAAGCACAGCTCGCAAAAACTGAAGAGAAATAAGGCAAAACCTAAGAAACATAGAAGAAGGACAAGAGGAAGATATCCATAATACAACCAAGGAGATGGCTGAAAATTAGAATAATCAGCTTCCTCCTGTGGTTACTGTAGATCCAATAAATCAGAATCTTGCTCCTCGTACTATGTATGATTATGCTAAACCTACTTTGACAGTAGCCGAATCGAGTATAGTTAGACTTGTTATTGCTGCAAATAATTTTGAATTGAAACCTGACACAATTCAAATGATACAATAGTTTGTTCAGTTTGATGGTTTGCAGGACGAGGATCCAAACATTCATTTGGCGAATTTTCTGGAGTTTTGCGACACTTTTAAGATCAATGGCGTTTCTGATGATGCCATTCGCCTTCGATTGTTCCCCCTTTCATTGAGGAACAAAGCTAAATAGTGGTTGAACTCGTTACCACGAGGGTCAATCACTACCTGGGAACAAATGACTGAAAAATTCTTACTTAAATATTTTTCGCCGACTAAAACGGTTAAGTTGAGGAATGATATCTTTTCTTTTGTGCAGATGGATCTAGAAACACTCTATGATGCATGGGAGAGATACAAGGATCTATTAAGAAGGTTCCCTCACCATGGGTTATCTCTATGGCTGTAGGTTTAGACGTTTTACAACGGCGTGAACCCCTTAACAAGGCAACTTATCGACGCAGCCACCAGTGGAACTTTGAATAACAAAACACCTGAAGAGGCTTATGACTTTATTGAAAAGATGTCACTGAATAACTATCAGTGGCAAGTCATGAGAATAAAGTTGACAAAAGTAGCCGGTGTTTTCAACCTCGATGCGGTTAATATGCTGTCTAACCAAGTAGAAGTTTTAAATAAAAAGATTGACGGTTTGTATGGTTCTACTCAGGTACATCCAGTGATGAGGTACGATTCAAATAGAGGAGTACACAACAAATATCAATCCTTCAACCCTAGCACCGAGGAGGAACAAGTTTAATATATGGGTAACAATAATTCTAGACCTCAAAATAACTCATACAGTAACACTTATAATGCAGGTTGGAGGAAGCATCCCAACTTCTCATGGGGTGGCCAAGGAAATCAAAGGACACAACATCCTCTAAGTTTTCAACAACCACTTTACCAGCAAGAAAAGAAGCCGAACCTTGAAGAGATGCTAGCGAAATTCATCTCGGTGTCAGAAACTCATTTTTAGAATACCAAAACAGCACTTAAGAATTAACTAACATCGATCCAAAGGCTTGAAACTCAGATAGGCCAACTTTCCAAACTAATTTTTGAACGACCGCAAGGTAGTTTGCCAAGTAATACTGAATCTAACCCAAGGGAACAACTCAATGCGATTAACGTTCGAGATAAGGAAGGGTTAGTCGAACTTGAACCAGAACCGAGGCAAAGAATTGTGGTAAGTAAAGATAAAGGTAAGATGGACCACAATGAGAAAAAACCGGTAAGTAGAGAGTACAAACCTCGTGTACCATACCCCAGTGTGGCAAGGAAAGACTACACAGACGAACAAATTGGTAAATTCCTTAAATTATTAAAGAAATTACATATTAACTTACTGTTTATTGAAGCTCTTTCGCAGATGCCGAATGCAGTTAAATTTTTAAAGGAGCTTTTAGCAACTAAGCGGAAGTTGGATGAGGCGCTGCATGTAGAGTTGAACGTAGTTTGCTCAGCCATTCTACAGAATAAGCTACCCAACAAATTGAAGGATCTAGGGAGTTTTACAATTCCTTGTTTAATTGGTAGTTTAAACGTTAACAATGCTTTGGCTAATTTAGGGGCTAGTATTAATGTCATGCCTTATAAAATGTTTAAACAGCTAGGTCTTGGGAAACCCAAACAAACTAGGATTAGCATTCAATTGGCTGATAAAACCATTAGATTTCCTATGGATATCATTGAAGATGTTCTTGTTAAAATCGATAAATTTATATACCCAGTAGACTTTGTTGTTCTTTACATAGAAGAGGATAGTAACATACCTTTGATTTTAGGACGACCTTTTTAGCAACTGCTAGAACCATTATTGATGTTGGTACAGGTGAACTCACACTTCGTGTGGGTGATGAAACAATCACTCTTCAAGATCGTAATTTGAGTAACACATCGAATATTGAGGGTGGTTGTATAAATCATGCTACTAATACTAATCATGTGGTGCAACCTTCTTTGCAGGAAACACGTTCGAAGAGCATTCATCAGCCATGTTCAAGTAACAAAAAATGGCCCATCTATGAAGAACGAAGACTTCAGGTCAATGAACTAGATGAATGGTGAACACCTGTCAAGGAGAAACCAAAGGCACACAAAAAATTGAAGCGGCATCACAATGAACATAAGGATGAAACAAGGCAAATTAAAGTTGGGGACAAAGTATTGTTAGATGAAAATAACCCCCGAATTGCTACTTTAGAACACAATACGGACAGAGTGACTCCCTTCACGATAATGAACATCTTCCCACATGGTACAGTCGAGGTAACACATACTGTATTCAGAACTTTTAAGGTAAATAATACTCGACTCAGACGTTATTTTAATAAAATTGATAGAAGAGGTGAGGATTTTCTACTCCTTAATCCACCGTAATCACACTAAATTGAGGTAAGCTGAGCTTAGACTATAAATAAGCACTTCTCGTGAGGCAACTCAAGCACCAACGATGTCGATTTCTTTAAATTTTAGTTTTTAACATCTAAATCATTAACTGAGTCCTTGAACATAGGTTTTCCAAATCCACACGGTCAGGCACACGGGCGTGCCTTAGGCCGTGCTCATACCACAAGAGGCAACACGACTGTGCTATACGACCGTGTGAAAATAGAGCAAAATTTTTTCCTAAAACACGGGATTCGATACATTGTCACAGCTGTGCGACGTGGCCGTGCGACACGCCCGTGCCCACCCACTCGTAGTCAAAATTGACAAAATAACACGGGCGTGCACACATATACATGGGCGTGGGAGAAGCGAATGAAGTAGGACACGGCCATACGACACGGTTGTGTGCACCACACGCCCAAAGAACATGGGCGTGGGCCGAATCTCAAACGTACCCAAATTTGAAAATCATGAAACACACGAACTAAAATAAGGGCACACAGGCGTGCCCCACGGCCATGTGCCCCTATATCTATATAATCCCCCACTATTCATCACCCTTTTCCCCAAATACCCTAACCCTAGCCGCCGAAATCTCTTTCTCCCCCTACCAACCAGCTACCTTTAGCTCCCCTTTCTTTTCTATTTTCTCCCCTATCTATTTCCCCTCTCCTCTCTTCTCACCCTTGCGAGCCCCACGGCCTCACTGCCCATGCCCGTGGCTAACCCACATCACCCTTGCACTACCAATGCTCGTACCGCCAGCCAACCCTTCGACCACCACAAACCGTCGGTTCTCATGTTCTTTAACTTCTTTATTCTCTAGTTTTCTTTATTTTTCATTCTTTTACTTTTGATTATTATTCTTTTAACTTTAGTTTTATTATTAGTATTCTTTCTTATTTATGTCTATTGTTGTTACATTCATTCTAACAACAAGTATAGAATAGCTCGATTTTTTCTTTTTGATTTCATTTACTGTCCTAAATAATAGGTTCTCCTGATGGTTTTCAGTTTGATTAGTAGTTAATTATGTTAGGATTTTCTTTCTTATTCTTCACCATTAAGTGCATTGGATGGTTTCAATTAGTTTGGTATACACTTAGTTTTGATTCATATACTGTAAGTTTTTTTTTTGCATTTGTGAGCATTAGGGCATACCGAAATAAAAGTTACATGATTTATTTATAACCTTCTCGATACGTTTGCTTGATGCTGTGTTTGTTTTTAGTTTACTGATATTGAAATATTTTATTTTTCAGGCACACTATGACAAACATTAAAGGTAAGAAGACTGTTGTCCCCGTATCAAAGAAGTGAAAAGGAACAGCATCCTCCTCGGGTCCTACCACCGAGATCCGACACCAATTCCTCCAATTTCCACCGGGACCACAGGAGAAACTATTTCAGATACTACGGGCTCAACCCCTAGGTGTGGGCCGTTGCATTGATTGGACCACCCTAGAGCAGATCCAACTCGCTGACCCAGTCCGAGCTCTCCTGACTACTGACCCGTAGGGGCTCTTCTTTGAGATCATCGAGCCGACGTACCCCGAGCTCACACTCAAACTTTGTTCCACCTTTCACCTTCAAGTTATTATGACAGAGTTCGATGATCCCAGAACGGTCCAGTTCCATCTCGGCGGTTTAGTTTGCCAGTTGAGCGTGCCTGAGTTCGGTGTTGCCTTAGGACTATACACGGAGGAGTTCATAAACGACGACAAATTCGATAGCATCCATCGCCACATCCACTATTTGCCTTCAAGTTGCTGGAAGGCCCTAGTCCTTACTTCAGCCACTTATGACCCTAGCTGCTCCAAAGCATCAGCTCTCGGCCCATCCCTGAGATACCTACGCGCCATCCTAGCCCACACCCTGACAGGACGGCGAGAGAGCACTGGCATCGTCAAAACTAATGACGCTTATTTTTTATGGAGCATGGCACATGGGCACGTATTCGACCTTGCTTATTTCATCGCCCTCGCCGTTCGACATCAGACAGAGTGTTATAGGAAGGGAGTCATTTCCATCAGCCCTTATGTGACTCGCCTGGCACGGTACTTCGGTCTCCTCAACACAGCGGCGCAAGCATCCTCCCTCACCTTAATCGGTCAGATGTCCCCACAGGGCATCTCGAGTATGCTCCATATGAGGATGATCGAGCGACGACGTGGATTTGATTCTCCTCAGTACCACCTCTCCAGTCAACTGAGCAGGAAGACCCAGAGGACATTACTGATGATATCCCTCCACCCCACGAAGATCCACCATCTCAGCCACCACCTATTCATTGTCCAGTTCATGTGGCTACTTCACTCTCTGACATCTCTGGGCGCCTCACTCGATTCGAGCGGTAATGTTTTCAGCGCTTCAATCACATTGATGCAACATTACATTAGATTTGTCAGTACCTTCACATCTCATCGCCACCCCCACCTCTCGAACCATCCGGCGATGAGGATTTTTAAAGACTTTACTTTATTTTTATTTTTATTTGTTTACTTTTATCTTTATTTACCTTCTTAAATTACTTTTTATTTTTAAGACCATTTTTACTTCATCTTTAGGTTTTATAATTTATATTAAGTAATTTATATTTTCGGCCATTTCTTTATAAGTAATCATGCTACTTTATATTTCCTAAAGAGTTAATGATTCTATCGCAGTTATAAAGAGCTCCAAAGCTCACTATTACTTAGGAATTTGCAACTCCACTGGAAAAGGTTCTCCTTGACTGCCATGTCCTGCTCGACAACGACCATAGCTACCACCAGATATAATATTCTTTTGGTGCAGGATTTATGGACTAACAACCTCTACCACCACCGGAGTATCCTCCTCCAATCTCACCCTTGCCTTAGCCGATTACTTTCCATCTAACATTCAGGAAGTTTCACTTCTTTCCCTATCTTATGATCTTATATCTATACTTTTCAGTAAGTGTATCTTTGTACATTGAGGACAATATACATCTTAAGTGTATGGGGAGGTTATTCATTTCATTATCAGAAAAATCCCTGAATTTTGCCTTATTCTCACGTGACTCACTCAGATCACTATTAGAATGAATTTTGATTAGTTTATGATTTTTATTGATATGTCTTGAATTAAAACATAGGCATTTATGCATTGATTGTTTAAACTTTAAGGAATTAGAGAATCACACATGATAAGTTGATTTTTGAGAATTAAAAATTTTTTAGTTGTTTCCCCAAGTTTAGGTATTATCTTGAAGTTGAAATTCACAGGATTAACATCAAATACCCATAATTTTTGTGAAATCTTGAGCCTTTAGAGCATATATTATTTCTTTCATGCTCACTTTTATTATTGCTATGAGTGCGTCAATATTGATTTGTTATTCTAGAACTTGCTTTGATTATGCATGTCAAGACCACACCATTTATTTGATATGTCGAGATGATAAAGGCACTTAGGTTTAACCCACTTACTCCATAAAAGTCTACCCTCATAATTAACCCTTAGTGAACCCCCTTGAGCCTAACAAGTCATTCATTGATCTACCCTCAATATTAATTCATAACCTATTATTGTTGAAATCCCTCAATTAATTTGATCCCTATTTTTGTCGAGATTTGATTTGAGTAAATTGCTTAGCTATGTTTTATTTTTTGATAGTTAGCAAAGTTCTATGTTACTTGATTTGTTCTTAATTAATATATATACATACATACATATTAGTAGTAATTTTTTGTTTTTGAGCTTAAGTATTTAATTCTATATTCCATGAAGAAAAGCTCAATTCTAGGATCTTCTAATTGGAATGTAATTTGTCAGTTTTAGTATTTTTCTAGTTAGGTAATTTTTCAATTCAATCTTGATTCTAACCTTTTCTTTCGGCTTGTGACCACACCCCTTAACCAAAGCCACGTTACAACCCTCTAAAGACCTTTTAATTGATGTATCATCTCAATACATAGTGGTGGAGATTTGATTTTCACGCAAGCCTATGGTAATAACTTTTCATATTGACTGTTGAGTGCTAAATTTCTTGTCCTTAGACACCTCAAGTGATTTGAGTGAATCTTTAGTGAGGATGTGAAACTCTGTGATATTTTAAATCAAAAGTGATTACTTAGATGAGGGGAGACACCTATGTTTTCGTGATAAAATGCTCAACTTGGAATGTTTGAAACTTTGATGTTCTTCGAGTTGAATTTTCAATGTATGATTACTTACAGATTATTTTGAGATACTATTGATGATGATTATAAGTTGAGAAGAATTTATTTTGATTGTGAGTTGAGGATTTTGCTTGAGGACAAGCAAACGCTTAAGTGTGGGGTATTTGAAAAGTCGTAATTTATACATATTTTTATCCCATGCTTAGCATATTTTTGGATGGATTATCATCAGATTTGTGGAATTTGATGCTCCTAATCCTTTAATTTCATGTTTTATACTTAGGTGAGAATATGAAAGTAAAAAGAGAGAGAAACGGGCCAAAAACGGAGAAAATGGGTCAACGTGGGTAATCAACACGGCCTGGACTTCCTCACACGAGTAGTTCACATGCCCGTGTCTATTTAGCAGACTCTAAACACGGCCTAAGCCACCTCACACGGGCATGTCGCACGGGCATGTCCCTGTCGAGCCAAAGTCTAGTCCTATTGAGAAAAGGTCACTCTTGAGGGTTTTGAAGCATTCTAAAGCCTATATAAGCACCCCAGAAGGTACCTAGAAAAGACACACGGAGTAGGAGGTAAGGAATTACTCGAAGAAAGCCGATTGATCCATCTTAGAAGCCAGATTCTCCTTCAAGACTAAAGATCTCCCTTCAATTTCCTTCAGGGGTTTTTGGGTTTTCTTTATGTTTTGTTATTATTATTCTTCTAAGATGCTTCCTTTTACACTTATGAACTAAATCCCCTAAATACCTAATGGGAATAAAACCTAAGACGGATCTTGTTATTATTTTCTGAATTGTATGATAAATACTTGATTTGTTCTTAATTATGTATTCTTAATTCTTGTTTTAATATTCCAAGATATTGATTCAAGTTTTGATGTGCTTATTCTGAGGAGCAAAAGTCCCTATCTAAGAGTAGATCTAGCATAATTAAGCGGAGTTGATTGCACCCCTAGATATAGGGCGACATAAATCTGTCAGATTAGGGTAAAACCTAATAAGGGAATCCATAGTTTGAGTTAATGCAACATTGGGGGTTTTAATTAGAAAGAGATTCCAATTAATCAACCTAGGGTTAGATGTTGTTAGTCTCGAGAGAGATAATAATATAACTTAGGGATTTCTACGGATCGAGTCAAGTGAATAAATCGTCTGGTTCAGAGTCAAGTAACAAGTGAAGTCTAGGTGGATTTTCCCTTGGGTATTGTCCAAATCAATCAGTTTTCCCAAAAGTATTTCCCCAATTTTCTTCCTGTGCATTCTTAGTTTAGTTAATTAGTTTAGTTAAACTAAATCCCCTTATTTTTAGGCTAGATAATAAAAAGAAAGTTAATACTAGTACTTTTAGCTCCTGGGGTTCAACATTCCGGACTTGCTATAAACTATACTACTGTTCGATAGGTGCGCTTGCCTTCATTATGATAATAGTTAGTTTTCAAGTACGATCAATCATAAATATAAAAATTATCACGAGATATCACATCAGAGAGTCACACGCCTGTGTAGGTAGGCCGTGTGGTCACACACGCCTATATGGCTCGGGACACGCTCGTGTCCTCAGCCTGTGTAACTTTCTGTTTATGACGTCAGCAACGAAATAGAGTCACACGTCCAAGTCACACGCTCGTTTGTTAAGGCCGTGTCCCCCACACGATTGGGATACACGACCGTGTCTCTACCCGTGTGGCCAACACTTAGGCTATTTTCCAAGCCTTGGTCAACTTTAATCCCGCACATACTTATACAACATCAAAGGCATAAAACATGGTATCTAATTAAAGATTAAACATCCTCAATTAAGTTACAAACATAACATTTGCATGTCATCATACTTGTGTTTCTCATGCTCATTCTATATCAAGTCTAGACATGCCAAACCATATTCATTTGGCCTTGTCATCTTCATTAACATCATTAACTTACTCTAAATTTACACTTTTATACTAAGATTATGGTCACATCTAGTGATCAAAGTTCATCGATCAAATATACATACCATATCATACATCCATCGATATCAAGCCATCACAACATGCACATCATCAAAACATTAGAACAGTCATGCAAAATTAATTAGGTTTACAACCCAATGATCAAATATAAGCCATATCTCATAGCTCTATACAAATGAATCATTATAAGTCAGATCAATTGGCCAAATCATGAAACACATATCATAAAGTACTAAGTCTCTATACATGTCACTCACTTGAAAACCCTTAAACTTGAAAACACTTAAGATTTATTAATACCCCGGCTTGAAATTTTGATAGTGTGATGCTGCCTCTGGCGATCTCCAACCTTGAGCTAACTTGACAACACTAAAAGATTTATTAAACTTGAAAAGCCCGTACGAAAATAATAATAAGTAATTTATTGACGTGCTTTTGCCAAATTCTTACAACATGTTCTCATGGTATCACAATTGAAAGTACACATAATTCCACTATTTGCTCATATTCCAGTCAAGTTTTCTACTCGAGTCATAGTCACTTAATTATTTATAACTTGAGAAATGGAACTCTAAATTAAGCTCCGCTAATTTTCCCTGAAATTAGACTCACATATCTTCTTACCATAAAAGTTATAGAATTTTTGGTCTAGCCAATAAGTATATTTTATTCTTCAAAGTGACCCCTATTCTGCTGTTTGACAGCTTCGACCTTTCTTTACTAAAATTTATTTATCTCTTAGTACGGGAACTGGATGATGTTCTCGTCTATTTTTTTTGAAAATAGACTCATTAAAAACTTAATTAAATCAGTTCTAACCCATAATTATATTGTAAAATTTTTAGTGATTTTCTAAAGTTAAGACAGGGGAGCCCGAAATCACTCTGACCTTGTCTCACAAAAATTCAAATATCTCATAATATGAAATTCTTTTGTTGACACTGATTCCTCTATGTGAAACTAGGCTCAATAAGATTTAATCTCATATTTCATTTAGTTTCAATTCAATTTCCAAAATTTTTGGTGGATTTTCAAAGTGGAACTACTGCTGCTGTCCAAAACTGTTTTAGTGCAATATAATGATAACTATCATAAGTTCATTTTCAACTAATCATGAACTCACCATTTCATGGATTAATTTACACAATGACATAATAACATAACCATAAAGATTATTCATCATTGAAGCCTTTTTGTATACTTATCATATGTTCATATATATACATATGTTCATATATATACATATACATAAACTTGCTCACCATAAGTCATTCTTCATCAAGGCATTGCTCATGAGTTTAGCGTACATACCTGTACTCACTCATAGTATATCACATAACCATACCTTTTTTAACATGCCCTCCTCGAGACTTTCATCACATCCATTGCATTACCCGTTGAACACTTGGAATACTATTAGATACGTGGAAAACTTGCACATAGGTTCCACATATACATACGTAGCCAAAGCTACCTTATATCATGTAACGCTCGCAATGGGGCTATTCACGGGCCTACTCATAAAAGCTATCGGTCAAGGTGTAACTACACGGGCTGCTCACAAAAGTTGTTAGGTATTCGACCACTCAAGGATTACCTAGCCACTGGTAGGACACACAAGACCATTTCCCAGAACGTAATCACATGTATTGTATCCATTATGAACTCGGACCACTCAACGAGCTTGGATGCCACATAAATCACGAACCCAGACCACTCAATGAGTTCGGACTTCTTAATTCCTAGTGACATGTCATTTGTATCCTAGGCTATTCCTAAGATTCAAACGGGATTTTCCTCACTTGCACATGGCACACCTTGTCGTACTTGCTCGTGATGTCGTATGTAACGGCCATAATATCATTTATGCTTACAAGTTACCATTAGGCATAACATACATAATAATGATAAAACATTTATCACATAATGTCAACACATCAAAATATATTACATTGTCACATTATTTACACATGTACTTACAATTCACGTAATATCAAGCATTAACATTCAAGTATAACATTGCATTATTATTGACATACGAACTTACCTCGAATCCGAGCATAATTAATTATTCTATTTTAGTCCATAATCTCGCATTTTCTCGATTTAGACCCGAATTTTGATTTTCTTGATCTAACTTTCGCATTTTCTCGATTTAGACCCGAATTTTGATTTTCTTGATCTAACTTTCGCATTTTCTCGATTTAGACCCGAATTTCGATTTTCTTGATCTAGCTTTACAAATATAACTTATTTATTACTCACATTATTCAAATTGACCCAAAAGTCATACTTTTACAAATTTGCATTTTTACCCAAAACTTTCACATATTTACAATTTAGCCCCTAGGCTCGTAAAATGATTTTTATTCAATTTCTTGGTACTTTAAGCCTAGCTGAACAAATTTCATAACTACATCAGCCAAATTCCACTAATTCAAACTTTTATGATAAATTCTATAACTTTTACAATTTAGTCCTTTTATACATTTTTACCAAAAATCACTTAGTTAAAGTCGTTTCTCTAACCATAAACTTACATAATCTACCAGTAAATATAAAAACACATGCATATCACTCATGGGTAAATTTTTAAATATCAACCCTAGCTCAAATAAATTGTAGAAATAGTTATATCTTGTTACGAGGATTTTAAAAACATAAAAATCATTAAAAATAAGGTAAGAACGGACTTACTATTGAGCTTGGAAAGCTTGAACAAAACCCTAGCCATGGCGTCTATGCAGATTTCAGCCAAAGGTTGAATATGGACAAAAATTGGCTTTTAATTTTGTTTTTAATTCATTTTAATTACTAAATGACCAAAATACCCCTAACTTAAAAATATACTATTTCACCTATTTCATGTCCATTTTTGTCCAAAAAATTAACCAATGGTTAATTACCATATAAGGACCTCCAATTTAAAATTTCATATCAATTAGACACCTCTAGGTTCTAGAACTCAAGTTTTGCACTTTTTACAATTTAGTCCTTTTGACAAATTGAGTGCCCAAACGCCAAAATTTTTTAACAAAATTTTTAAAAAATCATCCGGTGAAATTGTAGACCATAATAATATGATAAAAATAATTTTTTTACGTCAGATTTATGGTCTCAAAATTACTGTTCCGACTAGACCCTAAATCGAGATGTTACAACTTTTCTGAGTTTAACTGTTCCGTTATGGAATCATTGGTTTAACTCTATATTCAGCTAATATTAATCTTTCATCATACAATAGCAATCAGTATCCATGGCTTGCAAAGAAAACATAAATTTTCTATTCAGAATATATGCAACTACATTCGTTCTTTTCGAATGATATTCAATTATCAAACCATAATCTTTCAACATTTCAAACCATATACGCTATCTGAGATTCAAATCTTTTAACAACAGCAGGTACTTCAAACTTTTATAATCGGTGAATATATGACATTTTTCACCAACCAAGTAATGTTGCCAGATTTCAATACAGAAACAATGGCTATCAATTGTAGGTCATGTATCGAGTAATTCTTTTCATGTAGTATTTAACTATCTGAAAGTACAGGCTATTACCTTGACTTACTAGATCAAAACATAATCTAATCTCATTCAATAATACATCACCTTAATAACAAATTCCGTACCTGATTTAGGTTGAACCAGAATCAATACTTTGATCAACATAGCTTCTAACTGGTCAAAACCTTACTGATATTTGTCAGTCTATTAAAATCTTACCTCTTTTCTGTAATGACTGGGTCATCAATGTAGCTATTTCAATTATTAACATTGAAGCTTTGAGTTTTTCCAAAGCCACAACTATCAGATAGATTTTAAACCATTGTGAAATAATATGACTGACATTTCAGCTGTGTAGATAAAACAACACTTCACATCAATAGTACACCTCAACTTAAAAGAGGGAGAATCGAAAGTGGCCCCAATAATAACCAATGCAATAATATAGTTCCTATAATCTGCGACCTTTATCACAATACCTCATGATCGAGTCAATATTTATAACGGTAATAAATGTAATTACCTCTGATCAAAGAATATCTTTCACAAGTAATCCATGTTCACATAATAAAGTGATTGATGGTATCTCAGAGAAAATTCAGAAGAGTAATATCACGCATACTTAATAGAAACAACTGTGATAAAGACAATATAACTTGCATATTCACAATTTAGGACTTCAATCAGTAGAAGTAGAAAATGATATCATATGAACCTTATCATTAAATCTTATATCAATCATGATAAATTAGAAAACCCAAGAAAAACAGAGCAATACCACTCATGAATCAACTAGACTTTTAATAATTCCATCTATTATAATTAGCCAGCCTTCCAATACGATAAAAATTGCATCTGTACATATACAATTTCATATGCCCCTGAGACAACAGAACATATAGAATACCCAGAAAAGATTGCTGTAATATACGCAATTATAACAGCTGTATTCAAATATCTTTGCAATTTCATCACTATTCCACTGACTAATAAAGTCATCTATAATCTTACATTATTCAGTTCACTAAAAGAGTCAACTCAGAAGAATTTTTAACTAATCCGTTCTGTAATTATCATATCTGGATAAGTCGATTACTCATGAATAATCTTCTTCCTTAAAATGACAACACATATTTAAAAAACTCTACAAAAAAATTTGATATCTCTTTTAGTAGCGTCTTTACTTATTAACCCATTCTCAATTTTGACTACATTTTTCATCATTCAGCCTGTGAACCCTTCTTTCACATTTATGAACTTAATCAGTATAAATCTTGTGAATTTTTCATCGTATAAAACTATACTGGTAAGGGGGTGGAGATCATAAGTCTCACAATTTAGTTTTCATGTATATACTCATATAACATAACATTCATCATTCTCATGTAATATAAAACATTTATCTGTACCTTTTCGAATTCTATTTCATCATGAGTAACATTTTTACTCAGGCACGTGAGTATCACTTTCAGTAGTGTTGGAATTAGCTCAGGTGGAAAGCATCTCATCTATTTGTAAGACAATTTTAATCAGAGTTGGGAGATATTACAGTATCACAGGTTACATAATGGACTGTAATTCTAGACTCTACATATGCCACGTTCAGTCCGAGAACAGGCTAAATCATAGCTCTGATAGCACTAAATATAACACCCCTAACCTGTATCCGTCGTCTGAACAGGGTTTCGAAACATTAACTTCTAGAACATTTTACAAATAAATCATATCAATCATTATTCTTTTCTGAGATTATTCATAACGTCCCATAAATGGACCCTCGAGGTCCAATATGAGAATTAGAATAGAGTTGGGACTTAATCAGAACCTCTAAGAAATTTTTTTGTACCAAATTTCAAAAAGAAATTCAAGGTGCAGGGCTTACACACCCATGTGGTCCAAGGGACACGTCCGTGTGACCCTAGGACACGCCCGTACTGGAAGCCGTGTTCGACCCCGTGTAACTCTCTAACTTGTGCACACGGCCGTGCCACACGCTTGTGTGCTAGACCATGTGGTTAATTAATTCATTTTGAATTTAGGTGCAGGTTTCACATAGCCAAGACACACTCCCATGTTCTAGGCCGTGTCGTACACATGCTGAGACATGCGCCCGTGTCTCTGCCCATTTGTTCACTTCTAAGCATTCTGTTTCTCAAAAATTAAGGTGCAGGGGACACTCAGCCTAACTACACGCCCTTGTACCTGACCTTGTGTCACAGACGGTCTAGAGACACACCCGTGTGTCTACCCATGTGGACAAAATAAAGCCATTCCTAGCTTCATTTCTCACTCAAAATCACACCCGTAACCTGCACTTGAATCACACATCCAAATACGAACTACTTCAAGAATTCAAATCAAGCAAATTTCATCATTCATCATGGCATATCATTTCATGCATACATGTATATAATCTTACTTTAGCTAAGTCCTCAAGTAAGACAAAATTTGACCAACTACTTAACATATATGTAGCTACCATAGTTTGACATTCCAAGTATATTAAAAAAAAACCTTACTAGTCATTCCAATGGCTTGATTACAAGTATCATTTACATTTACATGCCAATATGGCCAATATATCCTATACATGCCATTACAACCATAATTGATTTACCATATTGTACCGATATGGGCCGATGGATAGTGTGAGTGATTTTCACCGAGCTTTCAATCTAACAAGCTTCCGATTTACTCTAAAATAGGGAACTAAAACTAAGTAAGCATAAAATGCTTAGTAAGTTCGTATAACATGGTACTTAACTTACCATTCATTCGAACTTAAGGTAACTATGTAAGACAGAATCAATCAGTTTGATCTCAAGCCCTACACACATTCTCATTGCCCTTGTTAGTCATATATTCCATATTAACATCAAAACATATATCGGCTCAACAACAATCAAGTTTCCAAGCACATATGTTTTCCACAACATGTATTCGTTCAACATGCATAATTCATTTCACTATTTCAAGTATAATTTCATAATAGTTTATTTTGAGTTCAGGTCATTTCATATCAGAACTATACTCATATTACTCAGAACATTAAGGTCACAATTAGTGCACTCAAGGTGTACAAGTCTATAATTAAGAATGAACATATATTTATCAAATAAAGTCCATGTACAGATATCATCATCTCATGTTTTCATATATCATATGTTATGTATCATCATTTACTTATATTTTAGCCGGATACGTGTAATAACTCATTTCTTATCCATATCTTTTCATGTCAAGAATTTTACCTGTTGAATTTATCTGAAATATCGATGGTTACATAAGTACTACACTCGAGGTGTACGAATCAGAATTCGTCAATTCAAATCCAACGGTACCCATAGGGTATTGTATCGGAGAGTACACTCTCGTGCCACACATGTATACGACAGGATTACCAATCCAGGCTAAATCTTTTTTATGACATATGCTCTAAAGAGCTTGATCTAGACTACCGGTCTGAGCTAAATCCAGTTCATAACATATGTTGGAGAGGATTTATATCAGGATTACCCGTTCGGGCTATATCCTTTCATAAATGAGGTCAATAGGATTACTCGTCTGAGCTAAATCCTGTCAGCAACAAATGCAGGATCTCATTCATTTCAAGAAATCACATATCCATCGATATGCATTTATTCAACAAGGTTTAACATTTTCAAGCATTTCTCGTGTAACACCCCTAACCCGTATTCGTCACGGAATAAGGTTACAGAGTATTACCAAGGATAACTAAATATATATAACTAATTTAAGCCAAATTTACCATTCATAAATGAAAACATTCAAACCATCCCTTAAATGGACCCTCGAAGCCCAATATGAACATTAGAATCAAGTCTGAACTTATTCGGAGTCTCAAAGAAATTTTCACAAAACTACAAAATTTTTCACACATGCATAGCTTACACGCCCGTGTGCCTTAGGGACATGCCCATGTGGGCAGGCCGTGTAGTTACACACGCCCATGTCCTGACCCTGTGTAACTCTTTGACTTGCATCCTATGAACAAATTGAAGTCACATGGCCAAGTCACACGCCCGTGTGATAGGCCGTGTGGTTATTTTAAATTTTACAATTTAAGTGTAGGCTTTACATAGCCAAATTACATGGCTGTGTCTAAGACCATGTTACCCACACGGCTAAGACACACGCCTATATCTCTGCCCGTGTGCTTAATTCAGAGCATTCTGTTTCTAAATTTTAAGGTGTAGGGGACACATGGTTACAACATGCCAATGGGGCAAGTCGTGTGTCACACACAGCCTAGACACACGCCTGTGTGTCTACCCGTATGGATGATAATAAGCCATTTTAATACCACGTTTCTCACCCTTTCTATAATCCATCTGCACATAACCTTCAAATACACAGATATGTCCAAACCAATCAACCAAATCAACTAAAACACATGTTTTTATTCTACCAACATACCATAATACTACTATTTTATCCTAATTTGTAAAAATGGTTTCATTCATTACCTTACCAAAATAACTTTTTTAAACATAAAAATATCAATACTTCAAAACTACATTTTTCAACCCTGTCCTATATGTAACAGCCTGATTTTGGATATTTTCGGAA
The DNA here is from genome assembly GCF_007990345.1 of Gossypium hirsutum. Taxonomy (NCBI): domain Eukaryota; kingdom Viridiplantae; phylum Streptophyta; class Magnoliopsida; order Malvales; family Malvaceae; genus Gossypium; species Gossypium hirsutum. The sequence goes on from NC_053424.1 coordinate 93,121,157, forward strand.
CAATAGTTTCGAGACCACCAATCCAAATTCGGAGAAAGTATTATATTATTATTTTAGAGTTATAGCATGTTTATATTAGTGCATGAAAAATTTGGTGAAGAAATTTTAGCGTTTGTGAGCTTAATTGAGAAAAGGACTAAATCGCATAAAGTTCAAAAGTTTTAATTTGATAGCTAAGGGAGTTAAATTTCCATGTACCATAAATTGGGGGTTTTTAAAGTGAAATTAGGCCCTAAAATAGTGCTTGGCCGGCCATGAGAAAAGGATTTTAACTTAGTCAAATGTTAGGTGAAGTTGGTGACTTATTTGACTAAAAAGAAAATAAAATAAACATAGGATGATATCATCCATTTTCCCATCTTCTTCTTGATAAAAAATATCAACTATAGGAGGGTTTTGAAGCTTGAAAATTTCATCCACTTAATCTCTCTACAAATAAGTGATCTTGATGGTTTTTCTTGATGATTTTTGTACTTTTAAAAACCTTGTAACATGAGCTTTCAAATGAGGGGGCTATTTTGCAAAATGGTTGAAAGTCTAGGGTTTTACCATGAGTGTGTTCATGTTTTTTTTCTGAAATTTTATGGACGAAAATGAACCATGATTGTGGAATAAACAACTTTTGTGAAGAGATTTCTCATGAAAACCCTAAAAAGGGCCATTTTGCATAAGTTGTAAAATAGGTGATAAAGGTGTGAAATATTGAGAATTTTGGACTGCTTCTAGTGTAAAAATTAATTGAATAGGCTTAATATATGAAGAAATTTGATAAAAATTGATTTTCGGACCTAGGTGTAAAATGGTCATTTTGCAAAAGTCTAAGGGCAAAATGGTCATTTTGCCCAATTTTAAATTGTTGAGTATCTAGATTAATAAAATGATTAAATTCATAAATTTTTATCATTCTAGATCAAGAATTACAAAATCTGAGCCTAAACTAGGGAAAGGCAAAACAAGTGGACTGAGCCGAGCTAGTCGCCACATTTTGAGTACCGAAGTAAGTTGTATGTAAATAATACAACTACATTGTTATTATATGTGTTTGAATTGATATAGCATAAATTGTTTAATTGTGGCAATGAAAATACATGATGATAATTGAGATAATAGAACTCTCGGGTGAACCCTAGGAACAAATCAGATATTCGTGCCATGACAATTAGGTCATTTGTGCGCTAGTGTAAGACATGTCTGGAACATCCATCAGCCATATTATGAGAGTCAGTGTAAGACCATGTCTGGGACATGGCATCAGGATTGAGACGAGAGCTAGTATAAGACATGTCTGGGACATGCATCAGCCTCGAGATGTAAGCCAGTGTAAGACATGTCTGGGACATGCATCGGCTACGAGATGTGTCAGTGTAAGACCATATCTGGGACATGGCATCGGTACGGAGATGTGAGAGCCAGTGTAAAACCATTTCTAGGACATGGCATCGACTTGATGGATGAGCCAGTGTAAGACCATGTCTGGGACGTGGTATCGGCATTACACCTTATGTTTGAGGCTTAATGAATATCCAATAGCATTCCAAATGGTTCAACGATGAGAGTCATAGTTTAAGTTAAACAAGAAAAGTATAACCATGTTGGGAGTGGTGTATGTACCTATTTGAAATATATGAGATGTGAGCTCAATATATGCTATGTGAAATGTATTAGCTAGTGATGAGTAAGTTGTGTTTATGCCTACTTAAGTACTACGAGCATGATTATGAATGGTAAAGTTGTTGTTATATTTATTACATGCAGCTTACTAAGCTTTATGCTTACCCTATTTCTTTCCATTTTCTTATAGTGCTGCCTAATTAGCTCGTGGATCAATGGACATCGGAGGCATCAATACACTATCAATCGGAGCACTTGGTATAGTTTTGATTATGGCAAGTATAGGACCCTGGCTTTAGGATTTTGTGTCATTGTTAATTGACCAAATGTGTTGGCTTACTTTAGCATTTTGATTCATTTTGTATAAGGCCATGGAAATGGCTAAAGTTAAAAGTTGTTATATGAATACAAGAAGTTATTTCATGAATAGGTAATTTGTTGGTTGTTTTAGTAAATATGAAATGTGTAAAGGCCTTAGATGTGGTTGTTGGATTGAGGAATCTTATTATGATGATCTTTAGCATGATGGATGTTGTTATTTTGTGCTACAGGGTGGCAAAGGGCTTGGTAAATAGCCCTATGTTGCCCACATGGGTAGACACATAGGTGTGTGTCTAGACACACGGCTAGCCCCATGGGCATGCTGTCCGGTCGTGTGTCTCCTGTACGTAAAAATTACAAGTCAGTATGCATGGTAGTAAACACACAGGCAGAGACACGGCCGTGTGTCTCAGCCGTGTGGAGGACATGGCCTCTGGCCACGGGCGTGTGCCTTGGCCGTGTGCCCCTTATTGGATGCTGACGTCAGAAACAAAATGTCAAGGTTTTTAGACACGGGCTAGGACATGGGCGTGTCATGGCCGTGGGAGGGACACAGGCCATAGACACGGGCATGTGTCAGGCCGTGTGAAAACCCCTATAGGTTCGAATTTGGAATTAAATTCATATGAGTATAGGAAACAGACGTGCCCCTAGATGCTTAGGTCATGTGTGTCACACGAGCCATTAGCATGACCATGCCATAAAGACCACACGGGCGTGTTACCCTTCCACACAGGCGTGTGCCCTTTTTTCAAAGGTTAATTTTTTAAAGTTTGTTAAGGACCCGAACTGGTCCGAATGGTTTCGAATGGACGTTTGAGGCCTCGTAGGCCCATGTTAAGGAATTTTAAACAAAGTTTGAAAAAGTTTTAAGTTTGATCAAGTCTTAATGATTCAAAAACATTGGAATGCATGTGTTTAAGTGAGTAACGCTTCGTATCCCGTCCTGGTGTGGGACTCAGGTGTGGGGTGTTACACTATACATGCCATATAAATCAAAAGTTGTATTCAAAATCTACTGGTGTAACTCTGGATAGTGCTTCCTGATGTGTTGATCCGATCCACAGATATCACGCAAATCTACAGGAACCATTAACACACAAAGTAAGCTTTAGGAGCTTAGTAAGTTCATAGATTCATAAAAACAATCTTACCAAGCATTCACAACCAATTCAATAAATAATATTAAACTTTTAATTCTTGCCAAATACATTTCAAATGATGAGTTCACTCAATTGAGCTCAATACCCAAATATCAATTCATAGTTCAACACTTAGCCTCAACTATCACCTACCCACACATGTCAAATTAAAGGACGCCTTACGGATTTGAGTACGTCGTTTACTCAGTGCCACGATTCACAACTCAGTATGGTTAATACCATACCTATGTTTCACAACTCGGTATGGAAAATACCATACCTACGTATTATAGCTCGGTATAGAAAATACCTTACCTACATATCATAGCTCAGTATGGAAAATACCATACCTACGTATCATAACTTTACCATAGATTAACCATGGTCTTATCCGTTAATTCATCACTTGTCACAACACGAATGTACTCAATCCTGCGTTTTCCTCAATTTGAACTTCCAATCTGATCTTTACAATGCTTCACGTTATTAATAATACAATAGCAACATGCAGATGACATCACATCATTTCTAATTTAACAAATAATTGCACAATTCAACCATATGAACTTACATGAGCCAATTTGTAAAAGTTGTACTATTTCAAGGACTATTCGGTAACTTTTTCTTTTCCTTGTTTATCTTCCGATTCTTGATCTAGAATATAAAATTATTTACTCATCAGCATCTACTTCAATTCCAATTCAATTCATGCTTTATGCCCTTCAAATTTTTGAAATTATACATTTATCCTAAACTTTACAGTTTTTACAATTTAGTCCCTGCTCAACTCACCCCCCAATTGAGCTGACTTTTCCTCAATTAACACTTTATTCTATTATCTTAAACTACTTCAAAACCTTTGAAAATCAAAATTTCAGCATCAAACCTTAATTCCCAACTTTTCACAATTGAGTCCTAAAAATCAATTTTTACACAAAAACATTTAATAAACCCATCTTTTAATAAAATTAAAAATTCAAACCCATGTTTATTCATCATAAACTTCCAGTACTCAACCATGGTAACTTTCAATTTCATCCATAAAATCAAAACTAATGAATTTAATAGTAGGACCTAGTTGTAAAAGTCACAAATCATGAAGAATTTTAAAGAAATAGCAAGAGTTGAACTCACATGATATGAAAATATGAAAAAATAGCTTGTTCCAGACCTCATATGGCGTTTTTGCTGATGAATTATGAACAAATCTCTAGATTTTCAAGTTAGTCTTTGTTTTATATGTTTAATTTGCAAAATTTCCAATTTTGCCCTTGTTTCTATTTATTTTCTTGCTAATTCTTATGCCCAAACAATCCAGCCCATTTTATTTGGGTCTAATTGCCTTTTAAAACACTCCTCATTAGTCACTTAAGTTTTTTTAATCACTAATTAACTAATTTTTCTCCTTTTTCAATTTAGTCCTTTTTAATCAATTAACTATCCAAACGTTAAAATTTTCTAACAAAATTTTGATACTATTTCAATGATACTCCATAAATATTTCTAAAAATATTTATGGCTCGGTTTATGAGTTCGAGGTCTCGATACCTCATTTTAGACCCAATTTACTTTTAGTTTCTTTTAAAATCACAAAATTCACTAATCCAAAAATTCTTCTTCTATCACACTTGACTCGTAGGTTTTTATTTATTTATTTTTAAAAATCATTTTTTGGATTTAGTGGTCTCAAATCACTGTTTCCGACACCACTGAAAATTAGGCTATTACATCCCGGTATTTAATTATTTCATACATCTATAACATTCATATAATTTAAATGATCACATTCCACATTTTTTCCGAGCATAAAAGTAACATTTTTCTCGCTTATCTTTTATCGGGCATTTTCGCTAATCGAGTTTTGTCAGATATATTTTCAACGTCATATAAATATATGATATTTCTACAATTCACAAACACAATACTTAATTCAAGCATAAAAACATATAAAATGTAGTTACACGAACTTACCTCGACAATTGTTCGTGTAAGAAAATCTACTCATTCGACTTTTTTCCTCTTTTCCTCGTTCTAGCTCTTAATTTGGTTTATTTGAGTCTATGCGAGTGAATTTGATATCAATTTATCATATTTTATATTCAAGTGGACCCAATTTTTATCCTAGGCAAAATTACCATTTTGCCCCTAACTTTTTCATAAATTCTCATTTCATCCTTAGGCTCTGAAAATGAAATTTATGCAATTTACTCCCTATTCCAAGCATAAACAAAATTTATATATTACATTTACAGCACATGCATTTCACAAATTTTAGAATTTTCGATGGGTTTTATCACTTTTTTCATTTTAGTCTCTAAATCAAGTTTCCATCAAAAATTGCTTAGTAAAAGTTGTTTATCTATCCACAACCTTTCATTTTCTACCATAAATTTCATATTTTCAGCATATTAATCCATGACCCAAATTTCATACTGTGATAACTTTTCAAATTAATCCCCCAAATAGATAGATTAAACTATCCCGTTTTCAAAAATATAAAAATTACTAAAAATAGGGCTTGATTACTTACCCAAATAAGCTTGATAAGTTTTCTTCCTCTCTCCTAGGGTTTCTTTTCAAATATTTGGGGAAGATGATATGAAATTGTCTTCTTTTTCATTTAATTAAATTGTCATTTAATAACTTTTCATCTTTCCAATTTAGTCCTTAGCCCTTTTTTATTTTTCCATGGATGAGTCATAGCAAAATATCTACTTACTTTCTTTAATGGTCTAATTATCATATAAAGACCTTAAGTTTTGAATTCTATAGCTATTTGATCCTTCTAGCTACTAGAATCCAACTTTTGCATTTTATGAAATTTGGTCCTTCCTGTAATTAAACACATAATCAATAAAATTTTCTTATCAATTTTCACATGAAATTTCTGATATAATATAGATCATATAATAAAATAAAAATAAATTTTATTTTCAGGTCGGATTTGTGGTCCCAAAACCACTGTTCCGATTTCACCGAAATTGGGTTGTTATAATTCTTGTCAACAGTTGAGCAAAAATAATAAAAAAGCTACATATTCACAGACAGGGGTTGGAACAGAAATAAAAAAAATTCAAGGGAAGAGATTTGAACACAGGATCTCAAGCACATAAGTAGAACTCTTAACCATTGAACTAGATTAACTCATCTGAAAATTTTTAACAATTCAAAAACAAGAATTTCAGGGTGTTATAACTCTCCCATCTTTAAAGAAACTGCAGCCTCAAAATTTTACCTGACTTAAACAGATGTGGGTATTGCTGTCAAATTAAGTCTTCCGATTACCAAGTGGCTTCCTCAGTACCAGGATTCCTCCATAAAACTTAACTAAAGGGATAGTCTTCCTTCTCAAAACCTTAACCTCTCGATCTAGAATCTGTACAGGCTTCTCCTCAAAAGTCAAATCTAGCCTAACCTCAACCTTCTCAATAGGCACACTATGAGATGGATCAGATCGATACCCTCTTAGTATAGAGATCTAGAAATCATCGTTTATGCAGTCTAACTCTAGAGGCAACTCCAACTAATAGCCAACCAGCCTCATTTGTCTCAAAATTTGATAAGGCCCAATGAACTTAGGGCTCAACTTGCCATTACGTACAAATCTAAGAACCTTCTTCCACGGAGATACCTTAAGGAAAACCTAATCTCCTACAGCAAACTCTATGTCCCTCCTATTAAGATTTGTATAAGACTTTTTTCTATCAAAAATTGCCTTAAGTCAACCCCGAATCAGTCTAAATTTACCCTCAGTTTCAATAACCATAGGCGAGCTCATAATCTTCCTCTCACCAAACTTGGTCCAACATAGCGGAGTGCTATGACCATATAAAGCAACGTATGGTGCCATATGAATACTGGACTAAAAGCTATTATTATAAGCAAATTTAGCCAATGGCAGAAACCGTTCCCAACTACCATAGAAATTAATAACATAACTCCATAGCATATCTTCTAATAATTGAATCACCCTATCAAAATGTCCATTAGTCTGTGGATGGAATGCATTACTAAAGTCCAACCAAGTACCTAAAGCCTCATGTAGTTTCTTCTAAAATTGAGATGTAAATCGAGGGTCTTGATCTGAGATAATCAATACAACAACCCCATGAGGTCTTACTATCTCAGAGATGTATAACTTCGTCAAATTTTACAGAGAATAATTGGTCCGAACCGGAGGAAAGTGAGCAAACTTGGTCAATCGATCCACGATAACCCAAACCAAATCTTTCTTAATGGGTGTTAAAAGAAACCCACTAACAAAGTCTACAGTTACCTGTTCCCATTTTCACTACGGAATCTTAACGAGTTATAGCAAACCAAAAGGAAGTTGGTGCTCAACCTTAACTTGCTGGCATGTCAAACATCAAGACACGAAATTAGTCACCTCACGTTTTAGATCGAGCCATCAATACAACTCCCAGAGATCATGGTACATTTTATTTCTGCCAGGATGCATAGTATAAGGACTACTATGCGCTTTTCGTAGAATAGTCTATCTAAAATCCACATCATTCAGAACATAAATCCAACCTCAAAAACACAGAATGCCATCACTATTAAACCTGAAATTCGAAGTCTTACCCTTTTTAATCTGCTAAACTCGACTAACCAAAGACTCATCTAGAAGCTGCTTATTCTGAATATCATCAACCCAAGTCAACTTAACCTGCAACTCGGCCAATAAACCACAATGTCAAACAAAATTAGACAAGCAAACAATGCCCTTAACTCTGATATCGATCTTTGACTAAGAGCATCGACCACCATATTGGCCTTACCGGGATGATACTCTATAGTGCAATCGTAATCCTTAAGAAACTTAATCTATCTATATTGCCTAAGATTTAACTCCTTCTGAGTGAAGAGGTATTAGAGGCTTTTGTGATCAATGTAGATGATACACCTCTCATCATATAGGTAATGCCTCCAGATTTTAGTGCGAAGACAGCCACAACTAACTCAAAATCGTACGTCAGATAGTTGCCTATTGAAAAATTAGGTTTGGGAAATGAAGCAGAAAATAAATTTAGGGAAAACCAAAGTTTTTTAATAAAAATTCCAAAATAAGAATTTGGTTGTGATAACTATAAATAATTAATCAAAATTGTACCTTTTCGATTCATTTAGGATGAGCGCTGCGACTGAGTAGTCTTCTCCATTATCTTCAAGCTCACGTTTGCTGAGTGTGGGCTCGCTTCGAATTAGAAAATTTCACAAAAATTACCAGTGGGGTAATTTTCATAATTTCTTTAAACTTTAGGCCAAGTTGTAAATAAGAAAAATATCTCTAAAACTTTTTTGAAATAATCTCTTTAGAGGATTTTCTCTCTACAACTTTCTCTTGAATTCAAGTGTGTTAAAAATAATGACCCAAGGCTCTCGTTATATAGGGAGAGTTTAGAGAGTTCAACTATGATTAAACTTAATCACTTTAATATTTCAATTAATCTAATATTTATCAAGATAAACATTAAATTAAATTTAATATTAAGATAATCAATTTAATATTAAATTAATAAAATAATATTAAGATAAATATAAAATTAAATTTAATATTAAATCTATTAAAGTAATGTTACTTTTGAAATAGTTAATTTGAAATCAAATTATCTGGTAGAGTCTCAATATAATTCTTCCATTGCTCAACCACTGAAGACCCACCGCCACTAACCATTTGTCGGCCACTCGGATGCCGTTGGCACCCTGAGCTGGTTCGGTTTCTATCGGTTCAGTCCGAGCCATTGACGGCCCGACCGGTCTGATCCAGTCACTAGTTAGATCGTTAGCCCGATTTCACATATCAGGCTCAAGCCGACTAGTTTTTGGGTCTTGGTCTCGATTTTGGGCTTCCAAGCCCAATTTACGATTTCAGGTCTAACCTTCAAGTTCAATTACCAATTGGGTTAATTGTCTGACTTGAAAATTAATTTCCAAAAATATTATATTAATTTTAGTTAATTTAATTAATTTAATTTTACTTGACCAAAAGTAATTTTCCCCAAAATCACTTAGATTTTTCAAATTAAATTTTCAAGAAAATTCTTTAATCAAATTCTCTAGTTGAACAATTCTTACGACTACCCAATTTAATTCCACATAGAATTAATCGACTCAATTAAATTATTTTCAAAGTCGTAGAATTTTTTTCTAATTTGAAAGCAGTCCGATTGAGCTTTTGCTGAGCTAGTGGAGGGACCAATCGAACGTATACAATTAGGCTCTAGTAATTGCAATTATGTCTAAAAGCATCATTCCAATAATTCGCAATTACATAATATGGAACCAGTCTACAATAAGTACCATGATTGAAAACTCTTTATTGTATACTCTTTATGAGAGTAATTCATCCAATTGCTTTGTCCAATGACCTCGTCATATGTGTGTTACCCTCATATGATATCATTGATTCTTTTGAGTTAAATTCGTTCACTCAATACAATCCTATCTTATTTCATTGTTGTGTCTTTTTAATGATTAATATGACCACTGTCAATACATCATTGTGATAAATTGTTTGTTTGAGAACAAGCAACCTATGGCCACATTCCATATTTATCAATCCACACAATGCCAATGAGAAGATATAGTTAACTCTTTAATTGAGCTATGAATTCCACTATTGCTAGTAAAGCCATGCCATACACAAATCATTTACCCAACATATTGGTTATCAACTCAATCATCTTTAGAGCATAAGCCTCCACCTATATCAAAGCACATGAGTTACAAACGCACGGTCAGTGGCTAACTCAGGATTTAGGTAAATCACACCATAAACGTCACAAGTGAATTAATTCACAAACAAAATCAAAATTAATTCATCTTGGGTTCAGTCCAATATATCATTCTGCCAATGAATACATCTATGTCTCTGCCTGTGCAGTCAAATGCTCTAATATCATCTCCCCAATTGGAATTATAGATGACATTATAATGCTTCTCAATATTTGATACAAATGCTTCTTTTGATTTTTTTACAGGATTACAGACTTGTTTAGGTTATCTACTGAAGTAAGTTGTCTTTCTCGCAATGTAAATGTTCTTACAATGCCACTTATCATCAATTTGAACTTAGACAATCAATGAGCTAATATTTTCTTGTCACAATTTTGCTATGCATAAGAAATATGAAAGATAGAAATACAAAAGATATAATAGTGAAAAGTGAAATTAACTTTATTTATTCATTGTTCAAACAAATAGAAAATAATTATATGTTTACTACAATATGAGTACATTTCCCAACATTGCCTTCATGTGACTTAAGTTGTCTAGATGCCTAAGCTACCACCTTACCCTCTTGGATCAAAACACTACCCAAACCTCTGTGAGACGCATCACTATACACAACAAACTCTTTCTCATATTCAAGTTGTATTAGAATGGGTGCTTAGTCAAAACTTATTTAAGCTTCTCAAAGCTTGATTGTTGATCATCAATCCAAACAAATAGTGCATTCTTACGCAATAGTTTTGTCAAAGGAGCTACAATAAGTGAAAACCCCTCTACAAAGCTCTGATAATACCCTACCAAACCGATGAAACTTTAAATCTCTACAATGTTCTTAGGTTGTTTCAACTCAAGAACAGCCTTAATCTTTGTAGGGTCCATATGGATACCCTCGGCAGATACTACATGCCCCAGAAACATAACTTCACTCAACCAAAACTCACACTTGCTCAACTCAACGTAGAGCTTATTCTTTCAGAGAATCTGTAGAAATATGTTCCTTATGTTCAACATCGATCTTAGAGTATACTAGAATATCGTTAATAAATACTACGATGAATTGATCCAAATACGGTTGAAACACCCTATTCATGAGATCCATGAATACAGCCGGAGCATTCGTCAAACTAAATGGCATAACTAGGAACTCGTATTGTCCATAATGAGTCCTAAAAGCAGTCTCGTGCATATCGACCTCTTTCACTTTAATTGATGGTACCCAGAACAGAGGTCAATCTTGGAGAACACAGACGCCCTATGAAACAGATCGAACAAGTAGTCGATCCTCGACAGTGTATACTTATTCTTTACCGTCAACTTGTTCAGTTGCCGGTAATCCACACGCATTCACATAGTAGCATCTTTCTTCTTGATGAAGAGTACCAGTTCTCCCCATGAAGACACACTCCATCAGATTAGTCGAAAATACAACCCCTTGAATCTCTAATGGACACCTCCTATACATTTTACTAACTTGTAAAGACTGACCCAACGAACTAATTACTGAAACCCCACTAGAAGTATTATCAACAGGAATCCCCAAATTACTAGATACAGAACTAGCTATGTATGAGTGCATAGAACCAATGTCAATCAATACAACATATGGTTAAGAAAGAATAGTAAACATACCGGCTATCCCATCAATTGAACCTTTATCCTTGTGGCGCATCGCCGTATACACTAAAGGAGGCTATCTCGCCTCTGTCTAATTTGCACCTGTATCCAGTGCCCTCTTTCCTCGGTCCAAACCATTGCCACCCTTAGCTTGACCACGACCCCTAGGAGGCTACTAAACTACCCTTTAAGGCTGAACCGACCCCTAAACCGAAGTTTACACCTGATCAACCCAATATGGACAATCCTTAATGCGATGTTTCATAGAACCATACCACAAACACACTCCTATCCTCCTCCAACACTCACTTGGATAGCGTCTACCACTATCAACACAAGCCTATATCCTACCAGTACCAACTGACGCCTCAACTTGTTGAGGCCTATCAAACTTGGCCCATTTCTTAGGTCGTAGAGCTGAACTAGAAGGACTCGTATCCCTCTTATTCTTATTCTTTACCCTATCCTGTTCTCTTAACTCGTGCTCCACACATTTAATTTTTTCAGTAATCTTAGCCTTCTCCACTAATGTCTCAAAGACTCACTCCTACTTTCAGATCATAACGCAGTCAATTCTCAAAATAGACACTCTTATCGTAATCAGTTGTTACTAAACTTTGAGCATACCTGCTCAACCTTAGAAACTCAGCCTCATATTTGGCCACAAACCTATCACCCTACTTAAGCCCGATGAACTCCAACCTTCGTGCTTCAATATACCTTGACCCTATATATTTCTTTTGGAAGGCACTCTAAAAGAAATCTCGAGTCACATGCTCAGCCTGCATGCACCGTACCGCTGACCGCCACTACTGGTATGCTTCATCGCGAAACAAAGATACCGCACCCTTCAATTTCTACCTAAGGGTGCAGTCCAAATCATCAATGACTCTTCTTGGCCTCCAACCAATACTTGGCCACAATAGGGGCAATCCCAGTGACACTCCTAAATAGTTTAACCCTATTGGAACAAAGTTGTTCAGTTACCGACCCTCGGCTTCCTGATTCATTTTGGGTCACAACAACCCTCTATAATACCCTTAGCATAGCTTGGGACAATGTGTTCTCCCCAGTCTCTACAATAGGTGTCTCTACCGACTCACTCATCTCTAAATTGGGCATGCTTACCAGAGAAGAAGACTCAGCTCGAGCCCCTCTATGGCATCCGCTACACCCTCGAGTACCACGACCTCATGCACCTCGTGTGCTCATTTTAGTTATCTAAAATTTTAGAAGTTTTATGAATTAACTTAGGTTATTAAAAATCCTAAGTCTATAATTTTATCAAAATTTTTACAGAAATATCAGTCTTTAGCTAGAGTAGAGCAATCCTAGCACTATAGTTTTACCAGTTTGTCTAGTATAGCTAAAGTATTACTTACAGAATCTGCGTCAGAGTCTCGGATTCTCTTAAAATAAACATCAGAATTAATAAAAAATCCAAACTTTTTAAAATAATTTTCATGCAAAATTTTTAACCCAAAAAAATCATAGCCCAAGTTTCGAACCCCACACGTGGCCTGGACGTTATGGTCGTGTAACAACCCTCATCCATATCCCAGGCCAGGAAAGGGTACGAGGCATTACTAAACTTATACATATGCATACAAACAATTTCGGGTCATAGAATTTCAATCAAATTTAAAACATCCAAACTTCCTCTTAACGACCCTAATATGGACCTACGAGGCCCAAAACACGCTTTGAAAATGGTTTGAATGATTGCAACGCAAACAAAGGACCCGTGTGTCCTCTTAACATGGCCATGTTGAAGGCCCGTGTAGCTCACACGGCCTGAACATATCGTGACATGCCCATGTCCCTATCTCGTGCAAATTTATTTCTCAATTCGAACCTATAGAGGTTTTCACATAGCTTGACACATGCCCGTGCCCCTCACACGGCCATGACACCCTCGTGTCTCAGCCCGTGTACAAAAACCTTGACATTTTGTTTTTGACATCATCAACCATTTAGGGGCACATGGCCAAGGCATACGTCCGTGTGCTAGGTCGTGTCCTCTACACGGTTGAGACACACGGCCGTGTCTCCACCCTTGTGGTTTCTACTGGGCATTCTGTTTTGCCAAATTTAGGTGTAGGGGACACACGACCTGACTACACGCCCATGGGGCAGACCGTGCGTCACACATGGTCTAGACACACCCCCGTGTGTCACACACGGTCTAGGCACACGCCCGTGTGTATACACATGTGGACAAAAACGATGCTATTTACCAAGCCTTTTTGTCACCCTTACTTACACTCACCTACAAAAACATCAAGCAATACCAATACGAGATTAACACATGACCATATCAGCCAACACCTAGGCATCCATACATCATTTCCAAGCTATTTCCTATCACATACAACATCTCCTACATATCAACACAAACCATGAAACAAACACATCCATGAGGAATTTCATCAAATACATTTAATAATAATCAGTATTAGCCAACATCAATAACCTATACAAAATGAATATCTCATCCTTATGAGCCAACACTTGTGGCTAAACCAACATGTCACTAAAAAAGAAGACCAAGTCCTTATACATCCCACGTTCAAAACATTTAACCTAACTATACCAAAAACTTTAGGTGATAGTGTGATCAATGCCTCCGACGTCCCTTCATTCTCAAGTTAGCTTGGCGGCACTATAAGAAAAATGGAAAAGAGAGGAAGTAAGCATAAAGCTTAGTAAGTTACAAGTAAATAATTAACATCGCTTTACCAAGTAACATCATACTTATAACATATCATACACTTGCACAAGATTCTCGAATGACTATAGACATAACTTACTCATTTTCCTCATTACTGTTCATATACATAACCCAAGCTCATTCTTATGAGTTTCATGTAGGTACCTGTACCACTTGCAACATAATCATAACTTTTCTCAATTATGATATAATCTTTAAATTACCCATTGAACTAGTTGGAAAAATAAATAGATACCCGATAAGCCTCATATAAAAGGGTAAGATGTCGATGCCATGTCCCAGACATGGCCTTACATTGGCTCTCATATATCGGTGCCGATGCCATGTTCCAAACATGGTCTTATACTAGCCCACATGTCGAGATCGATGCCATGTTCCAAACATGGTCTTACACTAGCTCTCATATAAATTCTGATGTCATGTTCCAAACATGGTCTTACACTGGCTCACATATCGAGGCCGATGCCATGTCCGAAACATGGTCTTACACTAGCTCTCATATAAATGCCTCCAAACATGGTCTTACACTGGATCACATATCGTGGTCGATGCCATGTCCCAAACATGGTCTTACACTAGCTCTCATATAAATGCCGATGCCATGTTCAAACATGGTCTTACACTGGCTCACATAACCCTAGTATCACGGCATGGATATTCAATCTATTCCTACGGTTCAACCGGGAGTTTTATCACATCAAATCTCGTTATACATATTCATAACAAAATCAAAAATTTCATGCAATATCAAGTATTTAATGCATAATAACAATAGAATTGTGATATTTACGTGCAACTTACCTGAGTATACAAAAAATAGGCGACCAGTTGAATTAGTCTACTAGCTTGCTCTTCCCCCCAGTCTAGGTCCGGATTTCGTATTTCTTGATCTATAATGATAAAATTCACTAATTTAATCATCACATTAATCAAAACATTTCATAATTCTTATTTTGGCAAAATGATCGTTTTTCCCTTAGGCTTTCACAAAATTCTGATTTTGCCCTTAGACTCGTAAAATGATTTGCATCAAATTTCCACATTAACCAAGCCTAGCCGAAACTACCTTAAGCCTATAGCATCTCACAATTTTAATTATTTCACACATTTACTACTCATTTTGTAACTTTTACAAAGTAGTCCCTATTTGGTGTTTTCATGAAAACCACTTCGCAAAAGTTGTTTATTTAACAACCATGATTCATTTTCTTCTATAAAATTTCAGCAACCAATATGAGTAATCTCATGGAAAAACCCTAGACTCTCAACTATTTTGCAAAATAGTCCCCCTATTAGTTAGCTTAAGCTACAAGGGCCCCAAAAATATAAAAATCATCAAGAAAGACCATCAAAATCACTTACTTGCAAGAGTCTAAAGTTGCTGAAAATTTCAAGCTCCCATAGCATTCTTTCTTAGAGAAAATCGGTGGAGAAAAAAGAGAGAGAAAAAGATGAAAGCTTCTCCTTATTTTATTATAATTCTAGTCAAATTAGTCACCAAATTTCACCTAACTTTGACCTTACAAATTCTTTGTCTCCATGTTCAACCACTAAAAAATTTGTGGTCCATTTGCTCAATAAAGACCTCTAATTTAATGTTCCATAGTTATTTGACACCTTTAGCTAGTAGAACAAAATAATATTAAACACTCATATAATCATGCTATAACACATAAAATAATATTAAAATAATTTCTCCGACGTCGAATTTTTGGTTCCGAAACCACTGTTCCAACTAGGCCCAAAATCGAGCTGTTATAGGTCGATTCTTGAGGAATTACACGAACTTGTTTTAAACCCAGTTTGAATTCAAAAACATATGCTTTCACAAAGTTAAATTTTGGCTAATAGCTTTCCATTTCTTTTTAGGAAAACACTCATTAAAACTATTTATTTCATTACAGAAAAAGACTTAAGTGATTACTTTAATTTGCAGTGGAAATCTCTAAGTTATTAATTTTTGAAAATCGTGACTTAGTGTATAAAAACATATAATTTTGTAGTTTAAAAATAATAATTACTAAATTCAACAAAACAATTTAAAAACAAAAAACAAAGTCCCAAAATAATTTACTATCCAAAAATTCTGAAAATCCAAAATAGTTTAATAAAACATAAATTATATTATTTTTAACCAGAAACTCAGTGCGAGCTCTCGTGCGATGCTTGGTCCTAAGGTCTAATTACTTGAGAAATCAAAAAATGAAGGAGTGAGCTAACAAGCTCAATGTGTAACTTTGCCCTTAAAAGTAGAAAAAATTGTACAATTCACATAGAATTCAAATACTGAACAAAATATATCATGACATACTATGCAATGCAACATGATAATCATATTAGATACAGATGGCAAGGCAAATCATCCGATGCAACACTTTATTTCAGATGGGATACAAATCTTACCCCCATCCGCTACACACTATCTCTGTCCATCCCTGCACATTAGAGTAATAAATACCCATTCAACCCCACACACCTATAAATGAGCGTATATCACTTTTCAGATTAGTTCAGTCAAGCAATCGAAATAGTGTGGTAAACGTCCAGAATTAGATACGTATTGCCAAGCCACTAAAACAGATATATGGTAAATACCACTAAATAAGTCAGATCATTAAACTGCTAACACTTCCTCCATCACATCAAAATCCCACCCCAGTGCACATGCAAACACTAAACAGATATTTAGATACACACATATCATACATGCTTTACACATCAGATCATGCTAACATGCTTTCAGAAGTAGCACATGCAGAAACAAAATATCAGGTTTCATATTTAAAAGTCATACATATCACATTACAGACCCTATGAAGTGGCTAACCTCGAATCGCACTTTAACTATAGCCCTAACCAGAATTTACAGAAAATTGGCCCATACGGCCTAACTAACCCAGCTCGTGTGGCCCACACAACCTGGCACACGGCCGTATGATGTCGACAGTGGGTTTTTCGATTTCGCATCGTTCACTGTTTTTACGAGTTTGAGTTACACATCTTACTGCTTCGGGAAAACAATGATACAACACATTTTCAAACACTAAAACCAACATTTAAGATGGACTAATTAGTGATAATATACAAAATCGAGTCACTAATCCATCCACAAACGATTAAACATTCGGCCTTAACTCTGTGAATCATCATTTCGGCATTAGATTGCTTACCTAAATAGTAAAGACTATACTAAAAATCTCCTAACTTGCTGGAAGAATGTCGTGTGCCTCACGAACTTCTCTTAACAATACACCAAAACCATCAATTAGATCGAAATTCAGAAACACACACACTTCTATACCTTCCACATGAAATGAGAACAACAACGTCACCTAAAAGGTAATGAAGGTACTTACAGAGAAATTAGAAACTAAATCCAAAAAGTTTAAAAATCCAAAATAGTTTAATAAAACATAAATCGTCTTAATTTTAACCAGAAACTCAATCCCAGCTCCTGTGTGTCACCCAATCCTAAGATTGTTGATTACTTGATAAATCAAAAAATGAACGGGTGAGCTAACAAGCTCAGTGTGTAACTCAACCCTTAAAAGCAGAACAAATAGCACAATTCACACAGAAGTCAAATATTGAACAGAATACATCATGACATACTATGCAATGCAGCATGATAATCATATCATATACAGATGGCAAGGCAAATCATGCGATGCAACATTTTATTTTAGAACAGATACAAATCCTACCCCCATCCATTACACACCATCTCTGTCCATCCCTACACAACAATTAGAGTAATAAATACCCATCCAACCCCACACACCTATAATTGATCATATATCACTTTTTAGAATAGTGTAGTCAAGTTGCCGGAATAGTACGGTTAACCACTAGAACCAGATACATGTGGCTAAGCCACCAAAATAGATATGTGGTAAATACCACCAGATAAAACAGATCATTAAACTGTCAACACTTCTTCCGTCACATCATAATCCCGCCCAAATACACATGCAAACACTTATCAGATTTCTAGATACACACATATCATACATGTTTTACACATCAGATCATGTTAACTTGCTTTCAACAATAGCACATATAGAAACAAAATATTAGATTTCATATTTAAAAGTCATACATATCACATTACAGACCCTATGAAGTGGCTAACCTCGAATCACACTTTAACTACGACCTTAATAAGATTTTATAGAAAATGGGCCTATAAGCTCATGTGGCCCACAAGACCTAACTGGCCTAGCCCGTGTGGCCTATGCGGCCTTGTGATGTTGACAGTGGGTTTTTATACTTCACATCGTTCATTTTTTTTATGAGTTCGAGTCACATAACTTACTATTTCTTTAAAATGGCGATGCGACACACCTTTAAACCCTAAAAAGAATATTTAAAATGGACTAATTAGTAACAATATACAAAATCTAGTCACTAAATTGAACATTCAACCTTAACTCTGAGAATCAGCCCTTTGGCATTCGAGTACTTAGCCAAACAGTAACAATAGTCCTAAAAATCTCCTAACTCGCTGGAAGAACGCCGTGCGCCTCACAAACTTCTCCTAACAGTACACCAAAACTATTAATTAGATCGAAACTCATAAACACACACACATCCATACCTTCCATAAGAAACGAGAACAATAACATCACCTAAAAGTAAACAGAAGTTACCGACAGAGAAAGTACTATATTAAGCAGAGCATCTTAATCACAAACATCCAGCAATGCAAAAGCATCAAAGGAAGTGGAACAAAGAAGGAAAGCTAAAAGAGAAAACAAGAGAAAAGTCAATCAACAAAAATTGGAAACAAAACATGGAAAGAGGGAGAAAAAGTGTGAGACATGAGAGAGATAGAGCGTAAAAAGAATGCGGGAGAGATTTTGGGAAATTTTTTAGGAATAATCCAAGAAGAAAATCCCACTAAATCCCATTACTAACCACCTATCATATTCTCCTAACTCGAATTCAACCCAACTTCTACCACATGATCTACACAGACAAGAAATAGCAAAAATATTTCCGTTTTGCATACATAGGATTCAAACACAAAACCTTTGTGTAAACTAAAGCCTTACCACCGAACCAGTAAGTTCATTCTTGTTATAGTTAAGCAAAAATAATAGAAAAGCTAAATATTCACAGAAAGGGGTTGGAACAAAAATTTAAGGAAAGTGATCTAAACACAAGACCTCAAGCACATAAATAAAACTCTTAACCACTAAACTAGATTAATTCACTTTTTAACAATTAAAAAACAAAAACTTTACAATAGATATAAAATATTTGAAATATGAGTACGACAAGATTTGATTCATGGTTGAAGCTAGATGGTGGTCCAAGTCCGTTCAAAATTATTGTCTAGATTTTTTCTAGCTTGACCCTAGTTAAATCACTATTCATTTAATATTTAACATTAAAATAAAAATAAAATGTATTATCCATTTACGTTGGGGGGGGGGTGATACCTTAAAATTCACAAGGAAAACGCAGCATGCCGCCAACCACCAACAATGTTTCAAAGGAAGACTTATAGGAAAGGAAACTGTCTCATTTGAATTACCAGTCGCCCACACCCAATGGGAACACCGCATCCGATCTTCACCCCCCGCTTTTGTGTGCAGCTAAACTTCTTACTCTTGCATCTATAAATCTTTGCATTTCACAAATTGATTTCAATTTCTGACTAACAATTCATTTACAAAATTTCTTTTCTCAAAAATAAATTTACCTTCATCAATGACTATATTATTTTTAATAAATTTAATACATAAATTTATTTTTATTGAGCGTTGGTATCACTTTCTAATCGACTCTCAACTCAGTTGAAAAATTACTAAAAATCTTCTTTTTATAAAATAATAAATATTATTGTGAAGATATTTTTATCATTTCAATTAATAAGAAATTTATAAAAATGCATTTAACGAGATTGAACCAAAAATACCATAATTGTCAAATATTTTTACCATTTCAACTGAAACTCCATTTACTTTTTAAATCAATTTTTTTTACAAATTTATTTGTTACATAAGTTTTTCATAAATTTTTCACTCTGCCTTATGAACTAGTTTTAGGATCACTTGCAAATCACTTAGTTAAGTGACAACCTATAACATTAATCCAACTTATCCACAAACTTAAAGTAATTTAGATTGGTTCATTAACCAACTTAATTTTACATATTATATAAATATTTTAAATTTATTAAAATAATATATATATTAAATCAGTTAAGTAAATGACTAAATGTATGGGATTAATAATCGATACATAAATATTTTAATGGAGATCATAATCCACTAAACCAATATAATAGACTAATTTAATGGAATGGATTGGTTAAGTTGGTTATAAGGTTGGAGGTTTAGTCCTCTTTAATCTTTCTCAGTCACATTAAAGCATAATTTGAATAACAACCGTACACCGCACCATCTCTTTCCATTGATAGAAACAACCTCCAATGGAGGAACATTTTACCTTTTAATCCCTATGGCCTGCACTCTTTTTCGATTGAAAAGTCTTTTTCTGTCCTTTTCACACCCACAACTTTCCTATATGAATTTGGTAATTAGATTTATTTATTTGGTTTTTAAACTTGAAATTTATCAAGATTCGATAATTAATCTTTAGTTCTTAGAACTTGAATGGATTGGTCGTTCAAGCCGACTGGATTGAAAACTATTCAGTATACTAATCCAAATAAAATGGTTGAACCGATTGAATTGAAAACTACTCGAAATCAATAAAAATTAAAAAATGGGACAAAAAATAATAGTTGAATAAGTTGAGCTGATTTAATAATTTTTTATTTTAAAATTTTATGGATTTTAATTATTTATTTAATTATTGTTGGTCTAGTAGTTGAACCGATCAAACCGATTGAATGGGAAATTAGTGGTCTAACCAAGTCAACCACTGATCCAATTATTAGAATACTGTATGTGACACTCTAAGATTGTACCATGTCTTCATCTAAAATTTTATATATATATATATATTAATTTTCAAATAATGATGTTGTACAATCTCAAAGTGTTACATCATTAGACTTTTATATTTTTCATGTTCAAAGATTAAAATGATTTTAGTTACTAAATTCAAGTACCTAAGTGAATAAAAAAAATACAAGTACCAAAGTGGGGACCTAGTTGCTAAGTTCAAGGGTCGAAAACTATATTATCCCTTGTATGAAATATGGAGTTTTGATTTTTTAATTATTTTATTTTTATTCATTTATGTTTTCTTCAATATATTTTAAATCAATTTTGTTTAGCCTTTTCATTTAGTTGATTTATTTAATTTTTAAAGGAATTAGTCATTTATTTTAATTTTTTGTTTACAAGCTTTTAAGTTATTTATTATAAAAAATGTACTTATAAATTAGTTAATTAGTTAATTGTTTAAAGCATTTAAATAAGCTTATAAAATAAAGAAATTTTAATTTTAATTATCATTAAAAAAATATAAATATAATTTAACAATACATCTTTATATTAATGTCCTCAATGGTTATGCTCATTCCCATTTCACCATCACTGTGATATTTGCAAAATCAAACATATATCTCACAATTGATTTTAATTTCATAGTTATAACAACTAATTTCACCATTATTTTATATTTTTAATTTTATTGGAGCTAATTATATTGTTCATCCAAGAGGGGTGAATCTAGGAGGCTGGCAGGGGCCCTAGTCCCCTTAAAATTGAAAATTTTCTATTTTGGCCCTTTAAATTTTTTAAAATTTAAATTAGTAAAGATAAAATTGTATTTTAGCCCACTAAAATGATAAAATTTTGATTTAATCCTTTAAAAATTATATTTTTATTATAGTAAAAATTACAATTTAATTTCGACCCCCTAAAACAAATTTTGACTTCGCCCCTGTCATCCAAACAGAACATTAGTTGACAAAAATATGAAAATATCAAAATAATTAAATTTAAAAAGAATATAGAAATAAGTATGCAATTTAAATACTTGTGTAATGTTTTCATAAAAAATATTTTTCACTCTTCTGAAATTACCTACTATTATGTAACTTGTAATAAATTATGTCAACCAGATATCTGGTTGAAAGGAAAAAAATTATGTAAAAATATATTTATAAAATATTTATGTAAAAATATTAATAGTATTTTTAAAAAAAGAATGTTATTTTTTTTGAGATAGCTGTTTGTTTTACAAGGAAACTTTTTACTTATAATACTATTTGTTATTTTTTTATTAAAAAATAGCATTCTAGACTATTACATAATAATTAATTTAAGAATAAATAAATCAGTAATATCTTCATGCAATACACTCAATACAATCTTCATGTAATGCATTCAGTATAAAATTAGAGGGTTGAGACCAAAAGTGAAAGTTAATATCCATTCCTTCTCCTTGTTTTTTTCTTAGCTTACTTAATCCTTATGATTAATGGTCAATTTATATAACATCTAAATCTATATAGAGAAAGAGGATGAAAAGTGAGAGAACAAAATGGGCAGTTGAAAGAAAGAAAAGGAAATGATCACTTTCACTAATATCTGATATATGATGGTACATCGATATATGTATTATTATTTTTCTTTAGTATAAGTTGGCGAATAAAGAAGACAAAGGGTATAAATTATTAATAAGTTTGTTAAAATATATTGTATTTTAAGTTTGAATTTTAGAAATGAAATTACTGGGAGAGATAATCGCAACCCTTGAAAGAAATAGCTTAGCCATAAATTTAGTTAAAAAAATACAATATTTAATTTTTGAATTTGATAATTTTTCTCAATTTCATAAAGTTTTGTAATGATGTAACACTTTGAGACAGTGCCACATTATCACATAAATTTTTTATTAAAAAAATATGATTTTTAGGTGATGATATAGTGTAATATTTGAGTGTCACATAGTCACATGGATGAAAACTGAGAAAAGTTATCAAGTTTGATTTTGAGAAAAGTTGGCAAAGTTTAGGGATTAATATGGACAAATAAAATATTGTCACTAGTTGGTAGATTTTTTTTATATACTATTAAGGTATTTTTCAAGTTTATTTTATGGTTTATGAAGACTAATTTTTTGAGCGTTTGTTGTTGTCTTTTCTAACAATTTGATCTTAAAAGTTTAAACTTGAATTGTCTCCGTGAAAATAAAATATTATTTATCACCGTACCCAACACTTTTTAGATGATAAATTTATTATTCCATATATACCATTTAAATAATTATAATCATATTCAACTTTAACTAATATACCTATATTGGATTTTTTTTCAAAATTTATAGAATAAATAAATTCTAAATCCAACTTTTTAGATGGATGAACACTTCCCATGGAATTAAATGCAAAGTTATAGGAATGTGGCATGTGTTCGTACATTATAATAAATAAAATAAAACCTAACCAAAGGAATAAAAAACACATGACAACTTCCTAACTCCATTTTAACCTAGTTATGTAATTATATTTTGAGGTAAAATAAGTGGGCTTGGAGAAGCAAATTGACTAGTGAAAAAGAAGAAGAGTGGGAGTTGAGGAGAAGTGTAGGTCACTTGATATGTTGGAGCATTGTTTGTGGTTTGGTTCCTGAATCTGATGATCATGTTGTTCAAGTTTAGCCGTGGAATTAGGAGCTGAAACACTGATAGTCAACTCTAGGTTCAGATCAGGCAGCTGATATTGAGTAGTACTGCATGGCAGATTATCATCATCTTCATCTTCCAACAAGCAACTTGCGGCATCGGAAACTTGATCGTTGTCGCGCCAGGGTTTGTTGTTGGGCGGTGCAATGCATTTATGGGACTTTGGGAGTTTTGAAGCAGATGATATTAATGTTGCACTTGCACTTGTGTTAGTATTGGAATTATGATGTGGGCGGTTGTGGCGGGTCAAGCTATGCTTATTTGGATCGATGCCCATGTTTATGAGCTTCCTTCGTAAATGTGAGTTCCAATAATTCTTCACTTCATTGTCGGTACGTCCAGGCAATCTTCCAGCAATCAACGACCACCTGAATTACATTGTTCTTGGAGATAAATTTTATTAAGAAAATATGAGATATCATTTATTAGGATACCCTCAGGCACGTTCTTAATCCAAAATCTATCCTTAACAAGAAGTAAACTCATCTTGTCTTCATCTATACATATCAATATGTAATGTAAGACAGTATTTTAATTTAGTCATGGTATTTCTTTTATAAGGCGTAAAAGTAAGGCTTTACCTGAGCTATTTTTCTTTGTTTAAATTCTAAAAGTCTAAACACAAATTTAGTGATCATTAGGTTCACTCAATAATATTGAAGTAATAAAAGATTTATATTCGAATTTTCAGTTGACACTAATTTCGAGTTTAATCTTACCGATTGCCTAAAAGTGTATGAAGCTTGATAATAAGGTCGTCTTCATCTTCACCAAAGTTTCCTATTTTAACATCAGGCCTTAGATAGTTTATCCATCTCAGCCTACAACTTTTACCACCTCGAAGGAGCCCTAAATTATTAAACCAATCCAAAACAACACAAATTATTAGCATATATATATATGATTCATCCTTGATTTGAATTATAGGGTAGCGGATGCAATGAAATGGTAGAAACCAACCAGCAGCCCGAGGAAGAGTGCGCCAGCAACCAGCTTCACCGTTTTTTCGAATGTAATTTAGGAGCTTCTCGTCTTCTTGCTTGGACCATGTCCCTTTATTGGTGTCTCGCTTATCGCAACAAGGCTTCCTCATTATCCACCGCTAATTAGGAATCACCGGCTGAGCTGCTCTTTGAAGACTGAAACAAAGCGCAAGGGGGGGGGGAGGACGAAGGGGGTATCTATTTAGGGTTTGTTAGGTTGGTTAGTTGCATGCTATACTTAAATAGGAAAAGGTAGGGTTGAGTTTGACCGGTGGGTTGAGTGCATGCATGTTTGTTTTCACTGCATGCAAATGGCAAATCAAAGTTTGACAATCTTCTTCCCTTTTAGATTTTTAGCCATTTACAAAGATTATTTTATGTCGTATCTATATAAAATGTTTGTCCTTCCTTTACCATCAATCACTCCAGTATCTTAATAATACTATATGTGAAAATTAATTAAATAATTGAAATATCTAAAGTAGGAAATTAAAAAAAAACCAAGAGTGAAAAAATAAAATTGTTAAATATTGGATATAATTTTATTTAAATGGAAATTTAAAAAATCAATTAACTATTATAACCTTACAAATTTAGAAAGAAGTATTTTATGGTTTGATTTTTATTTTTTACCTACTTTTTTTTAATTGAGTTGTTGCGAATAAATTACATAAAATTTAGTAAAATGTTTTATAATAACTAGAAATTTTATCATACATGTATGCATATGGAAATTAAGTGTTTAGAACAAATATGTGTTTAAATTGGAAGTAAAATGAAATTTAAACACATAAATATATCATATTAAGAATATTAAATGAATACAATTATTTATTATAGTGTTGTCATCAACTTTAAGTTGGTATTAACTTAATTTATGATACCATCTCAATCAACAACGTAATTAATAGTAGATTTCATCATACTCACAATGTGGGTGTAAGAAAATATTTTATATTAAAAAATTTATAAAAATATATCAAAAAAATATTATTAGTAGAATGGTAAGGGTTTTCTATCTAAATTTGTTGATCTTGTGTTAATTCTCAAATAAAGTTTTTAATTGTTCTATTTGAAGATTATACAAAAGTATAAAGGTGAAAATACTCTTATAATAATATTAATTATCCTTTGACGTAAGGGTATTTTAATAATTTTATCGTTAAACTGGAGTTGAGTTGACTCATGACACCAGCACTTTACATATAGTATAGATAACTAGATTATGGTCTATCCACTTTTTTGGGTGAGGACAATTATGTAAAAAATATAAAAATTAAAAGTAACTTTGAATGAAATTATAAAATTGAGATAACTAAAGATTATGATATATTAGGTTAACTTTCATGAGTCTCATTTATATGAATATGTTTTTCTAAATTTATCAAAATGTAAAAAAATAAATAAATTTAAAATAATATTTATTGTTTTATAAAATTAAACGACATTTGATAATTCTTAATTGAATTGGGATATGACTCAATTAACTTTTTAATATATAGTATAAATAATATAAATAATTTACAATTACTAAAAAAAAGTTTGGCACCGTCACATTTATTAAAGTTGACCGACTGACTGATAGTTTCTTTTTTATTTTTATTTTACCTACAACAAGGAAAACATCTTAACAAACAGTCCCTCTTTTCTTTCTTGGCTCTCCTTATCATGTTATAATCTATCTCCCCTTATCTAATTGGTTAAATCTGCTACAGGTCGTTGAACTCTTTAATTATTTAGAATTTTTTTATTTTTTTAAATTTTAAAAATGCACAATCAATTATTAATTTCGTTAAAATTTTTTGATTAAATTTAAATTTATTGTAACATCAACTTTTTTATTTATTTCATAGATACAAAAGTGAGTATTTATATATTTTAAATTGTCTAATTAGTAAATTTAATAAAAATAAATTTTTGAACTAAAATTTTAAATTTTAAAAAAGTAAAAACTAATTTCTGCTAATGTAAAGAAAATTGTAGCATATTTAAACCTATCTAAATTTCACGTTGTTATTTCCATCTCTAACTTTTTCTTTTTCTAAATAATTGTTTAATAGAATTTGTTGAAGCTACCTAACCAAATTATTTTAATTAGCCTCAAGTTAGGCTTCTGAACAGATCATAATTCAATCATTGTTGCAGAATTTTTAATTAGACTCCTTGCCCTTTTGAACCTTACATATATAGAAGTGATTTTTGTATTTTATTTAAAAACAGATTTATCAAAAAAACAACTTATCCGTTCGATTTAACAGTGTTTTAAATTTTGTTTTGGTTCTTTCTAAATTTTATATATTAATTTATTTATATTATATATTTAAGTTTTTTTAGTCGGTGAAATTAGTCTATTAGACAAAAATTTAGTAGGAATTCTCCTTGTTAACTTTAACTAGAAGGTTTTCGCTCTGGAGGCAATTTTGGTTGATAATAGCACTCGAAGGGCTACTAAAAAGGTTTGACTTCGAGAAGATGAATCCCTAGATAGAGGTAGGATGGAAAGTTGATGATTTGGAGGAAAGGAAGGCCTCGTTTAAAGATGTGCTCCTGGGATCTACGAAAAACTCTAATTTGGTTAGGAGAGGATGTTGGAACATTTTTAAATATTTATAATGTTCTAATAATTATAAATGAATGGGTGTAATTAATCAAAATATTATATTATTTAATTTTTTGAAAATGAATTATAACTATTTAAATAATATTATTTGAACAATTAAAATATTAAATGAATAATTATGTGTTTATTTTAAAGACATTATTATTCAGAAAGACACTTATTGATGAAAGAAGTCTCTATGAAGAGACATGAAAATTTCTATAAATAAGAATGAGATTTCATTTGGAAATCATACCAACAAATTCTAATATTATTTCTTTCATTCTTTTATTTTCTAATATTATTAGATTATTCTATAAAGTATTATTGTAGAAATCCTTTATAGAAATTGAGCTCCTTGTCACACATTGCTTAGTGTGTAATGGGCTATTCTTGTTAGTGCAAAATGCAAATAGTCATTGGATTCATTGTATCCTTGAGGTTAATTTGCTTGGAACTCGTTTGCACACCGAAGATAGGTGAGGGCGAAAATAACCTTAAAGATAGTGGTTTGATACACGCCTTGGAGCCTTGTCCTATTTCTTCTTCTGTTCAAGTTTTGTTCGTGTGTTCGAGATTTTCCTCATTGGAGATTTGTAGTAACAGAGGATTTTGTGCTGAAGATATTGAGTTAGGTGAAGTGGATATAATCTCCTAATCTATTGGTGGCATCCCTTCAATTAAATTATCAGAAAGAGTTTACTCCTTTTTGGAAAAGAGCATGGAAAGAACTGTCATTTTGATTTTATTGGATAGGGAAATCACTATTAATGTACTTCTCAATAGGATTTATGGCATTTCGAAGCTGTCAGGTCAAATCTAATTAATGGACCTTGAAAATGGCTATTTCATGGAGAAAATTAATTCTGAGGATAATTACATTAAAGCTTTATTTGAAGGTTTGTGGGTAGTCTTTGGTCATTATTTAACAGTTCAACCCTAGTCGACTTCTTTCTTGACTAATAAGGCTCATTCGATGCGAGTTATGGGATGAATACGATTGCTAAGATTGTAGGGAATGTTGTACAAGAAAAGTACTCTTAAGACAATCAGTGGGACAATTGGCTGTATGGTGAAGATTGATAAGAACACTAAGAATGGTCTGAGAGGTTATGTTTCCAAACTAGCTATAACACACTTAGCCCATATCTGTCACCGGATTAGGGTATGGAGCATTACCGTACAAACAAAACATTTAAACATATATTTTATACATTATCATAAACATATTATAATTCAATCATACATATACATTCCGTCCCTAAATTGAACCCTCAAGGCCCTAGAAATACCTTAGAAATAATTCAGAACTAAATTCAAAACATTTGGAAAGTTAAAGAAAAAGATACAATAATTTGAATACAAAGGTCACATAGCCGTGTGGCCAGGCCATGTGCCTAACACTACTGAGACACACACCCATGTCTCAGGCCGTGTAACCTTTGAACTAGGGACACATAGTCGTGTCTCAACTCGTGTCCTTACCCATGTAACTCTCTAAGTGGGGTTACACGCCCATATGCCAGGCCGTGTAACTCACTGACTTGCATAGAAAGGAACCTACAGGAGACACATGGCTATGTTGCCAGTCTGTGTGTCACACACGGCTGAGTCACAGGCCCGTGTCTCAGGCCGTGTGGACTTAAAATTTTACCTAAAACAAGACATTACCAACATCAATTCATGCATAAACCTTTAGGCCTTTTTTGTACATAATCATGGCATTAGAACCCTATCAAAACATACATATAATGACCAATTCAAGAGTAATAAAATAAACTAATCAATATGCCATTTAATGCACCTCAAGTGCAATTATCAAAACTTATCTAAACATGCAAAATTTACCACTTACCATTTATCAATTAATAGTTCCAAAAACTTACTAAATATACCTCAACATGACTATTACTATTGCAACACCTTTAACCCGTATCTATCGTCGAAACAGGGTTATGGAGTATTACCGAACATATGAAATAGTAAACCATTCAATTGATACATCAATGCAATCATAATATGATTTCATTCAATTACTTTCATAATTCCCGTAAATCGAGCCCTCGAGGCCTTAAAAATACTATAGAAACAGTTCGAAACTAAATCAGAGACATTTTGAAAAAATTAGGACAAAGTTGAAAATTTTGGACTGTAAGGGTCACACGGTCGTGTGGACATTCGAAATAGGGACACACAGTCATGTCCCAGCCCGTGTTCGTGCCCGTGTTCGTGCCCGTGTAACTCACTGACTTGGGTCACACGGGCAAGCCACACGCTCGTGTGCCAGGCCGTGTTACTCTCGAAATGGCCTCACACACCCGTGTGCCAGGCCATGTGCTAGGCTGTGTAACTGCCTGACTTGCATGCCTTAAACCTACATGGGACACAGGCCGTGTCGCATGGCCATGTGTCATACATGGCTGAGACACACACTCGTGTATCAGGCTATATGGACCTAAAATGAGCCTTAAAACACAAGTTTACCATTTCAAGTTTGCTTGAACCTTAAGAAACTCAAATACAAACAAAAATACCAAATCAAAACGACATTAATCAAGCCAAAAACACACCAAAACCAACATATTAAGTGCCTAACCAATGTACCCTCATTGGTACCACAAGTATATATAATTATACATCAAAAATGAACATCAATTGTAACATCCTAAAATAGGGCCTAGTCGAAACAGTAGTTTTGGGACCATAAATCCGATGTTGAAATATTTATTTTATGATTATTATGAGGTCTAGAATATGATAATATTCATGTGTTAAAGTTTCATGAAGAAATTTTATAAGTAAGGTGTCCAATAAGAAAATAATGACCAAATCGAATAAATTGTAAAACTTGGATTCTAGAAGCAATTTGTATGAAATTACTTTATATTATTAATTAGAAGGTATCAAAGATAAATCTTCCCAATTATTAAGTTTTTGGACAAAAATGGGCATGTATGGATGAAATTTTAAAGAAAGGGTTACGGGCATTTTGGTCATTTGGCTAATTAATGAAATAAAATGGGAAAATGAAGGCAAAAATCAGCCATTCTTCTCCCTTATCCAGCCGAAATTCTCAATTCCTCCATAGTTAGGGTTTTCAACATTTTCAAGCTCAAAAGTAAGTGCTCTCAAGCCCCGTTTTTAATTTCTTTGTATTTTTAAAATCCCGGTAGCTTACTGTTTCCTTTTCTACCCATACTTTAGGTTAGGGTTCATGTTTGCAAATTGAACCATGTGTGACATGTTTATTCTTTGATGTTTTATGGAGGAAAATGAAAGTTCGGTGTGTGTTAAACATCTTTTCCTAGGTAATTTTCATGAAAAACCCCTAAAAGGACCTTTTTGCAAAAGATGTAAAACATGTGGTAGAAATGTGAAATAATGGAAAAATGTGAGATTCCATAAGAGGGAAAAACATTCTACTAGGCTTGGGTAAGGGGTAAATCGCGTGCATTTCATTATAAGAGCCTAGGGACTAAATCGTAAAAATGCGAAAGGTTAGGGGCAAAACGATCATTTTGTCTGGAGTGAAATTTAGACTCGAAAGGAATAATGCGAGGTATTAATGATTCATTTTTATTGTTATAGACCCCGAGGAACAAATTCTGGAGGTCGATCGAGGAAAACGAAAAGTTTCGGAATAACCGAAACGCGAAACCGAAATGAATACCAGGTAAGTTCGAATAACTTCAAGTAAACTCATAATATACCTAATTGCATGTTTTATGAATGTATGAATATTGTATTTGATGATGAAATGAAAGTCCATGAAATGTGTTATTAATAATGGCATTATGATAAATGTCCTCGTTAAGGTTAAAAAGGAAGTCCGATGGGTAAACCATGATTTACATGTGACTTGAAATCCTGCATGTGTTGCAGAAAAGATTTAGCCTGGACGGGTAATCCGTTGATCTCAAATATATAAAGGGTCCAGCCCAAATGGGTGTTCCTTGAGTGATCGAACCTCCCAAAGAATATGTGTACATTGTGGATTTAGCCCAGACGGGTAATCTGATTAGGGTCTGAATTTAGCATAGACTGGTAATTCAGATCCGAGCTCATTAAGGGTGTTTGCCACTGTAAGGGATTTAGCCTGGAATGGTAATCCCGACATCACCTTATGAGTTGATATTACGGGGGATTTAGCCTAGACTGGTAATCCCGTCGTAAGATATGAGGTTTGTGGGAGCGCGTACATGAGATGATCGCTCTTATGACTTGACGGTAAATGGGTAATCCATCGAGATTTCCAGGAAACTCAACGGGATTAACATGAGATATAAAAATGAAAACGTTGAATGATGAGCTCATATTAGACAAGTTACATGGTGCATTGTTATGTGACTATATTGTTGATTGAGTGCATGTGATAGGGATTCCATTCTGTGCTTATTGGTCTTATTGCCTAATATGGTTGCACGTTAATTAATCGGTAAGTTTACTTTCCAGTTATTCAGGCTTACTAAGCATGTAAATGCTTACCCCTCTCTTTTCCCTGTCTTATAGAGCTCGAGGACTCGTAAAGATTGGAAAATGGTCGGAGATTCAACACACTATAATCTTGTCTAGCTTTGGTATATAGATACTTTTATTTTGATCAATGGCATGTATAGTACTTTTGTTTATTTTGTTATATGTGTCATTTGATTTGTCAATATGAAGGCTTGTAAAGGTATACATGTTCACTTGTATATGGCCATGGGAATTGGCTCATTTTGATGTAGGTTATGACCTACAAATTTGTGCATGTTTATGTTCAATTGTGCTAGTGAGGATGAAATATGGCCTACCACATTTCCATACATGTAATGTAACCAAATCACATGGGATGACTAAGTCATAATTGGCAATGAGTAATAATAATGAGCCAATCTTAAAAGTATTTTAAGACACAGAAATCCTTAATACAAAGGGAATAACCTAGCATGTATAAAATCGATGAGATGAGGTTTACATGCAATGAGGTTTATCAAGGTCATTCAAGATGTATAATTAGACCTTGTTATGTATTATGGGAACCTATAAGAGTATGGGGTTGATAGAGGGTGACCAAAGGCTTGGAAAATAGATTAACAAGGTCCACACGGGTAGACACACGGGCATGTGTCTAGGCCGTGTGTGACACACGGATCGCCCAATGGGCGTGTGGTATGGTCGTGTGTCCCTTGCACCTAAAAATTTTAAGTCAGAATGCATAGTAGTAAACACACGGGTAAAGACATGGCCGTGTGTCTCAACCGTGTGGAGGGCACGACCTAGCACACGGGTGTGTGTCTTGGCCGTGTGCCCCTAAATGCTTGCTGACGTCATGAATAGAATGCTCTAATTTTTAGACACGGGCGAACACACGGGCGTGTCTAGGCCGTGTGAAAGATATGGACCAAGGTCACGGGCATGTGCTTGGCCGTGTGAAAACTCTTTTAGGTTTAAAATGGAAAATAATTTTTAGAAATTCAACACGGGTGTAGGACACGGGCGTGTGCATTGCCTCCACACGAGCGTGTGAGGCTTAACATAGAAAATTTTCTAAGAATTTTCTCAAGTTCTCGGTCTAGTCCCGGACCCTTTTCAATGTATGATTTGGGCCTCGTAGGCCCATAATAGGGACACTAAGATGTTGTTTGAATGGTTTCAAATTGGAACAAAAATTTTATAACCTGTGTTACCCGAAAATGTTCGAGTACATGTCTGGTAACGCCTCGTACCTGGTTCTGATCTCGGGTACGGATAAGGAGTGTTACATTTAGTGGTATCAGAGCTACGATTTAGTAAATTCTAGGACTACCGTAGAGAGTATTGAGTTTCACTATACATGCCATTATACGAATGTTGATAGTGTGATATCTCCTAATTGTTTAATTGTCTTTGGATATAGTAAATGTCTTCCAATCAAGCACAGGATGAGTCTGAGGGAGCCGAGAGCCAAGCTCCAGCTTCTGTACAACGATTCGTTTCTAGTAGTAATAAAAGGCCTATGTCTGAAGGTCGAGAAGAGGCCAGAGCTGCGTTTTTTAACATGATAGACGAGTGGTTTAGGGATTATTTGAGAAAAAGCCCCAACATACCACGACCTCCCCCGCCCCCTAACCAACCTGATGAGGAATTGGCATGAGGTATGACACCTGTAAGAATTGGTAAAGCCCCTGTAGACAAGCTTAGAAAGTATGAGGCTGAGGAATTTAGAGCTAAGATTGATGATGATGTTGAACGAGTCGAGTTCTAGCTCGAGAATACTACACGAGTATTGGATGAATTATCGTGCACACCTGATGAGTGTATAAAGTGTGTTGTATCTCTTATAAAGGATACTTCATACCATTGGTGGAAAACTGTATCTTCAGTGGTACCAAAGGAAAACCTCACCTGGGAATTTTTTCAGGCAGAGTTTAAGAAGAAATACATCAGTCAAAGGTTCTTGGATTTGAAGAGGAAAGAGTTCCTGGAACTCAAACAGAGAAATAAGACGGTATCGGAATATAAAAAGGAATTCGTGAGACTAAGTCAGTATGCAACTGAATGGGTCCAAACAAAGTCAGAAATGTGTAAACGCTTTGAGGATAGTCTGAATGAGGAAATTAAGTTATTGATTGGGATCCTTGAGAACGAGAGTTCGCTGCATTAGCTGATCGGGCCAAGAAGGTCGATGAGCTCAATAATGAAAGGAAACAAGTAAAGAGAGAAGTTCGAGTTTTGAGCAAGAGATCCAGCGATAAGACGCTCTCATTTCCCACAAAAAAATCAAAGAGTCAACATGAACGCTCCACTTCATCAGTAGGATATTCAGGTAGAGCGAGAAGCTCTAAATGACGTAACCAGAAGTCTTCCTCCCGATGGTAACTAGTGTAGGGAGTGTAGATGATCAAAATTCGAAGTGCAAAAGCTGCAACAAATTTCACTTCGGATAGTGCTAAATGAAGAGCGGTGCATGCTACATATGTGGTTCTTTTGACCACTTCCTCAGAGACTGCCCTGAGCGAACCGATAAAGAGGTGGAAGTAGCCCCAAAGTCGAGTGCTATTATTCCACGAGGTAGACCTCTGAGGTATCCTGGAAGTGCTAGTGGTAGTCAAGTTGTGGTCAAAGACACTGCAAAATCAAAGGCTCGAGCCTCGGCAAGAACATATGCAATACGTGCTCGAGAGGGAGCCTTTGCTCCTAACGTCATCACAGGTACTTTTTCTCTTTTTAATACTTGTGTTGTTGCCTTAATTGATCAGAGGTTGACGCACTCATACGTTTGCATGAGATTGATGTCTAGTATGAATATATTCATTGAACCTACAGAATTTATTATCAGAGTGTCGAACCCATTAGGCAAGTCAGTTCTAGCTAACAAAGTCTGTAAGAATTGTCTTTTGACGATTCAGGGTCATTGATTTCTGTCTAACCTAATGTTATTGCCATTTCATGAGTTTGATGTTATACTTGATATGGATTGGTTAGCCATACATAATGCAATTCTAAACTGTGGTAGTAAGTATATTGTATTGAAGTGCCCAGATGGTGAGATTCTACGAGTTGATTCAAGAGAATTGGGTACACCGCCGGTTGTAATTACCTCAATGATGGCTCAGAGATATATGAGAAAAGGGTACAAGATTACCTTGCTTTTGTTCTAAACACTAAGGAAACTGAGTTAAAGGTTGAGTCCGTGCCAATAGTATATGAATATCCAGACGTGTTCCCAGAGGAATTACCTAGATTACCTCCTAAAAGAGAGATAGAGTTTAGAATTGAGCTGTACCAGGAACAACTCCTATTTCTATTACTCCGTATAGGATAGCAACAACTGAACTGAAAGAGTTAAAAGCACAGTTACAAGAGCTGACGGATAAAGGTTTTGCAAGGCCAAGTTTTTTGCCTTGGGGTGCTCCCGTATTATTTGTAAAGAAGAAATATGGTTTAGAGGCTATGTATAGATTATCGGCAACTGAATAAAGTAACTATCAAGAATAAGTATCCTTTGCCAAGGATCGATGATTTGTTCAACTAGTTGAGGGGAGCCACTATATTCTCTAAGATAGACTTGAGATCAGACTACTATCAGTTGCGAGTCAAGGAATCAGACGTTCCTAAGACAACTTTCAGAACGAGATATGGCCACTATGAATTTCTTGTCATGCCGTTTGGGTTAACGAATGCACCAGCCGTATTCATGGACCTAATGAATAGGATATTTCGTCCATACTTGGACAAGGTCGTCGTTGCGTTCATTGCCGACATTTTGGTTTACTCCAAGGATGAGAAAGAGCATGCAAAGCATCTGAGAACTGTGTTGCAAACCTTACGGGAAAAGCAATTGTATGCGAAGTTTAGCAAAAGTGAGTTTTCGATCCTAGAGGTAGGGTTTTTGGGTCATATTGTTTCGGGTGAAAGCATCCATGTTGATCCAAGTAAGATCTCTACTATCATTGAATAGAAACCACCTAAAAGTGTAACCGAGGTTAGAAGCTTTTTAGGCTTAGCTAGTTACTACCGAAGATTTGTGAAAGAATTCTCCATGATAGTGGCTCCAATAATGAGGTTGCTACAGAAAGACGTTAAGTTTGAATGGATAAAAAAGTGTCAGCAGAGTTTCGAGAAGTTGAAGACATTGCTGACTGAAGCCCCTGTTCTAGTATTGCCCGAATCGGGAAAAAAATTTGTGGTATACAGTGATGCATCCTTAAATAGATTGGGTTGAGCACTTATGCAAGATGGCAAGGTGATAGCATATGCTTCACAGCAGTTGAAGGCACACGAGAAGAATTATTCGACGCATGACTTAGAGCTTGCAACCATTATTTTTGCCTTGAGAATTTGGAGGCATTACTTATATGGTGAGACTTGTCGTATATTCATAGACCACAAGAGTTTGAAGTATTTTTTGACTCAAAAAAAATTAAATCTGAGACAGCGGAGATGGTTAGAATTAATTAAAGACTATAAGCTGATCATCGATTACCACCCTGGAAAGGCAAATATGGTTGCCGACACATTAAGCAGAAAATCCTTGTTTGCACTGATGGCCATGGGCACTTGATTGGCATTGTTTGATGATGGTTCTATCTTGGAAGAGCTAAGGGCTAGGCTGACAGTTCTTCAGGAAAGTTATGATGCTCAGACTAATGATAATGATCTGCAAGGTAAAAGAACTCAATGTGAGTCGGGCATTGAATCAGACTTTTAGATTAGTCCTGATGCATGTTTAATGTTCAGAGACAGAGTTTGTGCACCAAGGAATAATGAAATTATTCAGAGAATTTTGCAAGAAACATATGATAGACGTTTGTCTATTCATCCGGGAAGTACCAAGATGTACAATGATTTGAAGAAAATGTACTGGTAGGATACATGAAAAGAGATATCTCCGAATTTGTATCGAAATGCTTAATATGTCAGCAAGTCAAAGTTGAACATCAAGTATCTTCAGGTTTGTTACAACCATTAATGGTCCCCGAATGCAAGTGGGACAAAGTTACTATGGACTTTGTGACAGGATTACCATTGACCCCGAAAAAGAAAGATGCTATATGGGTTGTGGTGCATAATTTGACAAAGTCAGCTCATTTTATTCCGGTAAGGACAGATTATTCACTTGATAAGTTGGTTGACTTGTGTATATCTGAGATTGTGAGATTACACGGGGTACCATTATCGATTATTTCAGATGGAGACCCGAGATTCACTTCGAGATTTTGGAAAAAGTTACAAGAAGCCTTAGGTACAAAGTTAAGCTTTAGTACCAATATTTTCCCCCACACCGATGGCCAGTCTGAGTGGATGATTCAGATTCTTGAGGATATGTTGTGATGTTGCATCCTTGAATTTTAGGGTAGCTGGGAAAAATACCTGCCATTGGTAGAATTCGCCTACAACAACAGTTTTCAAACGAGTTTGAAGATGGTGCCTTATGAGGCCTTGTATGGAAGGAAGTGTCGAATTCCATTGTATTGAATAGAAGTCAAGGAGAGTCAAATTCATGGAGTTGATCTAATTAAGGAAATTGAAGAAAAGGTTAAAGTGATACGTGATTGTCTAAAAGTGGCATCAGATAGGCAAAAGTCATATACTGATCTGAAAAGAAAAGAGATTGAGTTCCAAGTTAGAGATAGAGTATTCTTGAAAGCATCTCCATGGAAAAAGGTGTTGAGATTTGGCCAGAAGGGCAAACTAAGTCCGCGATTTATCGGACCGTATGAGATCACTGAAAGAGTTGGACCATTAGCCTATCGTTTGGCATTGCCACCTGAACTGGACAAGATTCATGACGTGTTTCATGTATCTATGTTAAGACGATATCGATCATACTCCTCTCATGTGATTTCACTGATAGAGATTGAAATTAGACAGGACATGACTTATGATGAAGAACCGATCAAGAGTTTGGCTCGTGAGGTTACACAGTTGAAAAATAAAGATGTGGCTTTGGTAAAAGTCTTATGGCATCGACATGGTGTGGAAAAGGCTACATGGGAGTCGGAAGAAACCGTGAGAAGCCAATATCCGAACCTGTTTACTGGTAAGACTTTCGAGGACGAAAGTCTCTAAAGGGGAGAAATGTAACATCCTGAAATAGGGTCTAGTCAAAACAGTGGTTTCGGGACTATAAACCTGACGTTGAAATATTTATTTTATGATTATTATGAGGTCAAGAATATGAGAATATGCATGTGTTAAAGTTTCATGAAGAAATTTTATGAGTAAGGTGTCCAATTGGAAAATAAGGACCAAATAGAATAAATTGTAAAACATGGATTCTAGGTATGAAATTGCTTTATATTATTAATTAGAAGGTCTTAAAGAGCAATTTTCCCAATTTCTAAGTTTTTGAACAAAAATGGGCATGTATGGATGAAATTTTAAAGAAAGTGCTTAAGGGCAGTTTGGTCATTTGGCTAATTAATGAAATAAAATGGGAAAATGAAGACAAATATCAGCCATTCTTCTCCCTCATCCAGCTGAAATTCTCAAGCCCTCCATAGCTAGGGTTTCAACATTTTCAAGTTCAAAAGTAAGTGCCCCCAAGCCCCGTTTTTAATGTTATTTGTATTTTTAAAATCCTGGTAGCTTACTCTCTCAATTTCTACCCATATTTTAAGTTAGGGTTCATGTTTGCAAAGTGACCCATGTGTGACATGTTTATTCTTTGATGTTTTATGGAGGAATATGAAAGTTGGATGTGTGTTAAACATCTTTTTCTAGGTAATTTTCATGAAAAACCCCTAAAGGACCTTTTTGCAAAATGTGTAAAATATGTGGTAGAAATGTGAAATAATAAAAAAATGTGGGCTGCTATAAGAGGAAAAAACATTCTGCTAGGCTTGGGTAAGGGGGAAATTGCATGCATTTCATTATACGAGCCTAGAGACTAAATCGTAAAAATGTGAAATATTAGGGGCAAAAGAGTCATTTTGTCCGGGGTGAAATTTAGACTCGAAAGGAATAATGTGAGATATTAATGATTCATTTTTATTATTATAGACCCCGAGGAACAAATTTCGAAGGTCGATCAAGGAAAACGAAAGGTTTCGAAATAACCGAAACGCTTACCCCTCTCTTTTCCCTATCTTACAGAGCTCGATGACTCATAAAGATTGGAAAATGGTCGGAGATTCAACACACTATCATCTTGTCCAGCTTTGGTATATAGATACATTTATTTTGATCAATGGCATGTATAGGGCTTTTGTTTATTTTGTTATATGTGTCATTTTGATTTGTCAATATGAAGGCTTGTAAAGGTATACATGTTCACTTGTATATGGCCATGGGAATTAGCTCATTTTAATGTAAGTTATGACCTTCAAATTTGTGCATGTTTATGTTCAATTGTGCTAGTGAAGATGAAATATGGCCTACCAGATTTCCATACATGTAATGTGACCAAATCACATGGGATGACTAGGTCATAAGTGGCAATAAGTAATAATAATGAGTCAATCTTAAAAGTATTTTAAGGCACAGAAATCCTTAATACAAAGGGAATAACCTAGCATGTGTAAAACCGATGAGATGAGGTTTGCATGTAATGAGGTTTATCAAGGTCAATCAAGATGTATAATTAGGTTTTGTTATGTATTATGGGAACCTATAAGAGTATGGGGTTGATAGAGGATGACCAAAGGCTTGGAAAATAGCCTAACAAGGTCCACACGGGTAGACACACCGGCGTGTGTCTAGGCCATGTGTGACACACAGATCGCCCCATGGGCGTGCGGTATGGCTGTGTGTCTCCTGCACCTAAAAATTTTAAGTCAAAAGGCATGGTAGTAAACACACGGGTAGAGACATGGCCTTGTTTCTCAACCATGTGAAAACTCCTGTAGGTTTGAAATGGAAAATAATTTTTAGAACTTCAACACGGGTGTAGGACATGGACGTGTCCCAAAGCACACGGACGTGTGCATTGCCTCCACACTGGCGTGTGAGGCTTATCCTAGAAAATTTTCTAAGAACTTTCTCAAGTTCTCGGTCTAGTCCCGGACCCTTTTCAATGTATGATTTGGGCCTTGTAGGCCCATAATAGGGACACTAAGATGTTGTTTGAATGGTTTCAAATTGGAACAAAATTTTTATAACCTGTATTACCCGAAAATGTTTGAGTACATGTCTAGTAATGCCTCGTACTTGGTTCTAGTCTCAGGTACAGGTAAAGGGTGTTACATCAATTCAACTCATCATTTCATTCAAGGAATACGTAACCAATATACCTATCAAAGGTATCCCAACCACAACAATTCCTTAACACATTTCATTTATACTAACATAGAAACTATACCTCATTTTTATGTACTATATAAGTTGACCATTTACACAAAAGATCATCCATAATGTTTACATAAACCAAAACATTTACAATAATCATACATAAGCCAATACATGCCATATAATCTGAATTAAATGTTCTAACAACTACTGAAATGAGTTGGATAGTGTGACTTGAGTACCGATCCGATCGTCTAACCTTCCAAGTATCTACAATGACATTAAACAACACAAGTAAGCTTAATGAATCTTAGTAAGTTCAACGTATTAAACAATAAATCTTACCAAAGTAAAATAAAACAGTTCAAACAATAATAATCAACCATGAAAATTTCTTGTCATCACAATCTCAACCAATGAATTCATCTATGTTCAGATCAATAACCAGTAATTAACAAATCTTTCAATTTTATTAAACAAATTACCTTACCAAGATTTTCCATTCGAAGAACGACATACGGATAAGAGTACATCGTTAGATCTACCGAACACACTAGACAGAATCTCATAAGAGTTGATGCACCCGAAGCACACCAGACAGAAGCTCATAAGAACTAATCCAACCGTAACATACCAAACAGAAGCTCATAAGAGGTAATCCACCCGAAGCACACCAGACAGAAGCTCATAAGAGCTGATCCACCTGAAGCACACCAAATAGAAGCTTATAAGAGCTGATCCACCTGAAGGACACCAGACAGAAG
Organism: Gossypium hirsutum; assembly: GCF_007990345.1. Lineage (NCBI taxonomy): Eukaryota > Viridiplantae > Streptophyta > Magnoliopsida > Malvales > Malvaceae > Gossypium > Gossypium hirsutum. Next base: position 93,161,956 of record NC_053424.1, read on the forward strand.
CTCATAAGAGCTGATCCACCTGAAGCACACTAGGAAAAAGCTCACAAGAGTTGATCCAATCGTAACACACCAAACAGAAGCTCATAAGAGCTGATCCAATCGAAACATGCCAAACAGAAGCTCATAAGAGTTGATCCAATCGAAGCACGCCAAACAGAAAGTATAACACGAGAGTTCACAACAAATGCTGAACCTTGGTTTTACTTGGGTAATATATAGATATCTCCTTCCAATACCATCTCCACTACAAACCCCCGTAACACACCAAATCTCGATAGTACTCTATCCCGTGTTCAATCCAAACCGAGCATCAAATGTAATATTATATCTCAGATAATGATTCATATTCAATAGTGGAATATATATTATATCATGTAATACCAGCCATCAATTTATATAAATGTTAAAATTTTAACAATACAAACTTACTTGGACTGAATTGTAGTAGTTGCAGAAGTTTAGAGACTATTTTACTATTTTATCCTTTTTCACGAGTATCTACGGGATCTTGATCTAAAATGTAAAATTCCTCATTTCTTAGCATAAAATTCATTTCCAATTTATTTTACAATTAATACCCTTTTATTTTTTAAATTTACACAATTACCCTAAACTTTTACAATTTTTTCAATTTAGTCCCTTAACCCAAAATTCATCAAATTAACCATTTTTCTTAAGTCAATATTTTATCCAAATATACTAGACCCTTAAACAGCTCCCAATGAACCTTAAATTCACTATCAAACCCTAAAATTTTGACATTTTCACAATTTAATCCTAAAATCAAGATCTAACAAAAATCACTTTACAAATTCATCAAATAACATAATCAAAGCTACAAATACATGGTATTCATCAAAAAAATTTGATATTCATCAATGGAAACTTCTATTTTTTTAACAGAATAAAAAACAAAGGTACAGGCTAGCTAGACCTAGTTGCAACGATCTTAAAAACATAAAAATTACAAGAAACGAAATCAAATTGGACTTACATGCAAAGAAATAAGAAAACCGAAGCTCTTTCCTTCCCTAACTATGGCTTTTGGCCATTTGAAGAAGAAAATGAAATTGATTTTTTCTTTTTCATTCATTAATTTTGTTTAACTTTAATTAAACTTTCATTAATTTACAAATTTGCCATCCATTTCACATTATTTTATTATTTTCCATTAATATGCCGTCCAACACTAACCATTAGGGACTAATTATTATATTGGTCCCTCCTCACGTAATTCATAAGCTATTTAGTCATTTTATTAAACTAGTTACTAACTTTTGCACCTTTTTCAGTTTAGTTCTTTTTCCTAAATTAACTATCTAAGAGTTAAAATTTTCGAACCAAATTTTAATACGACTTTAATAACTCTATAAATATTCTAAAAATAATATTTATGAGTTGACACAAAGAAAATTTGTGGTCCCAAACCACTGTTCCGTCACCACTAAAAATCGGGCTGATGCAACTATACCGTCACAAAACATGCCATTTGAGCCATTCACAACAAACAACATAAGGTACCTCAATGACATAAAATATCAAAGCATTAAAGGTACCAAATCAAGATAACATTCACAATTTATACTAGCCAATCCACCAACTAAACATTCATCATAATGACATTACAATTCAACCTATACATGCCATTATAACATTGGCCAAAACATACAAAAACTAGCGATATTTATGCTGGATAGTGTGATAGATCTCCAACGAGCTTCCAAATCGATTGAACTTCCGATGATCTATAAAACATAAGAAAGAAACAAGGTAAGCACATAATGCTTAGTAAATTCATAGAACAGAAAACATAACTTACCATTTCATTTATATAACATTAAATGTGTAACACCCCTTACCCGTATCCGAGACCGGGATAGGATACGAGGTATTATCGAACACATACATAATCATTCATGCAAAAACTGGGCCATAAAATTTTCATCCAAAATAAAAATTTTCAAGCACATGTATATTGTCCCTTATATGGGCCTTCGGGGCATAAAACATACATCGGGGTGGTTTCAGACTAAACCGAGAACTTTCGATAAACTTTGGACAACTTAGCAAATTTCTTGCTTTGGAGAGTCACACGCCCGTGTGTGTTGAACCATGTAGTCACACACGCCCATGTGGCTTGGGACACGCCTGTATCCTAAGCCGTGTAACTCTCTGTTTGTGACATCAGCAAAAAATTTTGAACCACACGGCCAGGCCACACACCCTTGTGCTAGGCCATGTCCTCCACACAGCTAAGACACATGGCCGTGTCTCTGCCCGTGTGGCTAACACTTAGGCTATTTTCCAAGCCTTCATGTTTTCCATAAACCCTTACAACCTTATACACATCAAACTCATAACTCATGGCATCATTTTAGTGATTAAGCACCCTTTATTAAGACACATTCAACATTAGCTCTTCATTATACATATGTTCCACCTGCTCATGATAAACTAGTCTAGCCACATTATTACACATTTATTTGACCTTGTTATCTCATTAATCACTTATACCATTAAACTATTGTTACTAACTTATACATCAAACATCCATGTTCAAGGCACTATCATCTCATTACCATATTACACGTTTAATTCATGGTCATGACCACCTCGATTGGTCATAAAATATGCATTCAACACACATGACATATTACCAACCATGCATGGCAAACAAACATATTCATATCATCACATCATATGCATTAAAACGTAACATGATTAGCTAGACTTACAAACCATAATCAATATGAGCCACCTCTCATGGCCATATACAATAGCTCGATATAGGCCAATACATTTAGCCAAATCATAATAACACATGTCATAGAACTAGGTCCCTATACATGCCACTCACTTGATATTTCTAACATATGTATCAATACTCCAAAGGTATTGGCTTGATAGTGTGATGTTGCCTCCGACAATCTCCAACCCTAAGCCGACCTGACAACACTAAAAGAAATGGAAAGGAAGGAGTAAGCTTTGCGCTTAGTAAGCTCGCATGAAAAATAATAAGCAATGTATTAACATGCTATTTTTCAATTCCCCTCTATTTATTCAAAGTCTAGTTAAGCTATTTTCTCGAGTCACGATCACTAAATTATTTATATCTGGAGCTACGGGACTCCAAATTGAGAACTGCTAATTTTCACAGAAACTAGACTCACATATCTTCTTGCCATAAAATTTTCAGAAATTTTGGTCTAGCCAATAAGTACAGTTTATTCTTTAAAGTCACCCCTATTTTGCTATCTGACAGTTCCAACCCCTCTACACTAAAAATTAATTATCTCTTCGTACAAGATTTGGATAATGTTCCCGTTTGTTTCGTTCAAAAATAGAATCATTAAGCATATGAATTATAACCCATATTTATTTTTTAAATTTTTTTTAATGATTTTCCCAAATCAGAATAGGGGATTCTGATCTCATTCTGACTCTGTCTCACAAAAATTCAAATATCTCATAATATGAAATTATTTTTCTTTCACTATTTCCTTTATATGAAGATAGACTCAATAAGATTTTATTTTATATCTTATTCAACTTCTAATTCGATTTCCCCCATTTTTGGTGATTTTTCAAAGATACACAACTGTTGCTGTCCAAACCTATTTTATTACTAAATTTCACTTTTTCATGTATTCTTTGTAGTAACTTTCATTGTAACACTTACTCCATATCAATCTTACCAAAGTTCAATCACATATCGAACACGTTTCTCAGAAGTTCACACACACGAACCTTCACTTATTCATCACATAGTCATATTCAATTGCACCTAGTCATTTCCCGTTGAACATATCGGAAAAATAACGGATGCCCGATGGCCTACACATAGTACCACCCTTGTAGTCAAAGCTAACTTCTTCACAAAGTGGCCTTCACATAGTACCACACTTGTGACCAAAGCTATCTTTTACATATAGTGGCTTGCACTTAGTGCCACACATGTGATCGAAGCTATCGGGTATGCATAGTAGCCTGCACTTAGTACTACACATGTGACCTAACCATCTGGTACACGTAGTAGCATGCACATAGTACTACACATGTGTTCTCACAACGGATCATTCGTATCTTTTCTATTCCAAAGGTCCAACTGGGAAATTCCTCACTTTTCAACATTTTACCAATTCATCCATAATCAATTTCAATTCATAATTTACATCAAGTGATCATTCAATATGCAACCACATCTAATATAATAACAAAATATTGTAACATAAATAAAAATGATAAATTATTTACATACAAACTTACCTTCCTGTTCACTCTTTCACAAGTTATCCAACTTAATAAAATATCATGTTATATCAAATTCTCAATATATTCAGCTATTATATAGCAAGCCATCAATGATTGAACCATCAAACATTTCTTGTGCTATTAGTCATAGATCATTGTTCACACAAATTTTATATACCATTCTTTCATCACTTTTCAATATGTTAAATCATGCCATTCGTGCAATAATAATATAGAATTTTCAATTCAAATATAGCATTGCAATATTATTGACACACAAACTTACCTCGGGACCAAAATAGCAAAAAGGAACCTAACCGTCTATTTTTAATTTTTCACCCGATCTAGGTCCAATTCTCATTTTCCTTGATATATAATATCAAATTTAGTCCAATTATTAGTCTCATTATTTAATGTGATCCAAAAATCACAGTTTTAAAAAATTATGTTTTTGCCCCTAAACTTTGTCAAAATTACACTTTTTCCCGTAAGCTCGTAAAGTGATTTTTATTCAGTTTTCTCACTCTATAGGCCTAGCCGAACCATTTTCATAACTATATAAAACTAAAATTCTCATCAAAACACCCTTTTATACCATTTTTACAACTTTTACAAAATGGTCTTTTTGGACGTTTTCATCTAAAATCGCTTAGTAAAAGTCATTTATTTAACACCCAACAGTCATTTTCTACCATTAGACATCAAAATGTATGCATGTCACACATGGGTCAATTTTTAAACATGAACCCTAGCTCAAATTAATGGTAGAAATAGATAGATCTTGTTACGGGGATTGCAAAAACGTAAAAATCATTAAAAATGAGGCTAGAACGGACTTACAGTCAAGCTCGAAAGCTTGAAAAACCCTAGACATGGTTTCTCCATGCAAGTTTCAGCCAAGAGGTTGAAGCTAGACAAAAATTGGCTTTTAAATTTGTTTTTAATTCATTTTAATAACTAAATAACTTAAATGCCCTTAATGAAAAACTTTGGAAACATGCCTAACCATATTCATTTTTGTCCACCAACTTAAACAATGGTCTAATTACCATATAAGGACTTCCAATTTAAAATCTCATAACAATTGGACACCTCTAGCATGTAGAACTCAACTTTTGCACTTTTTACGATTTCGTCCTTTTGACTAAATTCAGTGCCCAAAAATCAAAATTTTCGAACGAAATTTTCATGTCATTCCGTGAAATTGTAGACCATAAAAATATAATAAAAACAATTTTTTTCTCATCAGATTTGTGGTCCCGAAACCACTTTTCCTACTAGGCCCAAAATTGGGATGCTACATTTCTCCCCCCTTTAGGGTTTTTCGTCCCCGAAAATCTTACCAGAAAAGTTTGGTTTTTCACTTATTTTCCTCAATCCTATAATTGATGTCAAAGAACTTTCACTCAAGCTGAGCTTTTACTACCTATCTCTTAAATTCCACATACAAGAATCATGAGTGGTTTTCGCTTTACATCACTTTCACTGAAACTTAATCTCTATCAGAAAGTTAATGCGCTCAAAATTCTGATACTATCATGTTACATATACATTCATACCTGAATCTTTTTCAAATTCGAATAGTGAAACTAGCCAGTTCATATCGACCTTATACTCTTTATAATTCTACACAGTCCGATTATTTGCCAATTCGACTATCAGTTACCTTTCATTTCAAAGCCTCCTCTAGCTTTCCCAAGAAATCGTTATATGAAACCCAGATCTCAATCCGATTACTGGAGACTAGAATCTCAAGATGTCCAACATTCATAAAGACACGAAATTCCTCGAACCTGATGAGCGAAAATTCAGTACATACCAGTATGATTTACATATCTCGTCAAATATTTAACAATAAGCTACATGACATTTTTCTCTTTCAAAGACAGGGATGATCCTGATAAGGCCTTGAGGATAATCCTTTCTCATTTTCTATCCTAATATCAATACTAGCAGAGATAACTCTGGTAGAACCTAATGCTCGACTTTAACGCCATTAACATTTCAAATATTCTTACACAAGGATCATACAATAACCATCTCATCATCTTTTAATACTCAAGTCATTTACACTATAGCAAACTCAGGTCTTTTTATGACATCGGATACTTTAAACTATCACTTGTCTTGATGTCTTAAAGCACATCACCATTCAAAAAATAATACATCACTGAAAATCAGGAAGTCTTTGCTCAACCCAGACTAGACCAGTTCAAAGGCTTCGGTTAACAATGTTCTCATCTGTCCAAGCTTTGCCAATCATGAATTAAGCCATTAATTTTACAAGACGAAAATTTTACCACTTAAGCTTTTGCCAATGTTAAATCCTTATACGAAAATTTAGAGACATCCAAATACTAAGATCATCAGATCACCATGATCAAATCAGAAACATAATCATACTTGATATATATATATCGCAAGCTAAAAGTCATACTTTAACTATAAGATATGTTAAACAAGTTGTGAGATAAAGAAGACCAAGAATTCAAGATAAGGAAATCCATAATGGAGAAATCCAGATATAGAAATCCAACATAAAGAAATCCAAAACAAAAAAATCCAATCAGACTGATAATGCCTTTGTCTATCATTAAGATAAGGGAACATTTCCATATTACAAAAATTCATCAAAGAATATACAACCACTACAACAAATTTCCAGAAATAAATGGACTCCTAGAGTGCCTTGCGAGAGACAACCATCATCTACTCACTGTAATTACCATACCCAAACGTCTCACATTCGAACATTATTCCTTTAACTATTTTCTGCATCAAAATTTTCATATTATTCTTTTCACTAAAGGAGATCAGGTCATGAGGGAATTTCAATCAATACATTTCTTGATGTCATACTAGGATAGGTCATTTTTACCAAAATTAACCTTTTTCACTAACTGCAATGTTGCAAAAATTAAACAATCTTTCAGTCAATCCGATATCTTTCTAGCTTATATCTGTACTTATCAACCTATTCTCAATCTCTAATCATGTTTGAAACCACTCTATCACTAACCTATTTGGTTTCTCACCTGAGAACTCATTCAACACAAATCTCAGGAATTTCCATTATAAAACACCACTTTGGTAAGGGGGAGGGAGTCGTAGGGCCTCTGACTCAGCTCTCATATACATATACATGTAACACAATTTTCATCATCATAGCAACATCATCATAATCATGTCATTCATTTTGGGTAAACTAAATTTTATATTGATTTTACGCCCACTTTCTAGTTATCTCATTTTAACAAGTATACTTATGCATGTATTCCATGTTTTCTGGATAACTTTACTTATCTATTCATTTAATCATACAAGTCATGCACATGATATCATACAAGGGCCAACAAACATAGATAAGTTTATCACAATCTATACTTTTACCTCGTACATCATCATTTAGACATATCATTACAATCATATAAATCAGTCCAAGTAATTTAACACATTTACTCAAATTATAAGAGCTTGCTAATCATGATCATCCAAACAGATATACATGAATATTCATCCCATTAATATTTTTGATAAGTTATCTAAACACATGCATTTACTCGAGCAATTTAGTCACATACATCATGGAATTATCAGTCAATCATAAGTAAGTTCATTATGACATATAATCCTTTATCTCATTTCAATAATTCATTTCAATCCATCAAATTTTAATATCCAAACAGGACAATGACATTTTATCCGTAACAAGATATTATAAATCTCATTTGTACCTTTCCAAGTTTTAACTCATCATGGCTGTACTTTAATCAAATACCTTATTACCACAATCAATATGGTTGGATATAGCTCGGTTGGAGGGTACCTTTGTCTAAACAAAGTGGCTATTATACGCGTCAGGAAACATCATACTATCTCAGATCGGAGACATGTATAGCTAGACTCTCATATATATGCTAGGTTAGTCTAAGAACCGACTAAACCATAGCTATGATACCACTAATGTAACACCCCTTACCCGTACCCGAGATCGGGATAGGATACGAGGCATTACCGAACACATACATAGTCATTCATGCAAAAACCGGGCCATAAATTTTTTGTCCAAATTAAAAATTCTCAAACACATGTATATCGTCCCTAATACTGTCCTTCGAGGCCTAAAACATACATCGGGGTGGTTCGAGACTAAACCGAGAACTTTCGATAAACTTTGGAGTACTTAGCAAATTTCTTGCTTTGGAGAGTCACATGCCCGTGTGTGTTGAACCGTGTGGTCACACAACCCCATGTGGCTTGGGACACGCCCGTGTCCTCAGCCCTTGTAACTCTCTGTTTGTGACATCAGCAAAACAATTTGAACCACATGGCCAGACCACACACCCATATGCTAAGCCATGTCCTCCACATGACTGAGACACATAGCTGTGTCTCTGCCCATGTGGCTAACACTTAGGCTATTTTCCAAGCCTTCATGTTTCCCATAATTCCTTACAACCTTATACACATCAAACTCACAACTCATGGCATCATTTTAGTGATTAAACACCCTTTATTAAGACACATTCAATAGTAGCTCGTCATTAAACATATGTTCCACCTCTCATGATAAACTAGTCTAGCCACATTATTACACATTCATTTGACCTTGTCATCTCATTAATTACTTATACCATTAAACTATAGTTACTAACTTAGACATTAAACATCCATTTTCAAGACAATCATTTTATTACCATATTACACATTTAATTCATGGTCATGACCACCTCAATTGGTCATAAAACATGCATTCAACACACATGACATATTACCAACCATGCATGGCAAACAAACATATTCATATCATCACATCATATACATTAAAATGTAACATGATTAGCTAGACTTACATACCATAATCAATATGAGCCACCTCTCATGGCCATATACAATAGCTCGATATAGGCCAATACATTTAGCCAAATCATAATAACACATGTCATAGAACTAGGTCCCTATACATGCCACTCACTTGATATTTCTAAAATATGTATCAATGCTCCAAAGGTATTGGCTTGATAGTGTGATGCTGCCTTCGACGATCTCCAACCCCAAGCCAACTTGACAACACTAAAAGAAATGGAAAGGAGGGAGTAAGCTTTACGCTTAGTAAGCTCGCATGAAAAATAAAAAGCAATGTATTAACATGCTGTTTTTCAATTCATCTCTATTTATTTAAAGTCCAGTTAAGCTATTTTCTCGAGTCACGGTCACTAAATTATTTATATCCAGAGCTATGGGACTCCAAATTTAGAACTTCTAATTTTCCCAGAAACGAGACTTACATATCTTCTTACCATAAAATTTTTAGAATTTTTTATGTAGCAAATATGTACAGTTTATTCTTTAAAGTCACCCATGTTTTGCTGTCCCACAGTTTCAACCCCTCTACACTAAAAATTAATTATCTCTTCGTACAATATTTGGATAATGTTTCTGTTTGTTTCTTTCGAAAATAAACTCATTAAGGATTTTAAAAATATAAAATTATAACCCATTATTTTTGTACAATTTTTAATGATTTTCCCAAATTAGAACAGGGGATTCCAAAATCATTCTAACTCTGTCTCACAAAAATTCAAATATCTCATAATATGAAATTATTTTTCTTACACTATTTCCTTTATATGAAAATAGACTCAATAAGCTTTTATTTCATATCTTATTCAACTTCTAGTTTGATTTTCACCATTTTTGGTGATTTTTCAAAGTCACACAACTACTGCTGTCCAAAACTATTTTAATACTAAATTCCACTCTTTCATGTTTTCTTTGTAATAACGTTCATTGTAACACTTACTCCATATCAATCTTACCAAAGTTCGATCACATATCGAGCACGTTGCTTATAAGTTTACGCATAAGAACCTTCACCTATTCATCACATAGTCATATTCAATTACACCTAGTCATTTCTCGTTGAACACATCGAAATAATAACGGATGCCCGATGGCCTGCACATAGTACCACCCTTGTAGTCAAAGATACCTTCTTCACAAAGTGGCCATCACATAGTACCACACTTGTGACCAAAGCTATATTTTACACATAGTGGCTTGCACTTAGTACCACACATGTGATCGAAGCTATCGGGTATGCATAATAGCTTGCACTTAGTACTACACATGCGACCTAACCATCTGGTACACGTAGTAGCTTGCACTTAGTACTACACACGTGACCTAAAACCATTTTAAACACATAGTAGCCTGCACATAGTACTACACATGTGTTCTCACAACGGATCATTCGTATCTTTTCTATTCTAAAGGTCCAACCGGGAAATTCCTCACTTTTTAACATTTTACCAATTCATCCATAATCTATTTCAATTCATAATTTACATCAAGTGATCATTCAATATGCAACCACATCTCTTATAATAACAAGATATTGTAACATAAATAATAATGATAAATTATTTACATACAAACTTACCTTCCTGTTCACTCTTTCACAAGTTATCCAACTTAATAAAACATCATGTTATATTAAATTCACAATATATTCAGCTATTATATAACAAGCCATCAATGATTGAACCATCAAACATTTCATGTGTTACTAGTCATATATCATTGTTCTCACAAATTTTATATACCATTCTTTCATCACATTTTAATATATTAAATCATGCCATTCATGCAATAATAATATATAATTTTCAATTCAAATATAGCATTACAATATTATTGACACACGAACTTACCTCGACACCAAATAGCAAAAAGGAACCTAACCGTCGATTTTCCATTTTTCACCCAATCTAGGTCCAATTCTCATTTTTCTTGATCTATAATATCACATTTAGTGCAATTATTAGTCATTTTATTTAATGTGATCCAAAAATCACATTTTAGCAAAATTATGTTTTTGCCCCTAAACTTTGTCAAAATTACATTTTAGCCCCTAGGCTCGTAAAGTGATTTTTATTCAATTTTATCAATCTATAGGCCTAGCCGAACCATTTTCATAACTATATAAAACTAAAATTCTCATCAAAACACCCTTTTATACCATTTTTACAACTTTTACAAAATGGTCCTTTCGGACGTTTTCATCAAAAATCGCTTAGTAAAAGTCATTTATTTAACACCCAACACTCATTTTATACCATTAGACATCAAAATGCATGCATGTCACACATGGTTAAATTTTTAAACGTAATCCCTAGCTCAAATTAATGGTAGAAATACATAGATCTTGTTACGGGGATTGCAAAAATGTAAAAATCATTAAAAACAGGGCTAGAAAAAGCTTAGAAGCTTGAAAAACCCTATCCATGGTTTCTCCATGCAATTTTCAGCCAAGAGGTTAAATATGGACAAAATTGGCTTTTAAACTTGTTTTTAATTCATTTTAATAACTAAATGACCAAAATGTCCTTAACTTTAGAAACATGCCTAACCATGTCCATTTTTATCCACCAGCTTAACCAATGATCTAATTACCATATAAGGACCACCAATTTAAAATTTCATAACAATTGGACACCTCTAGCATGTAGAACTCAACTTTTACACTTTTTTATGATTTAGTCCTTTTAACTAAATTGAGTGTCCAAACATCAAAATTTTAGAACGAAATTTTCATGAAATCATTCTGTGAAATTGTAGACCATAAAAATATAATAAAAATAAAATTTTTCTCATCGAATTTGTGTTCCCGAAACCATTGTTTCGACTTGGCCTAAAATTGGGATGTTACAAAGTGTAAGCATGATATAACCCAAACCACAATCTTGGCACAAACCTATGCGTCATCATCAATACACAAGTTAGTGCTTTTATACAGAAGTCGCTTAGAATAAATATATGATATGTCATTTCCATATGAACATACATCATTTGATTCATTCATTCATTCTTGAGCATATGCATAATTCCATTTGGAAACTTACCATTTCAATCCCTTTTCTTACTTGTTGAATCATCTAGAATATCATCGGATACTCAGGAAAGCTCACACGAATTGTGCTTAAACATATAATTGTAACATTTCCTTTACAGCATTGCTCACATGAGTTGTGAAATGGGCCTGCTCATACGAGCTATGGAGTATCCACAACAAATGTAGGACCTCAGTCATTGGTAGGACATTCATTACCAACACCCGTAACATGAAATCCCTAATGACATGTCATTTGTATCCTACGAATTTCTAAAGTTCAACCGGGACTCAACAACCATCATTATATTGATTTATTTAAACATTGATCAGTTTACATGATAAATAACACATATTAACATACAATTTAAAATAGCATTAAAATGATAACTATTCACACGAACTTACCTCGATAACTAGGGGCGTGAAGGTTAAATCGAGCTATTTTGAAGCATTAGATTTGCCTCGATCTAAGTTCATACGTGGTCTATCTTAATCTAAATAGATAGTTTCAATCCATTTAATACTTATAGTATTCAATTTAATCCCCATTTCATATTTATGCAAATTTATTATTTTGCCCCTAACATTTTAATTTTTTTCACAATTTAGTCCTTAAACTGACAACTTAAAATCTAACCATTTTAATCAAAATCCATGTTAAATAAACATGCAAGGGACCTTGAAACAACCTATATTTGTCATCATTTCACAATAAAACCCTAGAATTCATACCTTTAACAAATTAGTCCCTAATTTCCAAAATTCATCAATAATCACTTTACAAAACTTGTTTATTTCTCAAAAAAGATTCATAATCTACCATTAAAGACAAAAAATAATTCAAGAACATTCATGGAAAATCCATCAACGTTTAACAGTTTTAAAAATTGACCCTCGGGCTAGCTAGATTAAGTTAAAACAATCATGAAAACATAAAAAATTATTAAAAATAGGCCTGAAAACACTTACATACACTAAAAGAAGCTTGGGCTAACCTAGCCCTATCTTCAATGGTGAAATTCAGTTGAGAGATGTGAAAACGAAGAAGATGAATGCATTTTCCTTCGGTTATTTTAGCTTTAATTACTCAATTACCTTTTGCCCTTTAAAAATTATCAAAATTTCACTAAAACCATGTCCATGCACATCCAGTAATCCATTTATTGGGATAATTATCATCCAAGGCCCTTAGTTTAAAAATTCATAACTATGTGACTCTTTTAACTAAGAGAACTCTACTTTTACACTTTATACGATTTAGTCCTTTTTGCTTAATTAATCATGCAAACATTAAAATTTATTAACAAAATTTTAATACGACTTTACTAACATCCTTAAGAAATTAAAATAAAAAAAATTACTTGTCAGATTTTTGGTCCTGAAACCACTATTTTGACATCACTGAAAACGGGCTATTTCACTAGCAATGTGCATCGACCTTTGAAAACTGTTAGTCTCGATGGTTTGGAATGATGAGTATATTCAATGAATAGAATATGAAGCTCCACCAAATTTATGTTTCCTTAGTGGGAGATATGGTCATATGAAAGAATGTTACCCAGGTAAGGAAGGTTCTAATGTAGAGAATGAGAATATACCTTTCGAGAAAGATGGGGGATCGATGGTGGACAAGATGGTGGTCAATAAGGTTATTAATAGAGGAAAGGAAGATAATTTAGGAAATAAAGAGTGAACCATATTTCTCGTCAATAATGGATTTGAAATATTGCAAGAGGGATGGAAAAAGTGGGTAGGTGCCTGGTAGTATTGTTGGTCCAAGCAAGGGCCTGTCGCATATGTTTTTTTGCTAATTCTCACGGTCGAAAATGCCTGTTAAAGGAAAGGGTAAATATATTAGTGTTGGGCCTTTATCTAATAGGGTTGATAAGTGCACGAGCGAAGCAAGATTGCAAATGTCGCGCAAATTTGGCCTAGGGCTCTAGACAAATAAAGGAAAACTCAGAGTTTGACACAACTTAAACACAAACAAATCCAAGTCAGATTTAAGAATTAAAAAGGGCAACAATTAAAACAAGTAATAAAAGATAAAAAAAGAACTCCTTATCATTTGGCATCAGTTTCTTGGGCATTTAGAATGTTCTTTATATTTTTATAAACTGATTTCCAGTAAAACATCTCAAAGTAGTTTTTTACCCAGAAATTTTTTGGAAAATATATATTTTTTAGTAGGAAAATGTTTTTCGAATGATCTAAAATTTTACATATTGATTCTTGGTACTCTCTTAGAATATTAAAAATATTTTCCATAAAAAAAGTGATTGATAAAGAGAAAAAAAGAAAAATATGAAAAAGAACAAAAAATTTAAAAAATCCATGGGTTGAATTTTGTGCCAAAACTTTCTAGATTAGATCTACATTATTTGAGGAGGCTCTATTATAAATTTCGTGATTTTTGGAAATCAGGAACACCTCAAACGAAGTTTGTCAAGTTGCTCTACAGTTTTTAGGTTTTCAAGTTTCAACGATTTTCATTGACTCTTAGCTTAGGTTTTTGTGTTAGTATGTTAAAGCTCGTTGCACATTCCTTCCTCCGTGCAGCACAATTTTTTGGTCTCCAGTTTATTTTGCACTCCTAGTGCCATTAGGTTTGATTTGCTAATTTGATTCTCACACATTCTTATTGGTTGATACAAACACTTTTAAAATACTTAGAAGATTAATTCTTACCTCATTGAGAAATTATTTTGATTTCTAAAAGCATAATGGTAAGGTTTGTATTTCACAATTTGACATATGTCAAAGCATATGTTAAGTAAAGTTTGAAATCACGGAAGTAATCGCCAAGTTTTGAATCCACTAATTGGAGTAGACTGTTGACATTCTCGCCATGGAAGAAAAAGATATCTATGTTCATTAAGGATGAAGGTGGAAGTTTTTGGGTGTTTGGAAGGGTTTGAGTTTGAGGAAGTCTTTACCCATCTTCGCATATTTTATTTATTTAAAGTATGTATTTTTACATCCTATCAACTCTTTTTTTTTGTGGGAAATCTTGTGTGTTACATGGTTTTTAGTTAAAGAGAGTGGTGAATCTTCTAAAGCTAAGGGTAAAGGCAAAGTGGCGAAGATCTAGACAAGAAACTTTGTTGGTGTTCTTTCGTCAAGGTGGTACCCTCTAACTCTCCTATCCTTCTTGATAAGTTATAAATATGATGCTTGTGTGATAATGCATGCATGTTATATGTCTTTGGGTGGAAATCATGTTTGGATGATTTAAAATGAAGCTAAAAACTTAGTTGTGAAATCTACCATAAACAAATTATTACATGAATAGTAAGTTTAAAAAATCACTATAAATTATATAAAAATAATTAAAAATTGATCTATACATTGTTGTAACTGTGAGCCAGCCTAGTTTCATTTAAAACAAACAGAGATCAATTTCAATTTATATTTTAAAAGAAAGAATTTTTTAGTGTTGAAAGATCATAAAAATCTGGCTGCGGAATTTTTATAAAATAGATTTAGCAGTGACTGAAAATTCACGAAAATTTTCACAAGATAAAATAGGAAGTGAGCCTTATATCTCTATAACCGTACAAAAGTCTAGGTTTGTTTAAAACAAACGATGCTCAATTTAGAATTATATATTAAGAGTTATTAATTTTTGAATGAGGAAAGGTCAGAATGTCAAGGTAGCAGACAGTCACATCTCATTAGTTAATATTTTAGCTGGAGAGTATGAGACTCGAATGTCATGGTTGTATTTTTGTGATTATATGTTTGATGCTTGGTTTACGCTCAGCCTTCGGGCTCTAACATAACTAGCGGCCATGAGTGGCATGGGACTATCCTGATACACAATTATTTGAGTAGTATGCGCAATCTAACAAGTTTGATAAGTTTGATATGCAAGCAATTTGGTTATGTAGATTTAATGACTCATGATTTAATTATTTTATACTCATGTCATGTTTCTATGGATACATTTGATTTGCATACTTATATTTATGAATTGCTTGAAGTATGGTAGATTTGTTGTGTACCACTGAGCCTATAAATCTCAGCCTTCAAATTTGTCTTAATGTTCATATTTGTATACGTGTCCGAGGAACATCATCGACGAGAGACTCCTAGCATCACGTATTCAGACTACAGTACCTTATCTATTAGTGGGCATTGTATTCCTAAAGCCTTACTTGTATTTTTTTTTGTAGGTCTGTAACTCATTTATTATTTTTTTTATTTTGACTATTTTGATATACGATGATATTGGAGCTCCACATATTTTGAATAACTACTTTTATTACTATTTTCAATATAACTATGTATGGTATTTGCTCTTATATAAAATGTATTTCAATGTTTTAAAATTATTTAAAAATTTTGCTGGGTTACTCCGGCGACCTGATGTAGTGCCTTAGTATTCGAGTACTCAGTATTCAGGATTAGGGTGTTACAACGAAAGAGTACGTATCAATCAAGTGTGTGACCAAATCTGGGTAAGTGATTTTTGAGTAAAACACTGGCCATTTGTGATTCCTCTTGTAGGGCAGTTATAATGCTAATCAAACTGACAGATCATGACACGAAAATAAGTGCAAGACCATGTGTTTGAGACCTGTAACACCCCTTACCTATATTCGACGCCGGAACATGGTACGAGGCATTACCAGATATAAACACAAGCATACGTACATTTAACAAGCCATGAATTTTCGTCCAAATTAAAACTTTTTGCATTTAATCATAAAGTCCCTAATATGAGCCTACGAGACCCAAAATATGCATAGGAAGTGTTTAGGACTAAACCAAGAACTTTAGAAAATTTTACAAAAACATAGAAAATTTTTCACTAAACAGGGGTCACACGCCCGTGTGGGCAGTGTAATAACCCGATTTAGGGCCTAGTCGGAACAGTGGTCTCGGGACCACAAATCTGAAGATAGAAAAATTATTTTTATTATAATTATGATATTATAGCATGATTATATTAGTGCATGAAAAAATTAGTGAGTTAATTTTAATGTTTTCAAGCCCGATTGCGATAAGGGACTAAATCGCATAAAAGGTAAAAGTTACCTTTTCGTACCCAAATGTGTTAAATAGCTAGAGAATCAAAATTTGGAGTATTTAAAGGGAAATTAGGCCCTTTTTAGAGTGCTTGGACCGCCATGGGAGACAAATTGGTCAAAAAGTCCGAGTTTGGTTGGGCTTGGTGGCTAATTTGACTAATATAGTAATAAAATAAGAAAAGATGATATCACCTTCTCATCTTCTTCTCTACCACCGAAAATATCAGCCAAAATGGGGGTTTGAAAGCTCAAAAATCTGTGGCAACTTAAAGCACTCATAAGTACGTGATTTTAATAAGTTTTCTTTAAGATTTTTATATTTTTGAGACCTTTGAAGCATGAGCTTTCAAATGAGGGTGATATCTTACAAAATAGTCAAGAGTTTAGGATTTTTCCATGGATTTATTTGTGTCATATGCTGAGTTTTTATGGAAAATATGAGTCCTAGTTGTGCTATAAACAACTTTTGTGAAAGGTGTTAGCATGAAAACACCTAAAGGGGATAGTTTGCATAAGTTGCAAATTAAGTAATAAGTGTGTGATATAGTGAGAATTTGGGATTGCTCTAGTAGTAAAAAGAGTTTAAATAGGCTAAAAATATGAAGAAATTTGATAAAAATTGATTTTCAAGCATAGAGGTAAAATGGTCATTTTGCCAAGGCCTAAGGGCAAAATGGTCATTTTACCAAACTTGTGAATTTATGAATGCTTAATTGTGTTTAGTGACTAAAAGGATGTATATTGTTAATATAGATCAAGATTTGCCAAGACCGAGCCTAGATCGAGGCAAAGCCAAGCAATCCAAGTAAGCCGTTTAGTTAAGCACTTTTTGTAATCCAAGGTAAGTTGTATGTAACTAGTACAACTACATTGTTAATACTCGTATTCATATTGTCACTAAATTGATATTGTACAAATTGTTAAGTTATAAACCGAGAATGCTTTGTAATATTTGAGATAGTAGAAATATCCCGTTGAACCTTAGGATATGAATTGGATATTCGTGCTAAGAAATTGGGTGATTTGTGCGCCAGTATAAGACCATGTCTGGGACATGGCATCAGCATCCAGACGAGGACTAGTGTAAGACATGTCTAGGACATGCTTCAGCCATATTATGAGTGCCAGAGTAAGACATGTCTAGGACATGCATCGGCCTCGACAAAGATAGCCAGTGTAAGACGTGTCTGGGACATACATCGGCACACATATATGAGATCCAGTATAAGACCATGTCTGGGACACGGCATCGGCAATTTATCCCATGTCGAAGGTTCATAGAATATCCAGTAATATCCCAAAACGGTTAAGTGGTGAAAGTTGTAGTTCAATTTTGATAAAGAAAGGATGATCATGTTACGAGTGTTACAGGTACCTACATGATAAGCATGAGAAACGAGTTTAATTTAGAAATTGATACTTGAGTGAGTTAAGTTATGTATACCTTTGAGCTATAAGCATGATGGCAAATGCTGAGAATGTTGTTGTATACTTATTATATGCAACTTACTAAGCTTTATGCTTACTCTCTTTCTTTTCCCTTTTCTTTCAGTACTGCCAAGTTACTCAAGGATCCCTTGAAGTCAGAGATATCGATCACACTATCATCCATTATACTTGGTATAGTTGGATTCATACTTTTGATTGTGGCATGTATAAGGCTAGGCTAGTAAGTTGTATTATTGAGAAATTGTTCATGTATTTTGGTTTAAGATAAAAGCCCTTCATTTTATATTAGGCCTGGAATAATGGCTATTATTCATTTTGATAAATGCATATAATGTTCTTTCTTTGAATGAATTGGAGACTTTTGGGGTGAAAATTGTAAATCGACATGATCTTATGTAGGTTGTACAAAATGGGTGACAAAATGGCTTGGGAAATAGCCTAGTTTATCCATACGGGTAAGACACACGGGCGTGTGTCTAGGCCTTGTGTGACACACGGCTCACACCCATGGGTGTGTGTTATGGCCGTGCGTCCCCTGCACTTAAAACTTTCAAGTCATTTTAGTACACGGGCAGGCCACACGGGCGTGTGCCCAGGCCGTGTCATAAAGTCAGTATGCATGCTTGTAGCACACGGACAAGAAACATGGCCGTGTGTCTCGGTCATATGAAGGACAAGGTTATAGGAAATGAGTGTGTGCTTGGGCCGTGTAGATTTGGCAGAATGCCTAGGTTTTTAGACACGGGATAGGGACATGGGCGTGTCGCTAGCACACGGTCGTGCGTTCTATACCCACACGGGCGTGTGGAGCCTTGATGCATGAAATTTCTTAAGCTTTTCATAAGGTCCCGGTTGGGTTTCAAATCACCCCAGATCTATGTTTTAAGCCTCATTAAGCCCGTACACGAGATAGATTGCTTGTGAAATGAAAAGTTTTAAATTGATTGAAATTTACGGCCCAATTTTTGTGAGATTGATTGAGTTTAAGTCAGGTAACACCTCGAACCATGTCCCGATGTTGGGCATGGGCATGGGCGAGTGGTGTTAAATTTAGTGGTATCAGAGCATGGTTTAGTCAATTCTAAGACTGAACTAGCCAGAGTGCGAGTCTAGCTATACATGCCACTTATATGCATATTGATAGTGTGACGATTCCTGATGATTATAAATTTTTTTATTATAGTAATGGATCCTGATAGAACCACGACAGATGATGTGGAAAGTAATGCACTGGCTCCTACAGAAGGGACCGCGCCGATAGAGAGTGAGCCCGTAAGTATAGGCCAAGGCGGAGGGGCTAGGGAAGCCTACCTCCGAATGATGGATGCTTGGTATACAGAATTCGTTCGTGCGAACCCGAACACTCCACCTTCCCCACCTCCTCTGATTCCTCAGTACGCGCCGGTGGCTCCACAAAATGCGGATGTGTTTAGAAGAGAAAAGCCTCCAGTAGACAAGATCCGGAAGCAAGGGGCCGAGGAATTTCGGGCTAGTGTAGATGATGACCCAGAGAGAGGAGAGTTTTGACTAGAGAATACCGTGAGGGCATTTGATGAGCTATCATGCACACCCGATGAGTGCGTGAAGTGTACCGTGTCACTTCTACGAGACTCAGCTTATCAGTAGTGGAAGACTCTCTTGTCTGTAGTACCGAGATAAAGAGTAACTTGGGAATTCTTCCAAGGGGAGTTCCAAAAGAAGTACATTAGCCAAAGATTTATGGACCAAAAAAGGAAGGAATTCCTAGAGTTGAAGCAAGGTAGTAAGACTGTGACAGAGTATGAGCGGGAGTTTGTGAAACTTAGCAAGTATGCGCAAGAATGCATATCCACTGAAGATACCATATGTAAGAGGTTTGAGGATGGCCTCAACGAAGACATTCGAGTGTTTGTGGGCATCCTAGAGCTAAGAGAATTTGTGGAGCTCGTTGAAAGAGCATGTAAAGTAGAAGGGCTAGTGAAGGAGAGGAGGAAGGCGGCCATTAAGTCGCGAGATTTATAGAGAAGATAGATGGGGAAGACGCATCAGTCCTCATCCAAGAGGTCAAAAGAGTTTACTACCCAATCGAATACTTCGATTAGACATTCGAAGAGAAACAAAAATCGTTAGAATATAACATCTAAAGCCCAAACTACCTCAGTGGCAAGTGTTGGTAGTGCTCGGCCAAGTAGGCCGGAGTGTTCGCAATGTGGAAGACGTCACTTGGGCGAATGCTGAGTAAGCAAGAGGGGCTGTTTCAAGTGTGGGTCACTTAACCACTTTATTCACGAGTGCCCTAAAACGGACGAGAGAGAGAGAAAACAAGAGGTGAAAGTAAGCAGTGCTCCCTTGAGGGGTAGGCCTCAAAGGAACCCCGGGAGTGGGAATAGTAGTAGAGGAACACCAAGAGAGGTCGTGATAAGGTCTGAAAGCAAAGCGCCAACAAGGACCTATGCTATATGAGCCCGTGAAGAAGCAGAGTCTCTAGATGTGATCACGGGTACATTTTCTATTCACGATATAACTATTGTCGCTTTAATTAACCCGGGATCTACCCACTCTTACATATGTATGGAATTAGTACCTCGTATAAACATGTTAGTAGAGTCCACTAAGTTTGTAATAAAAGTTTCTAACCCGTTAGGCAAGCATGTATTAATGGACCAAGTATGTAGAAATTGTCATTTGATGATTAGAGGCCATTGTTTTCTGGCCAACTTCATGTTGTTACCATTTAATAAATTCGATGTAATTCTTGGGATGGATTGGTTGACCTCCCATGGCATTGTAGTAGACTGTGAGAGAAAAGTAATTCAGCTAAGATGTGAGGATGGAAATGTTCTTCGTGTTGGGCTAGATAAGTCAGATAATTTGTCTGTGGTAATATCATCGTTGGCAGCCGAAAGATATTTGAGAAAAGGGTATAAAGCTTATCTAGCTTTTGTGTTGATTACCCAAGTATCCGAGTCGAAGATTGAGCTGTACCAATAGTTTGTGAGTTTACAGACGTCTTTTCGAATGAGTTACCAGGGTTACCCCCTGAGAGAGAGGTTGAGTTTGGTATCGAGTTGGCTCCTAGTACGATGCCAATCTCGATTACACCTTATAGGATGGCCCCCACCGAGTTGAAGGAGTTGAAAGTGCAGTTGCAAGAGTTAACAGATAAAGGTTTTGCAAGACCGAGTTATTCACCATGGGGTGCTCCAGTACTTTTTGTGAAAAAGAAGGACAAATCGATGAGGTTATGTATCGACTACAGACAGATTAACAAGGTGACAATGAAGAACAAGTATCCCTCGCTGAGGATCGATGATCTCTTCAATCAATTGAGAGGGGCCACTGTGTTCTCTAAGATAGATCTAAGATCGGGCTACTACCAGTTAAGAGTCAAGGAACATGATGTACCGAAGACTGCTTTTCGGACAAGATATAGGCATTATGACTTTCTTGTTATGCCTTTTGGATTAACAAATGCCCCGGCAGTATTTATGGACTTGATGAACCGTATCTTCCGGTCGTACTTGGATAAATTCGTTGTCATTTTTGTCGACGACATATTGATTTATTCGCGTGATGAGAGTGAGCATGTGGAACATTTGAGAACTGTGTTACAGACTTTGAGGGATAAACAGCTCTATGCTAAGTTTAGTAAGAGCAAGTTTTGGCTTAAGGAAGTTGGATTCCTAGGACACATTGTGTCGGGAGACGAGATCAGAGTTGATCCGAATAAGATCTCAGCTATTGTAGAATGGAAACCACCAAGGAATGTAACAGAGGCCTACAGTTTTCTGGGGCTAGTAGGATACTATAAACGATTTGTAAATGGATTCTCCATGATAGCTACACCGATAACAAGGCTACTGCAGAAAGATGTCAAGTTTGAATGGACAGAAGAGTGCCAACAGAGCTTCGAGAGATTAAAGGCTTTGTTGACCGAAGCCCTAATTTTAGTGCAACCTGAGTCGAGCAAGGAATTTGTAGTTTTTAGTGACGCCTCCCTAAACGGTTTAGGGTGTGTACTTATGCAAGAAGGCAAGGTTATAGCCTATGCCTCAAGGCAGCTAAAACTTCATGAGAAGAATTATCCGACCCATGATTTAGAGCATGCAGTTGTGGTGTTCGCATTAAAGATTTGGCGACATCATTTATATGGTGAGAGATACCGAGTATTTACCGATCACAAGAGTTTAAAGTATCTAATGACTCAGGAAGAGTTGAATTTGAGGCAACGACGATGGTTAGAGCTAATAAAAGATTATGAGTTGATTATCGACTATCATCCGGGAAAGGTGAATGTAGTCGCCGACGCTTTGAGCAGAAAGTCGTTGTTTGCTTTGAGAGCTTTGAACGCTCAGTTGACCGTATCTAATGATGGTTCGATCCTAGAAGAGTTGAGAGCCAGACCGAATTTTCTTCATGAAATTTGTAAAGCTCAGAAAGATGACGAGAAACTACAAGTTAAGAGAACTCAGTGTGAATCAGAGATTGAGTCAGTTTTTCGTATTAGTACTGATGGGTGTATAATGTTCAAATATAGAATTTGTGTACCCAAAGATAGTGAGCTCATTCAGAAGATTTTGTGAGAGGCACACAGTGGTTGTTTGTCAGTTCACCCGGGTAGCGTGAAGATGTACAACGATCTTAAGAAAATGTATTGGTGGTCCGGTATGAAGAGAGACATTTCAGAGTTCGTTTCCAAGTGCCTGGTGCGTCAACAAGTAAAGGCTGAACATCAAGTGTCTTCTGGTTTACTTCAGCCTATTATGATTCCCGAGTGGAAATGGGATCGTATCACCATGGATTTCATGACCAATTTACCTCTAACCCCGAGAAAGAAAGATGCAGTATGGGTTACTGTCGATAGACTCACTAAGTCAAAACACTTCATACCAGTGCGTGTCAACTATTCCCTTGAAAAATTGGCTGACTTGTATGTTTCTGAGATTGTGAGGCTTCATGATGTGTTGTTATCAATTATATCTGATCGAGACCCGAGGTTCACCTTGAGGTTTTGGAAAAAGTTACAAGAAGCTTTAGGAACCAAGTTGAGTTTCAGCACGGCATTTCATCTGCAAGCTGACGGACAGTCGGAAAGAGTAATACAGATCTTAGAAGACATGTTGAGGTGTTGTGTTCTTGAATTCCAAGGAAGTTGGGAAAAATACTTACCATTGGTTGAATTCGCCTACAACAACAGCTATTAATTGAGTGTAAAAATGACGCCTTATGAGGCTTTGTACGGGCGAAAGTGTCGAACGCCCTTATTCTGGACTGAGATGAAAGAGAGTCAGATTTACGGGGTTGATTTGATCAAAGAGGCTGAAGAAAAGGTTAAGGTGATTCGCAACTGTTTGAAAACCACCTCGAATAGACAAAAATCCTATGCGGATTTGAAACGAAGGGAGATTGAGTTTGAAGTCGGGGATAAGGTATTTTTGAAAGTTTCCCCGTGGAGGAAAGTCCTCAGATTTGGTAGAAAAGGCAAGTTGAGTCCTCGAGGTTAGCGAGAGAGTAGGGCCTGTTGCCTACCGTTTGAATTTGCCACCAGAGTTAGAAAAGATTCACGACGTATTTCATGTATCGATGCTACACCGATACAGATCAGACCCTTCGAATATAATTGCACCAACTGAAGTTGAGATTCTCCCAGATATGACCTATAGTGAGGAACCAGTCAAGATATTAGCTCAAGAAGTCAAATAGTTAAGAAATAAGAGTATACTGCTTGTGAAGGTTTTGTGCCATAGACATGGGGTCGAGGAAGCCACATGGGAACCCAAGGAGTCTCTGAGAGAGCAGTATCCAAACTTATTCACCGGTAAGATTTTCGAGGATGAAAATCCCTAGGGGGAGAAATGTAATAACCCGATTTAGGGCCTAGTCGGAACAGTGGTCTCGGGACCACAAATTCAAAGATAGAAAAATTATTTTTATTATAATTATGATATTATAGCATGATTATATCAGTGCATGAAAAATTTAATGAGTTAATTTTAATGTTTTCAAGCCCGATTGCAATAAGGGACTAAATCGCATAAAAGGCAAAAGTTACCTTTTAGTACCCAAATGCGTTAAATAGCTAGAGAATCAAAATTTGGAGTATTTAAAGGGAAATTAGGCCCTTTTTAGAGTGCTTGGCCGACCATTGGAAACAAATTGGTCAAAAAGTCCAAGTTTGGTTGGGTTTGGTGGCTAATTTGACTAATATAGTAATAAATAAGAAAAGATGATATCACCATCTCATCTTCTTCTCTACCACCGAAAATATCAGCTAAAATGGGGGTTTGAAAGCTCAAAAATCTGTGGTAACTTAAAGCACTCATAAGTAAGTGATTTTAATAAGTTTTTATGGAAAATATGAGTCCTAGTTGTGCTATAAACAACTTTTGTGAAAGGTGCTAGCATGGAAACACCTAAAGGGGATAGTTTGCATAAGTTGCAAATTAAGTAATAAGTGTGTGATATAATGAGAATTTGGGATTGCTCTAGTAGTAAAAAGAGTTTAACTAGGCTAAAATTACAAAGAAATTCGATAAAAATTAATTTTCAGGCATAGGGGTAAAATGGTCATTTTGCCAAGGCCTAAGGGCAAAATGGTCATTTTACCAAAGTTGTGAATTTATGAATGCTTAATTGTGTTTAGTGACTAAAAGGATGTATATTGTTAATATAGATCAAGATTTTCCAAGATCGAGCCTAGATCGAGGCAAAGCCAAGCAATCCGAGTAAGCCGTTTAGTTAAGCACTTTTTGTGGTCCAAGGCAAGTTGTATGTAACTAGTACAGCTACATTGTTAATACTTGTATTCATATTGTCACTAAATTGATATTGTACGAATTGTTAAGTTATAAACCGAGAATGCTTTGTAATATTTGAGATAGTAAAAATATCCCGTTGAACCTTAGGATATGAATTGGATATTCGTGCTAAGAAATTGGGTGATTTGTGCACCAGTATAAGACCATGTCTGGGACATGGCATTAGCATCCAGACGAGGGCTAGTGTAAGACTTGTCTAGGACATGCTTCAGCCATATTATGAGTGCCAAAGTAAGACATGTCAAGGACATGCATTGGCCTCGACAGAGATAGCCAGTGTAAGACATGTCTGGGACATGCATCGGCTAAGAGTTGTGATAGTATAAGACATGTCTGAGACATGCATCGGCACGCATATATGAGAGCCAGTATAAGACCATGTCTGGGACACAGAATCGGCAATTTATCCCTTGTCAAAGGTTCATAGAATATCCAGTAATATCCCAAAGCGGTTCAATGGTGAAAGTTGTAGTTCAATTTTGATAAAGAAAGGATGATCATGTTACGAGTGTTACAGGTACCTATATGATAAGCATGAGAAACGAGTTTAATTTAGAAATTGAGACTTGAGTAAGTTAAGTTATGTATACCTTTGAGCTATAAGCATGATGGCAAATGCTGAGAATGTTGTTGTATACTTATTATATGCAACTTACTAAGCTTTATGCTTACTCTCTTTCTTTTCCCTTTTCTTTCAGTACTTCCAAGTTACTCAAGGATCCCTTGAAGTCAGAGATATCGATCACATTATCATCTATTATACTCGGTATAGTTGGATTCATACTTTTGATTGTGGCATGTATAAGGCTAGGCTAGTAAGTTGTATTATTGAGAAATTGTTCATGTATTTTGGTTTAAGATAAAAGCCCTTCATTTTATATTAGGCCTGGAATAATGGCTATTATTCATTTTGATGAATGCATATAATGTTCTTTCTTTGAATGAATTGGTGACTTTTGGGGTGAAAATTGTAAATCAACATGATCTTGTGTAGGTTGTACAAAATGGGTGACAAAATGGGTTGGGGAATAGCCTAGTTTATCCATACGGGTAAGACACACGGGCGTGTGCCTAGGCCGTGTGTGACACACGACTCACACCCATGAGTGTGTGTTATAGCTGTGCGTCCCCTGCACTTAAAACTTTCATTATGCATGCTTGTAGCACACGGACAAGAGTCATGGCCGTGTGTCTCGGCCGTGTGAAGGACACTGTTATAGGGCACGGGTGTGTGCTTGGGCCGTGTATATTTGGCAGAATGCCCAGGTTTTTAGACACAGGTTAGGGACATGGGCGTGTCCTTAGCACATGGTCGTGCGTTCTATTCCCACACGGGCGTGTGGAGCCTTGATGCATGAAATTTCTTAAGCTTTTCATAAGGTCCCGGTTGGGTTTTGAATCACCCCGGATATATGTTTTGGGCCTCATAAGCTCGTACACGAGATAGACTACTTGTGAAAAGAAAATTTTTATATTGATTGAAATTTACGGCAAGGTTTTTGTGAGATTGATTGAGTTTATGTCAGGTAACACCTCGAACCCTGTCCCGGCGTCGGGTATGGGCGAGGGGTGTTACAGGCAGACCGTGTGGTCACACACGCCCATGTCCCAAACTCGTGAAACTCTCTGTTTGTCACCCAAGAACAAATTGTAGACACACGGCCAAGTCACACGCCCGTGTGCTAGGCCATGTGGTCGATTTAAAATTTATAATTTTTCACAAAATAGGTGCAAACTTCACACGCCCAGGACACATGCTCGTGACTGAGGCCGTGTCATCCACATGGCTAAGACAGGCACTCGTGTCTCTGCCCGTGTGCTCAATTCTGAGCATTCTGTTTTGCAAAAATTTAGAATGCAGGGGACACACGGCCTAAACACATGCCCGTGGGGCAAGCCGTGTGTCACACATGCCCATGTGCCTACCCGTATGGGCAAAAATAAGGCTATTTACCAAGCCATTTTTCCACCCTTTGTTGAGCACACCTACAAAACACAACATATCACCAATTCAAGCATTTACATATAACTAATTCAACCACAACTAAGACATAAACACATTATTCACATGCTACCATTTATCATTCACGAACGTCACATACTTATCAACTCAGATCAAGTGAAATCCCACATCCATGAAAGACATCATCATATAAATTGCTTATACCAATAGTAGCCAATTTCAAATGGCAATGAACTTTTAACCAATATAAGCCAACACAATAGGCCAAATCAATTATGACACATAAAAAAATGACCAAGTCCCCTATACATGCCATAACTCAAAATGTTGAAATCATTGGTACCAAAATAATTTTTGATAGTGTGAGTGGATCTCTGACGATCTCCAATCCCCGAGCTAGCTTGGTGACACTATAAGACAAGGGAAAGGAAAGGGGAGTAAGCTATAAAGCTTAGTAAGTTCCTATGCAAATAATAAGCTTTATAACCACACATTTACATACAATTAACATGATGAAAATTAGCATGAATGTTATTAAAATTTTATAGTCATAACTTACTCAATCACAACCATACCAAGGTTTCATCACATATCGAGCTCAGTACATATGAGTTTTACATACATACCTGTACCAACTCACAATATAATCATAGTCTTTCACAACTTTGACATTCCCGTTGAACACTCAGAATATTAACGGATACTCGAAAATTTTGCACATAAGTTCCATACATGTAGCCAAAGCTACCTCACATCTCATAATAGATATAGGCTAGTTTTCGAGCTACTCACGGGCTTACTCACACAAGCTGTCAGTTAGGACATAGATACACAGTGCTGCTCACACAAGCTGTCAGGTATCTGCAACTCATGCCAGACTACCCAGCCACAGGTAGGACGTACGAGACCAGCACCCAGATCACATAAACACATGGGTCCCTAGTGACATGTCACCCGTATCCTATTCTATTCCTAAGGCTCAACCGGGAATTCTCGCTTGTCAAAACTTCGTTGAATACTTCCAAAGAGTCAATCACAACTCATACAATATTTAAGCATTTAAAACATAAATATAACAATGCATTATTTATATACGAACTTACCTTGGTGCAAAAATAGTAGAATTTGACCTAATCGTCAAACACTTTGTTTTTCTCCCGATCTAGGTCCGAACCTCATTTTTCTTGATATATAATAACAAATTTAACTTATTTAATACACACATTTCTTTATTCAGTCCAAAAATCATATTATGGAAAAATTACATTTTTCCCCTAATGTTTCACATTTTTACAATTTAGTCCCTAGGCTCGTATAATGATTTTCATCCAATTTCTTCATTACCCAAGCCTAGCCAAAAAAATTTCATACTTATACCAGCCCACATTTTCCTCTTAATCACACTTTTACTACTTATATTATAACTTTTACAAATAGGTCATTTTTGACATTTTTACTAAAAATCACTTAGCAAAAGTTGTTTTTCTATAAACAAACATGCATTTTCTACCATTAGCCATCAAAATACACACATTTATAACATGGTTCAAACCCTATACCTTAATCATACCTTAAATTAGTGCTAGAAATAGGTAGATCGATTTACAACGACTTCAAAAATGTAAAGAGCATTAAAAACGGGACAAGAACGGACTTACAATCGAGCTTGGAAGATGAACAAACCCTAGTTATGTCTTCCTTTATTCGGCAATGGGAGAGAAGATGGACAAAGATTTTGGCTTTACTTTTGCTTTTTAATTCATTTAATTACCAAATGACTAAAAATGCCCTTTTCTTAAAACATAAAATTTCTCTTACTCCATGTCCATTTTTGTCCACTAACTTAAGTAATAGTCTAATTACCATCTAAGGACCTCTAATTTAAAATTTCATTCCAATTAGACACCTCTAGCTTATAGAAATCAAATTTTGTACTTTTTGCAATTTAGTCCTTTTTGCTAAATTGAGTGCTCAAACGCCAAAATTTTCGAACAAAATTTTCACAAAATCATTCCATAAAACTGTAGACCATAAAAATATTAGAAAAATAAATTTTTTTGTGTCAAATTTGTGGTCCCAAAACCACTGTTCCTACTAGGCCCAAAATCGGGCTATTACAACTCTCTCCCTTTAGGGATTTTCGTCCCCGAAAATCTTATCAGAAAATAGGTTTGGGTACTATTTTCTCATAGCTTCCTCGGGTTCCCACGTAGTCTCTTCGACCCCATCTCGTTGTCATAAAACTTTTACTAAGGCTATACTTTTATTTCTCAACTGTTTAACTTCCCGAGCTAAAATCTTGATAGGTTCTTCACCATACGTCATATCAGGTCAAATCTCAATCTCTGACGGAGAAATTACATGTGAAGGATCAGAATGATATCGTCACAACATCGACACATGAAATACATTATGAATCCTTTCTAACTCTGTCGATAAA
The DNA here is from genome assembly GCF_007990345.1 of Gossypium hirsutum. Taxonomy (NCBI): domain Eukaryota; kingdom Viridiplantae; phylum Streptophyta; class Magnoliopsida; order Malvales; family Malvaceae; genus Gossypium; species Gossypium hirsutum. The sequence continues at coordinate 93,191,783 of NC_053424.1, forward strand.
GCTAACTGATATGCCACTGGCCCTATTCTTTCAATAATCTCGTACGGCCCAATGAAATTTGGACTCAACTTGCCTCTACGGCCAAATCTCAGAATCTTCTTCCATGGAGATACTTTCAGAAATACTTTTTCACCGACTTGAAATTCAATTTCTTTCCTTTTCAAATCTGCTTGTCGATTCGAAGCAGCTTTCAAGGAATCACGGATTAGCTTTACTTTTTCTTCTGTTTCTCTAACCAGATCAACCCTGTGAATCTATCTCTCACTAAGCTCTGTCCAATACAACAGAGTTTGACACTTGCAACCATATAATGCTTCATACGGTGCCATCTTTATACTCAACTGAAAACTGTAGTTATAAGCAAATTCGACCAATGGTAGATATTTATCCCAACTACCTTCGAATTCTAGAACACAACATCGGAGCATATCTGCAAGAATCTGGATTACTCTTTCGGATTGACCGTCAGTTTGTGGATGAAAAATAGTACTAAAATTTAACTTCGTACCTAAAGCTTCTTGTAATTTCTTCCAAAATCTCGAAGTAAACCATGGATCTCTATCTGAAATAAAAGAAGTAAGCACTCCGTGCAATCTCACAATCTCAGAAATGTACAATTCAACTAACTTATCAAGTGAGTAGTCGGTACGTATAGGAATAAAATGAGCCGATTTCATCAATCTATCAACAACAACCCACACGACATCTTTCTTTTTCGTGGTCAAAGGCAAACCCGTCACGAAGTCCATTGTAATCCTATCTCATTTCCATTCGGGTACCATCACTGGCTAAAGTAAACCCGAAGGCACTTGGTGTTCGGCTTTTACTTGTTGACAAACCAAACATCTCGAAACAAACTCTGAAATATCTCGTTTCGTATCTGTCCATTAATACAATTTCTTCAAATCATTATACATCTTTGAACTACCAGGATGAACTGATAAACAACAACTATGTGCCTCATGTAGAATTTTTTGTATAAGTTCATCATTTTTCAGTACACATACTCTATCCTGGAACATCAAACAATCATCTGAACCGATCCGAAAGTCTGTATCACTACCCGATTCACACTGAACTCTTTTGGCTTGCAATTCACTATCATTTTTTTTTAGCTTCACAAATTTGCTAAATGAATACTGGTCTAGCTCTCAACTCGGCTAAAATTGAGCCATCATTAGACAAAGTCAATCTCATATTCATAGCTCTTAAAGCAAATAAGGACTTTCTGCTCAAAGCATCTACGACTACATTCACCTTTCCCGGATGATAGTCAATCACTAGTTCATAATCCTTCAGTAACTTGAGCCATCTCCGTTGTCGCAAGTTCAGATATTTCTAAGCCATCAAATATTTTAGACTCTTATGATCAGTAAAAATATGACATTTCTCACCGTACAAATGATGTCGCCAAATTTTCAAAGCAAAAATAATGGCAACCAATTCCAAATCGTGCGTCGGATAATTCTTCTCATGCAGTTTCAACTGTCTCGAGGCATAAGCTACCACTTTCCCTCTTGCATCAACACACAACCCAAACCATTCAATGAAGCATCGCTATAAATTACAAATTTTTTTCCTGATTCAGGTTATACTAAAACTGGTGCCTCAGTCAATAATGCTTTCACTTTCTCAAAACTTTGCTGATATTTTTTGGACCTTTAAAATTTAACATGTTTTTGCAACAACTTGGTCATAAGAGTAGCAATAATCGAAAATCGTTTGACAAAACGTTGGTAATAACTAGCTAAACCCAAAATTTATGTAACTTCAGATACATTCCTCGGCGGTTTCCATTCAACAATTGTCGAATTCTTACTTGGATCAACCTAAATACCATCACCTAAGATGATATGTCCCAAAAATTTGACTTCTCGGAGCCGAAACTCACTTTTACTAAATTTAGCAAACAACTGCTTATCTTTCAAAGTTAGTAATATAGTTCTCAAGTACCCAGCATGTTCAGACTCATCTCGTGAATAAATCAGAATATTATCAATGAACGCAACCATAAAAACTTATCTAAATACGGTCGAAAAATTCTATGCATCAAGTCCATAAAAATGGTAGGTGCATTAGTTAATCCGAAAGGCATAACAATAAATTCATAGTGTCCATAACTTGTCCTGAAAGTAGTTTTCGGCACATTTGACTCTTTAACCCTCAACTGATAGTAGCCAGATCTCAAATCAATCTTCGAGAATACCATTACTCCTTTCAATTGATCAAACAAGTCATCAACTCTCAGCAAAGGATATCTATTATGTATAGTTACCTTGTTGAGCTGTCGGTAATCGATACATAACCTCATAGATCCGTCTTCCTTCTTTACAAATAACACTAGAGCACTCTAGGGAGAAAAACTCGATCTTTCAAAACCCTTATCTGTCAACTCTTGCAACTGAGCTTTCAATTCTTTCAATTCAGTCGAAGCCATCCTATACGGAGCGATCGATATCGGTGAAGTCCCAGGTACTAAATCAATAGCAAAATCCACTTCTCTGACCAGTGGTAACCTTGGCAACTCTTCCGGGAACATATCCAGATATTCACAAATTATCGATACTGACTCAATTTTCAATTCAGACATCTTTGTATTCAACACATAAGCAAAATAAGCTTCACAACCTTTCCTTACATACCTCTGAGCAGACATAAACGAAATCACAATAGGCAATTCACTTGATTCATTGGTTTCAACCGAAAGAACCTCACCATTTTCACATTTCAATTCAATAGTTTTCTGTCTACAATTTACTATGGCATCATGCAATGTCAACAATTCCATACCCAAAATAACATCGAATTCATCAAATGACAACAACATTAAGTCAGCCGAAAAACAGCGACCTCGAATCATTAAAGGACAATTCTTGCAAACTTTATCAACTAGCACATATTTGCCTAAGGGGTTTGACACTTCAATCACAAATTCTGTAGGCTCAACAGGCAAACTCTTACTAGATACCAAATTCACACAAACATAAAAACGAGTTGATCCAGGATAAATCAATGCAATAACATTAGTATCATAAAGAGAAAATGTACTAGTAATCACATCGGGAGATGACGCATCCTCACAAGCACTGTAACACCTCTAACCTATATTTGTCGCCGGATTAGGGTTACGAGGCATTACCGGTCATATCACAATTCATACAGATAATCATTACATTTCACAACTAGAAATTCAATCACATCAAAGCTCGTAACTTAATCAAATATCGAATCTTAAAATCATAACAATCATAACATTGCATAATTAAAATATATTTACTGAATCAATAATTCAATACTAACCATGAATTACAATTATTGTATACCTAAAACATGAACCAATCCAAACACTAAATTAAGCAAACATTTTTTTTAAATAATATGGCCATTAAATCCATGATATTCGAACACTTAAATTAAAACTATGTATGTTTCATTTTATAAACTAAGCACATAAATAACCATACCAATCCGTATCACATGGTTATATAATCATTAACTTATAAAACCTTAACTAACTTTATAACATAATTCTATCTACATTTAACTTTATTAAAATATCTGCAAGTTACCATAAAAACCATAGCTATAATAAACTCCAATGCAGAATTATCCATAATAACATTATAGGCTAATCATCATGTCAAAATTTATACACACTTAACAAATTCATTCCTTGCTTATTCGACTATCAAGGCTAACCACATAGATAGTACAAATTATGCCATTCAATCATAAGCTAAAATATGCCATTTCCTAATCATAACAAAGTTGATCATTTCACAACCAATGACTTCATAGGCATAATTATTAATTAAACCTATTACTAGCCGAATATAAACATGCATTTAATTCACTTATTAACTAATCATATAACCAATACAACATGTTTATAAAATAATCATGAAATCAAACCAATTCATCCTAATTCATAAGTACAAATGCTGAATCAAATCATGTTTATTACACATATTATGCATTGTACCAAAATATCACACAAGACCAACTTGCTTCTTATCAATTCAGCTAGCAAAATTAACCTGAAACACTTTCCTCGATTGTTATTTAACAATCAAACCTATATAACCAATTCACATTCAATATATACTCATCATATCAACTCATGCCAATCTACATTATAAAACCATACATAATACTTCACATTGTAGAAACAAATATCCATCCACCACACAGTTTATAGCATAAAACACACTTCCAAAATAATCTTAGACCATGGTTGAATACACACAAGCCATAATATTATAATCAAGCCATTTTCACATGGCTGTTGATATACATACAAATTCAAGTTCAAACATATTAAGACTAGTTTATACATATATACACTTCAAAACCAACCAAAACAAATGCTAGACTATACATGCCATATGTTCATAGTTCAAGCTTTTAAAATACCAAAACAACGTTCGATAGTGTGATTGATTTCCTTGACGATCCCTGACCTTGTAACTAGCTTCCAAAATCTATAAAACAACGAACGAACAAACACACAGTAAGCTCAAATAGCTTAGTAAGTCATAAGCAAATAAATTATCAAATGAATATTAGCATTATAATTTCAACTTGGCCGAATACGAACAACCTCATGTACATATAAATCACTCTTTTAACATGCATAATTTATATTATCATCTCAAGTACTATACTTACCTTATTTTCATGAACATTTAACTTCGCACATACCTGAACCATTTAGCTCGATTTCACATTCGATCTTAACTCAACATTTCCCGTTGAACCATTTGAAATCAATAAGGATACTCGGATAGCTTGAAAAGCTCGTACAATGCCAACGTCCCAGACGATGTCTTACATTTAATCAAATATAGATGCCACTGTCCCAAACAGGGTCTTACACGAAATCTTATACGAGGCCAATGTCCTAGACATGGTCTTACAATCAAATCTCAAATCGATGCCAACGTCCCAGACATGGTCTTACACGAAATCACGTACCGAACTCCTATGTCATGACATATGTATCCTAACTATTCCTATGGTTCGTACGGGGCTTTCGGACGCTATTATTCGATCGATTCATGCTCGTAACAAATCATTCCATGCTAAATTCAATTCGTCAATGTAGTTATACATACATACAATTCAATTCGGCTATGTACAAAATAAATACATTCAATTTAACATCATTTATTCACTTACGAACTTACCTCGTAGGAGACGAATGGACTGAGATGACTATTCAATAACTTTTAATTTCCCCCGATCTAAATCTGATTTCCTCTTTTATTGATCTAAGTTAATAAAATTTAACTTGTTTATTCATATATTCATTCAAATTCATCCTAAAACACATAAATGGGCAAATTGCACTTTAGCCCCAAACATTTTACATTTTTTACAATTTAGTCCATATTTCAAAAAACACAAAATATTCAAAATTTCACCGCACCCAAGCATAGCCGAATTTCACTAAGGTCCCTAGCAGCCCGTTTCTTTCATTTAATTCACATTTTGACCCTTCAATTTACATTTTTACCAAAAATCACTTAATTAAACTCAATAATCTAACAACAAAAATTTATTTTTCATCATCAAACAACAAAAATAACAAGCTCTCATCAATGGCAAATCACAAAATCCACAACCAATTCAAAAATTCAAGCATAGACTAGCTAGTATTCAAAGCAACGATCTCATAAACGTAAAAATTATGAAAAAACCGAACAAAGAACATACCTAATTTAAATCTTCAAAGTGCCGAACGTAAAACAACTAAAATGGCTTCTTTGTTCTTCAAGTTTTGGCAAATAAAGATGAATATGCATATGTTTCTTTAATGATTTATTTTAGTTAATATATTGTAAAAGCCATTTTACCTTTTTAACCTTTATAAATAAACATAAAAATCATATAATTTAAGTCCATTACCATCCATACTAATGTTCAATGGCTAAATTACAACATAAGGGCCCCACATAATAAAAGCCATAGCAATATCGCAATTTGACAATTAGCACGTCACTTTTGTATTTTACGCGATTAAATCCTTTTATCAAATTGAGCATACAAACGATAAATTTTCATACGAAACTTTCACACATATTAATTCACATACTGTAAACACCAAAAATAATATTAAAATAATTTTACGACTTCAGATTTGTGGTTCTGAAACCACTATTTTGGTTTAGCTAAAACTGGGTTATTACGAGCACAAATGGCATCAGCTCTAGCTGGTGCTCTGGCCTCAGATCTCAAGGCTGTATCTTTCGTTACACCTTTACTATTAGTTCCATTCCCAGTATTTCTAGATTTTATACCCCTATTGGTAGTATTTCTCAGCCCCTTGCTTTCAAATCTTATCAACCGAAGGCTTATTCTGCCTTACCAAATCCACACCTTGGGGAACTACGGGAATCGGTTGAGGATAAGGATAGGGTAGAGGATGTTGAGGATGTTGAGCATTCAAATTTGTTCAAACAAACACCAAATACCACTCATTCATCATGTGGAGGAAGGATTCTCTAGCCCCTCCTCCCTGACTAACCGTTGGAGGTCTATTTTCAGATAATGCTGCCCCATGAGTGGGAGCAGGCGCATTACTTTCTGCATCGTCAGCTACTGTAACAACCTAATTTAGGGCCTAATCGAAATAGTAGTCTTGAGACCACAAATACAGAGTCAAATAAATTATTTTATAATTATTTAGATGTTATAGCATGTTTCTAAGAGTGCATGAAAAATTTGGTGAGTTAATTGTGACGTTTGTGAGCCCAATTGAGAAAAAGGACTAAATCGCATAAAATGCAAAAGGCCTATTTTGATAGCTAAAAGTACCAAATAGATAGAGAACCTAAATTTGGGGTCTTTAAAGGGAAATTAGACCCTTTAGGGAGGCATGGCCGGCCATAGGAGACAAACTTGGTCAAAAAGAACAAATTTGGTGGGTTTAGTGGCTAAATTGATTAAAATAGAAATAAAATAAGAGAAAGATGATATCACTTTCTCACCTTCTTCTCTACCACCGAAATTTTTAGCAAATAAATGGGTTTTTAAGAGCTTTAAATTTTAGCAACTTTAAGTCTTCACAAGTAAGTGATTTTAATGGCTTTTCTTGAATATTTTTGTACTTTTGAGACCCTTGAAGCATGAGCTTTCAACTGAAGGTACTATTTTGTAAAATGATCAAGAGTTTAGGGTTTTTCCATGAAAGGTTTTGTAATTTTTTCTGAGTTTTTATGGAAGAAAATAAGTCTTGGGTGTGTTATGAACAAATTTTGTAAAAGGTGTTAGCATGAAAACACCTAAAAGGACTATATTGTATAAGTTGTAAAATAGATGTTAAGTATGTACAATAGTGGGAATTTGGAGTTGCTATAGGATTGAAAAGGGTTTGTCTAGGCTTAAGATATGAATAAATTCGATAAAAATCGAGTTTCGGGCCTAGGGGTAAAATGGTCATTTTGTCAGAGTCTAGGGGCAAAATGGTCATTTTACCAAAGATATGAAATTTTTATTTCTTAATTTTATTTAGTGACCAAATAAGTTCATTTTGCGATTATAGATCAAGAGTTACAAAATCTGAACTTAAACCGGGGGAAAGCCAAGCAAATCGATTAAATCGACTAGTCGCTACATTTTGTAATTCAAGGTAAGTTGTATGTAAATAATACAACTAAAATGTTAATGTATGTGTTGAATTGTACTTGAATTTAATATAGCATGAATTTCTTGATTTTGGAATTGGGAAAGCATGATGGTAATAGAGATAGTAGAGTTCCTGTTTGAACCTAGGAAATAAATCAGATATTCATGCCATAACTTATGGGTTATTGTGAGCTAGTGTAAGACATGTCTAGGACATGCATCGGCCACATCATGAGAGCCAGTGTAAGACGATGTCTGGGATATGGCTTTGGCATTGAGATGAGTGCTGGTGTAAGACATGTCTGGGACATACATCGGCCTCGAGACACAAGTAGGTGTAAGACATGTCTGGGACATGCATCGGCTACGAGATGTGTCAGTGTAAGACCATGTCTGGGACATAGCATCGGCACCTTACGCCATGTTTGAGGCTTAATGAATATATAATAGTGTTCCAAATGGTTCAACCATGAAAGTTATGATTTCAATTTAACGAGGAAAGTATAACTGTGTTGTGAGTGGTACAGGTACCTGTTTGGTATATATAGAATATGAGCCTACTTTTATGATATACGATGTGTACTGAATATTGATGAGTAAGTTTTACTTATGCCCAATTGTATATTATGAGCTTGTTGATGAATGGTAAAGTTATGTTGTAAATTTATTTATGTGCAACTTACTAAGCTTTATGCTTACTCCCTCTCCTTTGCCATTTTTTTTATAATGCCACCTATCTAGCTCGAGGATCAACGGAAGTCAGAGATATCGATCACACTATCAATCGAAGCATTCGGTATAGTTTGATTTTTATTTTTGAATATGGCATGTATAGGGAACTAGACTTGTGTTTTGTGTCATTATCAAGTTGGCCAAATGTGTTGGCTTGGGATAAAACTCTCATTTTGTGTTAAGCCTCGAATGATGGTTAATATTCATTTTGATTTATATATACAAAGATGTTATCTTCATAGATGAGTAAATTACACACATGGAATGTTGTTTATTGTGGCTGATTTAGTTGTGTGAGATAGCCTTGTATTGGCTTCGGTTTCTAATGTGTAGGTTGTGTAAGTAAGGGTGGCAAACAGGCTCGGTAAATAGCCTTATATTGTCCACACGGGTAGACACACGGGCGTGTGTCTAGGCCGTATGCGACACACAGTCTGCTCTATGGGCGTGTGATCCGGCTGTGTGTCCCCTGTACGTGAAAATTTCAAGTCAGTATGTATGGTAGTAAACACACGGGCAGAGACACAGCCGTGTGTCTCAGCCGTGTGATAGATACGGCCTAACATATGAGCATGTACATTGGCCGTGTGACATTTTGAGGATGCTGACGTCGAAAACAAAATGTCCATGTTTTTACACACGGGCTAATACACGGGCGTGTCATGGCCGTGTGAAGGACACGGGCCAGGGACACGGGCGTGTGCCAGGCCCTCTGAAAACCACTGTAGGTGTGTATTTAAAAATATTTCCACACGATTGGAGGACACAAGCGTGTCCTTGTATTGCTAGGTCGTTTGAGCAATACAGCCCATCACACGACCATGTCAAAATGGCCACACGGGCAGGTTGCCTTTCCATACGGGCGTGTGCCTTGTTTCAAAGTCAAATTTTCTATAAATGGTTTAAGGACCCGAGTTAATCCCGAGTAGTTTTCAGTGGTCGATTTGGGGCTCGTAGGCTCATAATAAGAAGTTTTAAAGTAGAAATTGAAAAAAGTTTTAAATTGGATCGAGTCTTGGTGACTTGTGAACATTTGGGTGCATGAGATCGAGTTAGGTAATGCCTCGTATTCCGCTTCGACGTGAGCTATGGGTATGGGGTGTTATAGGTACAGCTCGTTCGGCATCCATTTACTATATGAAAACACAGTCTAAAATTGTCAAGAGTCACCACCCTATAAGAATTCATATATGGCAGGTATAACTAGACTCTTACACACGCTATGCTAGCCTGATAATCGACTAAACCGTAGCTCTGATACCACTAAATGTAACACCCCTTACCCGTATTCGATGCCGGAACAGGGTACGAGGCATTACCATGCTTAAACATAAGCAAACATACATTTAACGAGCAATGAATTTTTGTCCAAATTAAAACTTTTTGCATTTAATCATAAAGTCCCTAATACTAGCCTACGAAGGCGAAAACCTGCATATGAAGTGGTTCGGGACTAAACCGAGAACTTTAGAAAAATTTACAAAAACTTAGACAATTTTTCACTAAACAGGGGTCACACGCCCGTGCGGACATGGGACACACCCATCTGGGCAGACCGTGTGGTCACACACGCCTGTGTCTCGAACCCGTGTACCTCTCTTTTTGTCACCTAAGAACAAATTGAAGACACACGGCCAAGTCACTTGCCCGTGCGCTAGGCCTTATGGTTGATTTAAAATTTATAATTTTTCACAAAATAAGTGCAGACTCCACACGCTCGGGACACACACCCGTCCCTGAGGCCGTGTCACCCACACGGCTGAGACACACGCTCGTGTCTCTGCCCATGTGCTCAATTCTGAGCATTCTGTTTTGCAAAAATTTAGGGTGCAGGGGACACACGGCCTAAACACATACCCGTAGGGCAAGCTGTGTGTCACACACGGCCTAGACACATGCCCGTGTGCCTACCCTTATAAATAAAAATAAGGCTATTTACCAAGCCATTTTGCCACCCTTTGATGAACACACCTACACAACACAACATAGCACTAATTCAAGCATTTATATATAACTAATTCAGCCACAACTAAGACATCAACAAATCATTCACATGCTACCATTTATCATTCACTAACATCACATACTTATCAACTCAGATCAAGTGAAATCCTATATCCATGAAAGGCATCATCATATAAATTGCTTATACCAATATTAGCCAATTTCAAATGGCCTTATAAAAAATGAACTTTCAACCAATATAAGAAAACAATTGGCTAAATCAATTATGACACATAACAAAATGACCATAACTCAAAATGTTGAAATCATTGGTACCAAAATAATTGTTGATTTGTGAGTGGACCTCCGACGATCTCCGATCCCCGAGCTAGCTTGGTGACACTATAAGACAAGGGAAAGGAAAGGGGAGTAAGCTATAAAGCTTAGTAAGTTCCTATGCAAATAATAAGCATTATAACCACACATTTACATACAATTAACATGATGAAAATTAGCATGAATGTTATTAAAATCTTATAGTCATAACTTACTCAATCACAACCTTACCAAGGTTTCATCACATATCGAGCTCAGTACGTATGAGTTTTACGCACATGCATGTACCAACTCGCAATATAACCATAGTCTTTCACAACTTTGACATTCCCGTTGAACACTAAGAATATTAACAGATGCTCAAAAATTTTTCACATAAGTGCCATACATGTAGCCAAAGCTACCTTACATCTCATAATACATATAAGCTAGTTTTCGAGCTACTTACGAGCCTGCTCACACAAGCTGTCAGTCAGGACGTAGCTACACAGTGCTGCTCACAAAGCTATCAGGTATCCGCAACTTATGAGGACTACCCAACCACTGGTAGGACATACGAGACCAGCACCCGGATCACATAAACACATGGGTCCCTAGTGACATGTCACTCATATTCTATTTTATTCCTATGGCTCAACCGGGAATTCTCGCTTGTCGAAACTTTGTCGAATACTTCCAAAGAGTCAATCACAACTCATACAAGCATTTAAAACATAAATATAACAATTCATTATTTATATACGAACTTACCTTAGTACAAAAATAGTAGAATTTGACCAAATCGCCAAACACTTTGTTTTTCTCCCGATCTAGGTCTGAACCTCGTTTTTCTTGATCTATAATAAAAAATTTAACTTATTTAATACACACATTGTTCAAATCAGTCCAAAAATCATATTATGGAAAAATTACATTTTTACCCCTAATGTTTCACATTTTTACAATTTAGTCCCTAGGCTCGTATAATGATTTTCATCCAACTTCTTCATTACCCAAGCCTAGACGAACCATTTTCATACTTATACCAGCCCAAAATTTCCTCTTAATCACACTTTTACTACTTATTTTATAACTTTTACAAATAGGTCCTTTTTAACATTTTTACCAAAAATCACTTAGAAATAGTTATTTTTCTAACTCAAACATGCATTTTCTACCATTAGCCATCAAAATACACACATTTCTAACATGGTTCAAACCCTATACCTTAATTATACCTCAAATTAGGCTAGAAATAGGTAGATCGACTTACAACGACTTTAAAAATGTAAAGAGCATTAAAAACGGGGCAAGAATGGGCTTACAATTTAGCTTGGAAGATGAAAAAACCCTAGCTATGTATTCCTTAAGGATATTCGGCCATGGGAGAGAAGATGGACAAAGATTTTGGCTTTATTTTTTCTTTTTAGTTCATTTAATTACCAAATGACTAAAAATGTCCTTTTCTTAAAACATAAAATTTCTCTTACTCCATGTCCATTTTTGTTCACTAACTTAATTAGTAGCCTAATTACCATCTAAGGACCTCTGATTTAAAATTTCATAGCAATTAGACACCTCTAGCTTATAGAAATGAAGTTTTGCACTTTTTGTAGTTTAGTCCTTCTTGCTAAATTGAGTGCTCAAACATCAAAATTTTTCAACAAAAATTTCATAGAATAATTCCATAAACTATAGACCATAAAAATATAAGAAAAAAAAATTTTCTGCGTCAGATTTGTTGTCCCAAAACCACTGTTTAAACTAGCCCTAAAATTGGGCTGTTACAACACCCATGGCATTGTGTGAGACGAAAACACTCATGGTGTAGCCTCCAGTAAGATGAAGACTAGACTAACAGGTCACAGCATGAGGACGTGTAAGTCCATATGGCTGAGACTAATTACATGATATGAGAGTAAGAATATTCATGGTGATGCCTTCGGTAATCTGTAAACTGGACTGACAGATTAGGACATGAAAATACATATAAGTCCATGAGGGCGAAACCCATGGAACCTTCTGTGGAAGTCCGTAAGGACAGTAAAAATATGATTTTGTATGTTGCCTTTCTGATGAATTCTAAAACATCTATGTGGCGTATCCTATATGGACTTTGTGGAAAATCCTGTAACATTTTATTGACGTATTCGGTGATGTCTGTGTGGTAGAATCTAGTTATTCTCCTTTGTGGCAAGTTCAAGGTAATTTCTGAGATTTTATTTGAAAGATAATTCAATGTTAAGAATCTGATACGTCTTAAGCTAATTTGTTTTGATTAGTCTTGTGACGAAATTGAATGAGTTCTAAGGGAAGTTTCTTAAAAGAAAGTATGTATCTGTATTTTTAAAAAGGGAATCCACCATAGTAGTTTGTCAGTAAAGGATATGGGCTTATTCATAATTATGTCAGGTATAAGTTTTCATTAGTTTGAGTTTTTCTATGCTACGTAAGGTTGAATTCAGAGTTATCTAGTATCAGACATATCTTAATAGTGTCCTGTCTCATTCTGGGGTTATTTGGAATCTGGGCCAATTGTCAATTTGGGCATTCTTGTGTTCTATAACATAGACGTTGGAATTCTTCTGAATGATCTGGAATTGTTCTTCATCAATATGAATGTGTTTCAGGTTTGATTCAGGGTATGACCTGATGGGCAATCTGATAGTTATCGAACTCAGTATAGGAACCTGCCAAATGCAAGATCAGTTAGTAATTATCCGCCAAAGAATAGTACTAATGAATGATCAATCTGGGGAAAATGTTAAGTGTTTGTTTGAAGAGGAATCCATTGAAAGTAGGCTCTGAATAGATATTCTTCTAAGAAGCACCTATGTTTTATTAAGAAAGAATAAGATTTATATCAGCTGGTAAGATTTGAAATTAGCAAAAGAGTGTAGTGAGAGATGATACGTTAAATATGGAAACTGACGTATAGGAAAATATCCAATATTATAAAAGCACTCTCCAAGGACAATGATATAATCTAAAATGTTTGAAGGGAGGAATTCAATTAGAAAGGCTTCAAAGTATTATGTATTAAAGCTCACTAAGTTTTATTGAACTTACAAGAGTTCGTTCATGTTTTAGGTGTTGTTGTATGAAAGAGTGTGCCAAGAGGGACAAGCCAAGAATGCACCATAGAAGCAGAAAGCTGGATTATTATGCATACAAGGAACATCTTAAAAGTAAGGCATATAGTAAAACACGCCTTAAAGAGTCTGCTTTTAACAAACCTTTGAGTTGTAATGTTTTACGCTAATTTTAAGAGTCTGTTGTATTCATTGAGTGTTCTTTTTATTTTTTTTCAAAAAATATTTCTTAAAATGATATAAAGTATGTACAAAAATAAATATTCGCTAATTGTTGAAAATTTATTCTAAGTGTTTGTACGTCGTAACATCCAATATCCAGACTCGGTGATTCGAGTAGGGTAGAAGGTGTTACATTTCTAGTCTAGACGTTCGCACATCTGGCGATAGTCATCCCGACACCACATTTTCTGATACTACTAAAAATTGAGTTGTTACACAAAGCATCTTCCTAATTGGACTTGATAAATGGTATATTACTCTTTCAATCGGTTTGCTCGTTTCTAATTATACTAAAGACATGTTTAGATTATCTACTAATATAAGTCATCCTTCTACATTACAATCAAACCACATAATATCACTTAGTATTAGTTAAACATTAGATAATTAGTGAGCCAATACTTGCTTCCATTTTTTTTACGTGTAAAAACCATTGCGGAAAATATACAAAGAATATTAATGTAGTTAATGGATATTTTATTAAACCAATCTATTTGAAAAATAAAGTATACATTGACGAAAATACGACACTAAGGGTACTAAATCCAAACACTCAATGAGTGAAAAATTTTCTTTGGCTGCTTACAAAAAGTAGAATTGTTACCAATGTCGAGAGATGTAGGAGAGGGATTGCAATAGATGATTCACGTCAAATTTGTGGTGTCATAATCGAAAATGCACTTCATGTGGTTTAAGATTGTCCCTCTACTAGGAAAGTGTGGAATGTTTAAGAATGTTACTGATTCAGGTTCATTTCTTTTTTTAGGATTTATTTGAGTGGTGTATTACCAATTTTAAGGAGAATAAGAAAGTTTTTGGTATGGCTGCTCCTTAAACACGTTGTTCACATTTGTTTGTTGAAAAATTGGAAACAAGGAAACCTTGTAATTTTTCAAGATCAGCTTATCTCATCTGATGATGTTATTAGCCATAGTATTAGTGTAACACCCTACACCCGACCCGATCACCAAGCCTGAGTATCAGGATGTCATATTACTGTCACATATCACATGCAATCCAAAAGGTCTCCTTATTAAGCAAACATCTTCCAATTTAGCTTTTGAATAATTACAAGTCACACATATTCCAGTCACAATTAAAATATGCTCAACATTCATCAATCGAACTTAAAACAAGAACTAAACATGTTTTTTGACCACCAAACAAAATTACAGAATTATTCACATAAGTATCGATACTAAATCAAAGGTATCGATATTTCATTTAAATGGTATCGATACTACTTGGACAATCGATACTAAAACAACATTATGTTTCTCACTTAAAATCAAAATCTATGATTTTATTAGTACCTTTCATAGAGTATCGATTATTCTACCCCGAGTATCGGTACTCGTGATATGATATCTGTAACAGCCCGAATTTGGGTCTAGTTAGAACAGTGGTTTCAGGACCACAAATCTGACGCAAAAAAATTTATTTTTCTTATATTTTTTATGGTCTAAAGTTTTATGGAATGATTCTGTGAAAATTTCGTTCGAAAATTTTGACATTTGAGCACTCAATTTAGCAAAAAGGACTAAATTGCAAAAAGTGAAAAAGTTGAGTTCTATATGCTAGAGGTGTCTAATTGCTATGAAATTTTAAATTAGAGGTACTTAGACGGAAATTAGACCATTACTTAAGTTAGTGGAAAAATGGACATGAAGTAAGAGAAATTTTAGTGTTTAAAGAAAAAGGCATTTTGGTCATTTGGTAATTAAATGAATTAAAAAGCAGAAATCGAGCCAAAATCCTTGTCCATATTTCTCAACATAGCTTAATTTTAGAAGGGGAAGCCATAGCTAGGGTTCGGCCACTTCCAAGCTCGATTGTAAGTCCATTCTTGCCTCGTTTTTAATGCTTTTTACATTTTTGAAGTGTTGTAACTCGATCTACCTATTTCTAGCACTAATTTGAGGAATGATTAGGTTTATGGTATGACCCATGATAGATATTTGTGTATTTTGATATCTAATGGTAGAAAATGCATGTTTGGTGTTAGATAAACAACTTTTGCTAAGTGATTTTTAATAAAATTGTCAAAAAGGACCTATTTGTAAAAATTAAAAAATAAGTAGTAAAAGTGTCATTGAGTGGAAAATTTGGGCTACTATAAGCATGTATATGGTTTGGCTAGGCTTGGGTAATGAAGAAATTAGAGGAAAATCATTTTACAAGCCTAGGGACTAAATTGTAAAAATGTGAACATTAGGGGCAAAAATGTAATTTTTCCATAATATGAGTTTTGGACTAAATTGAACAATGTGTGTATTAAATAAGTTTAATTTTTCATTATAGATCAAGAAAAACGAGGTTCGGACCTAGATTAGGGGAAAAACAAAGTGTTTGACGATTAGGTCAAATTCTACTATTTTTGTACCGAGGTAAGTTCGAATGTAAATAATGCATTGTTATATTTATGTTTTAAATGCTTTAATATTGTATGAATTTCGATTGACTGTCTGGACGTATTCGACAAAGTTTCAACAAGCGAGAATTCTCGGTTGAGCCTTAGGAATAGAATAAGATACGAATGACATGTCACTAGGAACCCATGTGTTTATGTGATCTGGGTGCTGGTCTCGTACCTCCTACCAGTGGCTGGGTAGTCCGGCATATGTTGCGAATACCTAACAGGTTGTGTGAGCATCACTGTATAACTACGTCCTGACTGACAACTTATGTGAGCAGGCCCTTGAGCAGCTCGAAAACGAGCCTATATGTATTATAAGATGTGAGGTAGCTTTGGATACATGTATGGCACTTATTTGCAAGATTTTCGAGTATCTGTTAATATTTCGAGTGTTCAGCAGGAATGTCAAAGCTGTGAAAGACTGGTTATGTTGTGATTTGGTACAGGTATGTAGTAAAACTCATACGTAATGAGCTCGATATGTGATGAAACCTTGGTAATCTTGTGATTAAGTAAGTTATGACTATAAGATTTTAATAACATTCATGCTAACTTTCATTATGTTATTTGTATGTTAAATGGGTGGCTGTGATGCTTATTATTTGCATAGGAAATTAGTAAGCTTTATAGCTTATTCCTTTTCCTTTCGCTTGTCTTATAGTGTCACCAAGCTAGCTCGGGGATCGGAGACCGTCGGAGATCCACTCACACTATCAACAAATATTTTGGTACCAATGAATTCAACATTTTGAGTTATGGCATGTATAGGGGACTTGGTCATTTTCTTATGTGTCATAATTGATTTGGCCAAATGTGTTGGCTTATATTGGTTGACAGTTCATTTTGTATAAGGCCATTTGAAATTGGCTACTTTTGGTATAATCAATTTATATGATGATGTTTTTCATGGATATGGGAATTTACTTAATTGAGTTGATAAGTATATGGTGTTTGTGCATGATAGATGGCAGCATGTGAATGATGTGTTGATGTCTTGGTTGTAGCTGACTTGGTTGTATGTAAATGTTGGCCTGGTTCTATGTTGTGTTGTGTAGGTGTGTGCAACAAAGGTTGGCAAAATGGCTTGGTAAATAGCCTTATTTTTATCTACATGGGTAGGCACACGGGCATGTGTATGTGTGACACACAGCTTGCCCCACGAGCATGTGCTTAAGCCGTGTGTCCCCCGAACTTTAATTCTGAGAAACATAATGCTCAGAATTGAGCACACGGGCAGAGACACAGGCATGTGTTTCAGCCGTGTGGTTGACACGGCCTCAAGCACAAGCGTGTGTCCTGGGCTTATGAAGTCTGCACCTATTTTATGAAATATTATAAATTTTAAATTGACCACAAGGCCTAGCACACGGGCGTGTGACTTGGCCGTGTGTCTTCAATTTGTTCTTGGGTGACAAACAAAGAGTTACCAGAGTTCGAGACACGGGCGTGTGTGACCACACAGCCTGCCCATACGAGGGTGTCCTAGATCCACACGAGTGTGTAACCTCTGTTTAGTGAAAAATTTTCCTAAGTGTTGCAAAATTTTTTGAAGTTCTCGTTTTAGTCCTGAACCACTTCCAAAGCATGTTTTGAGCCTCGTAGGCTCGTATTATGGACATTATGATTAAATGCAAAAAGTTTTAATTTGGACAAAAACTTATGGCTCGAAAATATATGTTTAATTGTGTTTAAGTCTGGTAATGCCTCATACCCTGTTCCAGCGTCGAATATGGGTAAGAGGTGTTACAATATCAATACCAAATTACATATTGACTTCTTTCAATTTCAAAATCATGGAGGTATCATTTTTTAAAACATGAATATCAATACTTCTACTCCAGACCACAAAAATTCAATAATTTAAGGCATATAATCCATTCGAAATAATAACTTCTCAACATGCAACTTTTACCTTATCAAATAATCACCAAAACGACCAAAATAATGGTTCAATCATCAAAAACATGTCCGAGTAAGCAAATGATATAACAAGAAAAATATCCATAAATCCTAAGAACAAATAAGCTATGAAAGTAATCAAAACATTATGGCAAAGTTCATGCAACAATTCTACCACATTATTCAATGTCGATTTACCCTACATACAGTTCATGACACTTCAACATAGCAAATACTCAAACCAAAACAATACCAATGAAATAATTATAACATCCACCAAAAGTATTAGAAAACTAAACCTATAAAATATCATGATGATCACAATAATAATAGATCAAAGTCTAACCACATTACTTATCCCGATAGTTCAAAAAATAATATTAATACCACTTACGAAATATTAAAACCTAACTTGGATCACTTCCTTGTTATCCTCACACCGCTCACACCGCAAACGCTAAATATCTGCAATGGTTAGAGAGAGTGTGTGAGCTTAAATAAGTTCAATGAATGTCGGAATAACCAAAATATATTCACAACATCAAATGTTGAACAAGAGCATACTATAACACATTCACAACCATATTCTAACCAAGTCATAATAACATATTCATGCTTCATTAAATCATTAAACTAGCACATGCTCTTACGTATAACTACACTCAACTTATATACAAATAATTCATTCTACAATAATTCGTCAATACTAACAATGTATACATGCTTTAATAACTCACAAGTTTAGCTTAAATATTCACATGCATTCATAAGTTTAATGAAAACGACCCAAACCAAAATTACATACAAATTTACTATGAGAACATACTAACATTTCCATGAAACTTAAATCAACTCATTAACATACTATTTACATGTTTATGCATCCATCCCACATCGTATTATCATAATAAATAGATCACATTTAAATGATAATTTGGCACTTGAGCCTATGAAACATAAAAGTGGGTTCTATAACCACACATCGGATTCACGGATCTCCAACACACCAAATGACTCATTGAGTCAAACATATCCCAAAAGTGAAACATAAAGCTAACACTATCCAACACACCAAACACGTCTCGTTGAATAGAGCTTAGCTCACATTCCTTTATCTCTCCAACCTGTCCCAAGGCCTTAAGGCCCAAAAACACATTACATATAGGTGGGTACTTACAATCCTATGGCATGCCAACTATATCCAATAGTTTCAAGAGATCACAAGGCCAAGGTATTCACAATTACACATTTTTAATTACTGATTTAATGCACATCATCTTTGTTCATATTCATCAATTTACATCACAACTTGTACACAATGCATACTTATCAGATTCACATTTACTTACACTTTAAGTGCCACAATAATGCTCATTGATCCATCACATATCCGACCACATATGTGTTTATGAAAATCAGTACATCATATATCACATACAAGTATTTTCACATATTACCTGTCATAATAATATCGCATTCCATAATTTCAACACATATGTACTTACCGGAATTCCGCTAGCATTCACTACATATTTGCATTATTAGCATATCATTATCATTGTCATTTGGCATGTATATCATGCCCACAACACAACACAGTGCACAATAGTCATCACACATGTCTCATATCACAATATTGTATCATAATTATCAATCCACAATTATTCACATAATCACATAATTTGCCAAAATAAGGCAAGGGAAATAGAAAGCTTACACTCAAAAATTAGGATAGGGGTTTCGGTTATTCCTAAGCTCCCAATTAACACTATGAATCGTGTCTACAAGTAGCGATTCCAAAAACTCACAGATCACACTTTCACCTAATTGCCAAAAGCTTAAACTAGTTTTTCCTTACCTTTCGTCTTGCTCATAGAAGGCTCCAATGGTTCCGATGCTTCACATATAATAACCACACAATATACACAATCAATAATCAGCCAAAGACTCACTTCAAACAATCAAAACACAATGCTAAGTTAAATTCTCTTATAATCCAAACCTTCGACATAGTAAACTTGAATTTTAGTTATCTTGATCTATACTTAATCTTTTTGCCTAAAACTAATTTTGTTAATCTAGTTATTCACCTATGACTAATTCTTAACCTTTAAATTACTCAAAACTACCCAATTCATGCTATTGAAATTTTTGACATGTTTTTGGCCTCACGAAAATTCATTAAAATGTTGGAAATCTTCAATGAAACTCAAAGTAAGTTGAGGAACCTTCTAATAATGTCAAAACTAATTGAAAAACACTTTGAAACCATATTTTTACCCAAAATCCCAAAACCCACCATTAACGACCCAATTTTTTACTTTTATTTAAAACATGCGATTTAATGACTAAAAACTCAATTTAAAAGATCAAATAATATCAAAAACTAATAAGAAATAGAATCGTTACCTTATTTAACGAAAAACTAAATGTTTGATTAAAAAACCGAAAAACCCAAAAATTCAACAATAGAGAAATCCATGGTGTTCTTGGATGTTTTCTTTTTTTTTTTTTTGAAATACTATGGAGATTTATGGCTTAGGGAATTATAGAAATCTAAATAATTAAGTTTGGGAATCAAAATTGAATGAGAGGAGCTTTGGAATGCAATGGACGGCAAAACAAAAATATGGAGAAGAGACTAACATGGGTTTTATAAAGATGAAGGGGAAAATAGGGTGAAAATTAAAATTTGGTTTAATTACCTTCTAAAAACTCATAATTTGGACCCTTTTACAAATCAATCCTTATTTCAAAATTGAAAGTCTTTTGAACATTATTTTCTAAAGTTGTTTTAATTTCCAAAATGTCATAGACAAAAACATTTCTGAATACCATGCTAACGAAATTCCCAAGCTCGCTAGAGCTAAAATCCTTATTTTACCATCGAAACTTCTAGGCCAATTTTGGGGTGTGATAATTAGTTAGGCTCAAAAATTGTAATGACAATAATGTCAGGAATATCACTGCTTCTAGGAAACAACAGCGGCAAATTGCTTGGGAGCCCTCAAGTCTCAGTTGGATAAAGGTTAATGCAAATGGAGCAATTAATCTCAGCTGTCAAATGGCATATGTTGCCTGCGTGTTTAGAGATGACAAGGGTCATTGGATTGTTGGTTACTGTAGGAAATTTGGGGGTTGTTCGTTGACTAGGGTGGAGCTTTAGGCGATTCATGATGGTTTGTGCATGGCTTGGAAGAAAGGGTTCAGACTAGACTTGTTCATAGGTCGGGCCACCCGAACCGGCCTGAAGGCCCGCTCAAAATGTGAGAGGGTTTGGGCAAAAATATAGGCTTGAAAAATAGGCTTGGACAAAAAAATAAGGCCCGTTTAAAAAATGAGATGGGCCTTGGGTAAGGCATTTTTGGCTAGGGGCTGACCCGGCCTGGCCCGAATTCACTAAATGACAAAAAAATCTATTTTTTAATATTTTTTTCTTATTTTTTTCTCCCTATTTTGCTATCATTTTACTATTATGTTGCTACTATTTTATTTTTATTGTTTGGATATTCTATAAAACTTATTTTATTATTAATTTTATTATTATTTTAAAGACATTTGTTAATTTTGTTATTATTTTAGATGCATTTGCTTGTTAAGTTGTATCTATCTTAGTGTTATTCAAGTATACATAGTTTTTAAAATTTATTTTTAACTTGTTGAGAAATATTTATTTTGATATTTTTAGTATTTTTGATGTACTATATATATTTTAAAATTATATAAAAATAATATAAAAATTAATATGGGCAGGCCAAGTTGGGCCTGGGTTTTAACATTTTTATTCGGGTCAGGCTTGGGTAAAATATTAGGCCCATTTTTTGGGTCCGGGCCTAGCAAACGGGCCTAAATTTTTAGTTAAGCCCGGCCCAGCCCGGCCCATGCACACCTTTAGTTCAAACGAGTTTTTCTAAAGCGTGATAGTAAATTGATTGTGGATCGCAACTGTGTGCTGATACTCTTTGCTACGACCCTTTTATTCCATGACTTAAGGAGCTGCGAACTAAAGATTGGATGATTCACATTAACCATATTTTTCGTGAAACTAATTATATTGCTGAAATGATTTTTTTTGTAAAATTAAAGGGTCAAATAAGTCATTATACATTTTTCGAATGACAAAGTTAGATTCTTAAAATTCATTGTGTCATGGTTCAAACCTCATTCTAACAGAGTTTTTATTGATTTTGTATAAAAAAAATATAAAAAAGAAAAAAATGCCCTCATAATAACATAATCTATTTTGTATATAGAAAGGTATTTTAATGACTTTTCAATTGAATTAGTGCTTGATTAACTCTTGACACTAACTCAACCATAAGCGTAAATATGAGTATAGATTATGCCAAATGTAATTAAGGATAATTATTTCATTTACTATGAAAAAAAATTACCCACTAAAGTTAAGGCAAATTTACCATTAAATTTCAAAAGTATTTTTCAATTCAAAAACAATGGTAAATAGATGGCTTTTCAACACAAACTAACTTTTCAAACTAGCTTTTCAAGATAAAATAAAAAGCTAAATATCCTAACTTTACAATTTTCAACTGCCTATTTGGGTGTCAAATTACACACTCGCCCATATTTTTATTAACAAAAAAATATGATTTATATATTCAAATAATTAAATTTTACAAACAATTTATATTAATTACTTAAAATTATACAAAATTTATATTTCATATATCATAATATTAACAATGAATTACTATAAATTATTTTATTTTTTTACTATGGTTTAAGTTGAATATTTCCTAATACAACAAGAACAACAACAACAAATATGCATGAAAATGAGAATATTTTATATGTAAGTAATTTATTTTTTTCCTTTCAAAAAATATTTATTGTTTTATGTTAGAGTTTGTTAAAACAATTAAGCAATTGTGACTGTTAGTAAGCTGTTAGAAACTGTTAGTAATAAGTTAGTAGCAGTTATCTACTGAGAGTTGTATAAATACATATATTAAGCTTCTAATGAAAACAAGGATAGATTCACAAAAAATTCAATATTAAGTTTGATTTCCTTTATTGTGATTGGCTCTTTGTTAGTATTCTATCATGGTATCAGTCGCTAGGTTCATGGGGTGATTATCCTTGGTCTCTAACATCGCATGCTCTCATTTTATCCACCAATAAAGTCAAATCTGCACCATCTGCCACTGGTCTTTATCCGCCCTCACAAGGTGTTGCTGACAGTGTTTTCTACTGTGTAGTCCAATCCTTTCCTCGCCACGACATTGTGAAGCTGAAAGAAGAAATGTTCCTTCAATGGCAACATCAAATGAAATTGATCATTGAATTGCATGACTTAACTGGTTTCATTCTTGGCTCGGTCGCTGTTCCACCTCGATTTTTTCCTTATTCAGAAGGGAAGCCAGGTCCTAATCTTGATTTTACCTACTTTAAACAGAAAGATAAGCTACTTGCTTCTTGGATTGTATCCACAATTAGTAGATATCTACTCTCGTCTTTTACAGGTCCATCAGTAGCACACGAGGTCTGGAGTAAGGCCTCTCAATTGTTTGTTGTTGCCTCCGATGCTAAGATCTTCAGAATTAAACACGAGTTGTATGCTTTAAAAAGGGGAAATCTTATCGTCACCAAATATCTGGCTAAGATTAAGCTTTTTTGTGATCTCCTTGTTGCTTCCGGCCACCCATTGGCTGATACTAAGCAGATTGATGTGGTTTTTACTGGACTGTCTATTGAATTTAACTTGGTTGTCATAATGGTCGCGTTTGTGCTAGAGTCGATGTGCCTTGATCTGTTGGTGGAAGTCCTTCTGGATTGTGAAAACGTCAAAAGTAACTTGCTCTTGACAGCCCAATTCAGGTCAACATGGTGAGCAATGCCAATACGGCTCGTGGTTTTTCCATGGTGACATCATCTCTGAGAGGTGGTCGCACCGTCTATGGTGGTCGTGGTTGGGTCAAAGAGGGCACGTTCAAGGTCAGATATATGGTCACTTTGGTCACTTAGCCCAACGGTGTTACTACTATTTTAATCAGATGTACAATGGTCCACCGACACCGGCATTGTCAAGGGTCTCTCAAGGTCGGGTGGTAGCCTTTAACGCAGCAGTTGGGTAACAAATGCCTCCTGGCTTTCGACCTGATGCTACAACAAAAGGGTTTTTTAACCCTAATTCTGGTCCTCATTTGGGTTATAGCATTAGGCCATCGGTCAACCATGTGGCCCTTAATGGGCAAGTTCATTTGTAGGCTGGGTCTGCGTGTGTTTTGTAGGCTACAAATGCAAATAGGCCTACTGCTAGAGGAGAGGCTTCTTAGACCTTGTAACCTGACATGCGAAGACTGATTGGGCCTACTCTTATGACTGCGGCTACTGCTACGTTTAGGGAGTTAGGCCAAGGTGCTCCCATGGGCCCTCAGTCATGTGTTGGGCTTTCTCGGATCCCAGATTTTTGAGGGTCCAAATTTTCTAGTGAAAACACATCGAATGTTACTCCACCCGGGTTTGCTTGTGGGTCAAATTTTAAAAATCCAACTATAAATCATGTATATCCATAAGTCCCTTTACCCGTAAAAAATAATGCTTTGACATCATGGTACCCTGACTCGAGAGCTACCAATCACGTGTGTCAAGCAGCTTCGGTATTAAATACATCCACGCAATATTCAAGTGATATTCCGCTTTTAATGGGTGATGGGATGCATGCTACTATTGTAAATTTGGGTAATGCTATGTTTCCTACAAAAAATAAGGTGTTGCATTTATCTAATGTTTTACATGTGCCAAGTATTTGTAAAAATTTATTGTCTGTTTCAAAATTTACTCGAGAGAATAATGTTTTCTTTGAGTTTTACCTTTTTTACTATGTGGTTAAGGATATTCAGACTCATGCAATATTGTTATAGGGCCACACTCATGATGGACTTTATTGGTTTTCCCCTATTTCCACTAAAAATTATGGAGATATTGATATGTCCGCACATAGTACTAAATTGGGATCTAGGCACTCTAATTTTGATATGTTCGAATTGTGGCATCATTGTCTGGGTCTTTGGAACGTGTTGTTCAATCAGTATTAAAAACTTGCAATGTTGCTACAAATAAAAATAAGCTTGTTTATGTCTGTACTGCTTATCAAAAAAAAATCTCACAAGTTGCCTTTTACGGATTCTACTACTGCTTATGTCACAGGTTACGGTTGTATCAGACTTATGGGGACCTGCCGTTGTTAAATGTGGTAGTAATTGGTATTATGTCTCTTTTATTGATGTTTTTAGTCATTTTACATGGTTGTTTCTTATTTAACGCAAATTTCAAGCTGTTGATTGTTTCATTCAGTTTTAGAGAATAGTTAATACTCAATTTGGGAAAGAGAATGGTTAATACTCAATTTGGGAAAGACATTAAACAATTTCAAAGAGATTGGGGTGGCGAGTTTCAATCATTCATATTTGTGTTAACTCAGCATGGTATCATTCATTGGATCACATATCCACAAACGTCTGAACAAAATGGTGTGGTAGAAAGAAAACATCGCCATATTGTTAAGGTAAGACTCACGTTACTTGCTCAAGCAAACTTACCAATGAAGTTTTGGGCTTATGTCATTTCATGTGTGGTTCATTTAATAAATCATTTACCCACCGCGGTCTTACATGATCATTCCTCGTACTTGGTTTTTTATGGTAAGTCCCCTACTTATGGTCATTTCAAATGTTCAGGTGTTGTTGTTTCCCATATCTATGCCCATTCAATAATCACAAGTTGGAGTTTCGATCTCAGCCTTGTACCTTTTTAGGTTACAGTTTCCAGCATAAAAGATATCAACGCCTTACATCTTATGGGAAAATTGTTGTATCTCGACATGTTATTTTTTTATAAAAGTCGATTATTTGTTGAGTACTCTTCATCTTCTACCTCAACAACTGACTATGTTACCACGTTTGTTCCTCTTGTCTAGTCTCAGTCACATTACTCTGTCTCTCCTAACAAAGATGCTGACATAAAAAGCCATGCGGCTTGTCTCGTGGTGCCATAGATTCACTGTTTTTTGGAAAATGATGTAGGTGCCTTGGCTCCTAGTAGTAGCACCTCTCCCCCCACACTTGGGTTGTCACCTTTGGAAAATGATGTAGGTGCCTTGGATCACAGTAGCAGCACTTCTTCCCCCACACCGGTGTTGTCTACAACTTCGATAGATCCTCCATTGCCACTAGAAAATACACATCATATGATCACCCGATCCACAACAAGCATCTTCAAACCTAAAGCTCTAGAAGTTGGGCTACTTGATTGTGAGGCACGTACGATTGATGAAGCATTTTCATATAAAGAGTGGCAAGTGGCAGCTCAAGATGATTATGATGCTCTTGTTCAATATCATACTTGGGAGTTAGTTCTTTTGCCACCAGGATGGAAGGTAATTGGTTACAAATGGCTGTTTAAAATAAAAAGAAATCTCGATGGTACTGTGGCTCGATGGAAAGGTCAATTAGTGGCTAAAGGGTGTTCTCAAGTGCCAGGGTGTGATTTTCAGGAAATATTTAGTCCAGTTGTTAAACCCGCTACCATTTGAACCATTTTGTCTATTGTCATATCCAAACAATAGACGATCCACCAAGTTGATATGAATAATGCATTTCTCAATGGTGAGCGCACTAAAAAAGTTTACATACACCAACCCCCTGGGTATGTTCAACATGATACGAATGGGAAACCTCTTGTTTGTTAATTGAAAAAAAACATTGCATGGATTGCAACAAGCTCTGAGAGCGTGGTTTGATAAGTTAAAAAATTTTCTGGGATCCTTAGGTTTTGTTCTTTCAAAATTTGATGCATCTTTGTTCATTCATGTCATTAATGATTCTTGTATGTATGTGTTAGTTTATGTGGATGATATCATCATTACAGGAGATAAATCTAGAGGCATTAATACGTTTGTGCAACAACTGCACGCCAAGTTTTTGCTAAAAGACAATGGATCTCTTTATTATTTCTTGGGGGTTGAAGTTATTCGTTCGACCACTGGGAGTCTTCATTTATGTCAACGTAAGTATATTCTTGACTACTTGATCGGTGTCATATGACTTGTGCTAATGGTGTTCATACACCCATGGTTAGCTCTTCTTTGTTATCTAAGAATGAGGGCATTTTGGTTGAAGATCCTATTGAGCATAGAAGTATTGCTAGAGAATTGCAAAATATTTTCTCAGTGGACCTGACATTGCATATGCAGTCAATCGTATATGTCAGTTTATACATGCTCGGACGAATGTTTATTTTGTGACACTAAAACGTCTTTTGCAATACTTGTGTGGTACTATCTACTATGGTTTGATCATTCAACCCTTTGAGAGGCTCTCCTTAGTTGGTTACGCTGATGCTAACTGAGGATTGGATTTTGATGATCGACGATCCACCTCAGGACATTGTGTTTACTTTGGGGGAAATCCTGTCTCCTGATGTTCCAAAAAGTAGCAGGTTGTGTCTCGCTCCACAGCTGAGGCTAAATATAGAGGGTTGGTAGCTGTGGCTGTTGATGTTACTTGGTTGGTTTCGTTGTTGCAAGAATTAAACTTTGATTCTGCTGATGTCCCTACCATATGGTGTGACAACTCAAGTACCATAGTGATAGTGGCTAATCTGGTTCTACATTCAAAGTTCAAACATGTCGAGCTTGATTTGTTTTTTGTTCGTGAAAAGGTTGCTGATGGTTCTCTTATTGTAGGAGAGGTTCCTACCTGTGATCAGGTTATGGATATTCTTACAAAACCCTTGTCGGCATCACAATTTTTTCGTCTTCAACATCTTCTTCGAGTCTCGAAGGTTAAGAAGTTAGGTGAATGTTAGAGTTTGTTAATGTTAGAGTTTGTTAAAACAATTAAGCAGTTGTGGCTGTTAGTAAGTTATTAGAAATTGTTAGTAGTCAGTTAGTAGCAGTTATCTATAGAGAGTTGTATAAATACATATATTGAGCTTCTAATGAAAACAAGGATAGATTCACACAAAATTCAGTATAAAGTTTGATTTCCTTTGTTGTGATTAGTTCTTTGTTAGTATCCTATCATTTTAAAAAATAATTTTTAATTGAAATGGTGTTTGATTAACTCATAGTACCAACTCAATTAAGCTCTTAGAAGTATAGATATCGATTGGGTCAATGTAATGTTTTTCCTCTAAATGTTCCAACTAGGTCCATTTTAATACTTGAAAGTCTTTTAGTCTACATGGATTCTAGAATTTGTATTCTTTGAATTTGGTTTCTAAACTTTGATTTTGTTAAGTTCAATTATGTCTCACTACGAGATTGCATCATATCATCACCTGAAACTTAAAATATATAAGATAAACTATATAGTTGGCCACTCAACTTTCTTAAAATTTCATTTTGGGAACTGAAAATAAAAAGTTTGCAATATAAGAATTGTTGCTACATACTTTTATCATTTTAGTCACTATTGTTTCATATTTTTATCGTTTTAGTCATCGGTTGTTAATTTACCATTACATACACTCATTTTAGTCACTCAACTTCTTAGGAAGTTTTCATTTTGATCAATCATTTTATTTTTTTAGAATTAATATTGTTTTTTCAAAAGATCCGACTTTTTACAAGGAATTGAGTTATTCGATTGCTGATATGAAACTCAAGTTTTTCATCTATAACTCAATTCCCTGTAAAATCTTAGGGTTTTCTTAAAAAATAAAGATAAATAAAAAGATAAAATAATTTTTACATGTATAAATCCAAGTTTTCCCTATAAAAATTCAAGTAATTTATTGTAAAACCTTAAATTCTTTTATTTTACTGAAAAATCAAAATTAATTCTAAAAAAGGAAATGAAAAAGAAAAATTAATTTTTTCTATAAAAATTCAATTTTTCCTATAAAAACCTAAGTGATGAGAAAAAATAAAGGTAATTAAATTAGATAAAAATGGTTTGTTAACTCAGATTTTCTCGATAAAATTCTAAGTTTCTTCTCTTAATGATAAAAACTAAAATGAATTTTTAAAAAAAATCATGTGACTAAAATGAGTGCATGTAATGACAAATTAACAGTGAGTGACTAAAATGATAAAAGTATATTACAACAATGTGGCTTTTTTACCTGTATATTATAAAATTAAAAAAATACTTAAATGGTATCCCAAACAAATTATATACCGAAATGGTACATCTAAGCAAGTGGAGGGTGGTTCATAGGCGGCACCACCCTAAAAATCTAACATGTTTGACTGCAAAATATATATATACATCTAAATAAGCAGCACCAAAAGGAATACGGGTCAATTACGACCCATATATGCCAAAACCTGACCTACTCGGACCACTGCCAACTCGCTGTCATTGATGGGATAGGACAACTGGTGAAGCCTAAGAGAAAGGCGATACACCCACTAGTCATGCCCATTTGATAGGTGGCACCGGGTTGGTGATGCCAACCTCATAGGCGGCACACCTCTGACTCCTGCACTAGTGACAACAATGGGACGGGACTATGCCCGTGACTTGTGTTTCGGGGACCATTATAAGGTCCCCAATGTCTCATTTTGGCCGGAAGGGAAAAGAAATTTGAAGAAGAGAAGAAGAAGAAAAAGAAGAGAACGGGAAGGGGAAGGGGAAGGGGAAAAAGAAAGGAAAAAAAAAGAGAAGCGGAATAGAGAGAATGGAGGAAGAGAAGGAAAAAAAATAAATAGAAAAGGAAAGGAGAAAGGGAAAGAGAAATTATGTTTAGGGTTTAGAAAGATTTGGTGTTAAAAAAATCATAAAAGATAATTTATTTTATTTAGTAATTTTTTTGTTATAAATAAATGTTAATTTGTTTTTGTTGCTATTGTTGATTTATTTTGGATTTAATTTTTAATTTTATTTTTGTAAGGTATTATTTGGTTAAAAAAAGCTACTAAGATATGTTTGTTTTTATTTTATATTTTCATTCATTCATAAGTTTTTTTTTAATATTTATTGAAGTAAAAAAGCCTATTTATGTTATGTATAAAGAATGTTTTATTTTTTTATGTAATTTATTTGTTTTGTGTGTTTTAGGTTTATTAGATTTATTTTTATGTAATTTATTTGGCATGTTATTTTTATTATTTTAATATAATTTTTTTTATTTTTTATGTAGGTAAAAAATGAGACCATTGAGATGGAATTTGTGAATGAGACCATTGAGTTAGAATTTATGAGATAAATTAGGAATAACTGTTTACATGTTCTAATTTTTTTAGATTTTATAATTAAGAATAAGAGTTTATGTTTTTAATTTTTATTTTATGTTTTTTATAAACATTATAAATGAAATTTTTTTGAATCCTTCTATGCAAAAAAATATTATATTTTTTGCAATAATTAAATTGGCATGCTATTATATATATTATATTTTAAACCAATACATTTTACTTATTATCATTTTAAAATAATAATAACAATATTCGTATTTATTATGTTGAGATAGTTTTTGTTTTTTTTTATTGGCATGTTAGTTTTACTATTTTAATATAATTTTTTTGTTTTTTATGTAGGTAAAAGATTAGACCACTGAGATGGAATTTGTGAATGGGACCATTGAGTTGGAGTTTAAGTTGGAATTTATAAGTAATATTTATTTTGTTAATGTAGTATAGCAAAAAATATGATGTGGACAAAACTGTTTGGTATTTTTTGTAATTACAAGCAATATATAAAATTTAGGTATTTTGATAAATATTTAAAATGTATCAAACTTAGAAATTAATTATCGAACTTTTTTTTTTAAATTGCAGGTATCAAAATGGGTTCATTGATTAAGAACGATGATCACATATCAAACACAGTTAACAATATGGTAATATATTGTTATTTGTTAATCACGGGTTCCTTTAAAAAAAGTTCTACGTCATTTACGAAAATAATTATGTTACAATAACTATTTTCTGTAATTTAATAGTGTTAGGGCTCGTACTGTGCATTGAGGGGTCGGGTGAATGGTTTAGGATATCCCTCAGATGAACGAGCCATACTTGGAGTTAGCCGAATTTGAGTTAGCAGCATTGGTCTAGACGTTTGATTTACGGTACGATTTAATATCCGCATTGTTCAAGCGTTGGTGCACGAAGACCGCCACTTTTCATTTTCCGTGTGGAGAGTGCACTGTCACTCTGGAGAATGTTGCATTACAACTTGAGCTCCCAATTGACGGGAGTACCGTAACGAGCGTAAGTACGATACCTGAGCTGGTTGCCCTTTGTTATAGCCTACTAGGAGTCTCACCCAATGATGCTAAGTCGAAATTTACGGGTTTGAGATTTTCATGGCTGAAAGCCAATTTTGAAAATTTATCAATTAATGCCACTGAGTAGGAGGTGATTTGCGTTGCTCGAGCATACATTATGCATATTATAGAGGGTGTATGGAACGACGGAAATGTGCAAGTGTACATAATCGCAACAAGTAATAAAGTGACAAGTAAATGTTAAGTTATCGCACCCACAGGGACTGTGAAAAGAATTATTTATGAAATTAATTTAAAAACACTTTGGTGAAGAAAAATATTTTGATTTGAAGAGGTGATTAAAAACTAGGGTTTTAACTAAGTAAAATAAATAAAAATAAAATAAAAGTTCCAATCCACGATTTCAAAAGATGATTTTAATCAAGATGACATAATTGTGCTAGATCAATTACATTTCTTAACTTAGAATTTGTAACACCCCTAACCCGTATCTGTCGCCGGAATAAGGTTACGAGGTATTACCGGACAAGACACAAATTTCGAACAATCGTATGCGTACACTTGCTCAAACTCTTAAAACAATCAAATATTAACATATATAAGTAATTTAAATTCTTTATGAATCATATCATAACATATTTCAAACATATATCCAATTATATAATTCATAAGCAAATAGTGCCAAATATATCATTTTACCACATAACATATGCGCATATCAAAGATATTAAATAATTCAATCAATTATTACAAAACATGAATTGTATAAAGTAAACATATTTAAGTACATATCATTTTTAGCAAAACTCTATTCGGCACAATAAGGATATAATAAATTTAACCAAATTATTCATTGCATAAGTACATTACTATATATATATGGTTTCAAATGGCTAAATCATAAACAAGTCTACTTATAAGTTCACCTAAGTAGATTGCGCAAGACTAAAAGGTCTTGTATCAATTTAGACATATATTAAAAGAACACCGAATGGTCTAACCATCAAAGTACATATAACCATTCACATTCACCTATTTTGAATAAAAACAATCATGATTCCTTATAACTTAAATTACTATTCATTTGGTCATTTTACAAAGCCTTAGCCGAATGTAACCATGCTTATTACTTATGTTTATTTTAATGTCCACTTTCAACTTTACTCAATCACATTACGTGCATGTAATCTCACATACAATCAAATCCATATATTAACCATAATTTGCATTTCACATCAAACACATCACGAATATATATATACATATAACATAGCAAACACTTGTTTAATACTTTAAAATACCAAAATCGAATCTAAACATGTTAATATCACTTATCATGCAAAATAACAAAGGTCATGTTCAATACCAATTCAATGATTACATGTTTGGATAAGCACATATAAATATATATATCAAACCAACACATCATATGCTTATATATATAAGTGCCGAATCATGATTAATTTACAAACATAATTCATATTCATTTCTTCACTTAATGAAAGCATATTGAACTCACTTTTATCACATGCTATAACCAAATCACCTTGTTACCAAAATACATGGCAAAACTAAATAAAACATGTTTCACACATATATATATACATGACATTGCCGAATCATCAATTCAATAATTTCATTACCTAAATTCAACATTTAACTGAATACACTCATCAACCAAATTAAATCATTACTATTAAATACAAGACATAGCCGAATCATTAAACAATAGGTAACATATCAAGCATAATTCATACTTATATATATATATCATAGCCGATTCAACCAAACCAAATAAAATCATCATTTGAGAATAGCATACAAACCAAACTTAGCACACACAAGAACCATGATCAAGATAGCAAATACTTATATATCAAATTAGCCATTTTCACATGGCATATTATATACAACACTTCAAACATATCCAAAAACTAGTATAGTCTATACATGCCATAGGTTCGAAATTTAGCTTTTAAAAATACCAATAAGCAGACGATAGTGTGATAGACTTTGCTGATGATCCTGGAGCCCGTAACTAGTCTCCAAAATCTATAAAACAGAAGCAAACATACACACACACTAAGCTATCACAGCTTAGTAAGTCATAAGCAAATAAACATCTCAATGACATAATCAACTCAATTTAACCAAACTAATTCATGCTATCATAATCACATTTAATCGCAAACTTGCTAATTCATATACAACATATACATTCATGTATCAACTTTAACTTGGCCAAAATACATATATATCCATTATCAAAGTTATCATTTACTTCCAAAGTCATAATATCATCATATAGACAAATATATATACACATTCATATATGTATGCACATATTTCACACTTTAATATCACATACTTTTATCATTTTGTCGAATATAGATTTGCATTCAATATAAATATAACCAACTTTTTAGGATGATTCAAATCATCACTTCAAATACCAAAACTTACCTTAATTTCAATACATTAGCTAACACATACATGTACCTTTTAATTCGATTTCGCATTCGGTCTTTACTTAACATTGCCATTGAACCATTCAGAATTAAACAGGATACTTGGATGTCGCACATATCGTACAATGCCAACGTCCTAGGCATGGTCTTACATGTAATTACATATCAATGCCACTGTCCCAAATAGGGTCTTACTCGTAAACACATATCGGAATCACCTATCGATGCCAACGTATTAAAGTGGCCTTACTCGCACACACATATCGGAATCACATATCGATGCCAACGTGTCAAACGTGGTCTTACTCACACACACATATCGGTATCACATATCATGTCAACGTATTAAACGTAGTCTTACTTGCACACACATATCAGAATCACATATTAATGCCAACGTATTAAACATGGTCTTACACGTAATCATATATCGATGCCAACGTCCCAGATGTGGTCTTACACGTAATCACATGTTAGAAATCCTATGTCATGACATATGTATCCTAGCTATTCCTAAGGTTTGTACAGGGCATTCGACGTCTTATCTCGGTCTAATCGAGTTCATAAACATAGCTCCTAAGCATATACACATTCGGCTACCACATATATACTTTCACATAATTCATTTCAGTATATATAACTCGTATTTATTTAAAATTTACAACATCTATTTTCTTATAAACTTGCCTCGGACAATGATAATCGAACAGAACGATTATTCGACAACTTTGGTTTTCCCCTGATCCAAATCTGATTTCTTTGGTTCTTGATCTTAATCAAGCTTCAACGATGACTGAACCTTAAAGTTTTATTTTTCTTTCTTTATTTTTCATATTCGGTCAAATAGGAAAGATGAACACATGGTTTTGATTTTTTTATGTTTTATTATTATAACATATTATCATTTTACCTATTTAACCTTTGTTATAAAATAATAAACCATTATAAACCATATCTTAAATCGTCCATCACTTTAATAATGGTAATATTACATTATAAATACCTCAAATTAAAAAGACAACAACAATTCGGCCTTTTCACATTTAACCATCAAATTTTCATTTACGCGATTAAGCCCTTTTATTAAATTGGGCACTCAAACGAAAAAATTAAAACACGAAAATTTCACTAATATAAATTCATACATAATAAACATAAAAAATAATTTTTAAAAATTTTGCTGACTCGGATTCGTGGTCCCGAAACCACCATTTCGAATAGGGTCTAAATCGGGCTGTTACAGAATTATTAAACTCATCTTTATGTTGTTACGAATAAATTCCCGACAATGTAATTTGCTAACTTATGAACATACTTACCTACCAAAATCCATTTATCTCTTGACTATATCTCTATGTCAATTCAACCGATTAAACAGATTTTAATAAGCAAATGTGTTAATGCACATACATGCTTATGAAATTAAAATAATCTCTTGTACATATCTCTATGCCAATTCAAACAATTAATTCAATTTCATAAGCACATAAAAGATTACATGAGGTAGCAATGTATTTCTACCTTGAAATAGTTTAATAATCTTGCAAGTTATGCAAGGAAAATGAATCGTTAGATACCGTTGCTAATTTAACCCTCAGCTACCTTAGATGATTAAACATGCACTGATTAAGTATCGTGTCAATTAATTACAATTTCAATCCATTTAAATAATTAATTCATTAGTTACCTTAGAATTGTAATGCAAGAATAACTTAGTCATGGTTTTACTTAATCAAACATCTTACTGAGGCCTATAACAACACAATCATAATTTTAATAAATTAAGTAGACGAAATGCGATCAACCTAACACGAATTAAATTTAAGCCATATCAATTAAATTAAATATTTCAACATCACAAATATTCATAGACATGTTCATCATAACAACAACAAAAATTAAAAAGATAGGGAACTAGAATCAAATCTGGTGTTTCTCTATGGCTTGACTGGTTTGCTCCACTCTTCCTTCTTCGCTTGTTCTTATTGAATCGAGGCTGCTATGAAAATTTTAATGCTACTCTGAATAGTGGATGAATGACTCTTTTTCAAGAGGTGAAATCAGCAAGAGAATAAAGAAAAATGGATAGGAAATGAAGAGAGAAAATTGAGAGAGAAGAGAAGAGATGAGAAAAGTTGAGGTGTGTTTGAAATGAGCAGCCAAGGGGGGTTTTTATAGGTTGAGAGGGCTACTAAAAATAACCAAAATTAGCAGCCAAAGAGCCCCCGATGGGCGGCCACACATGTGGCAAATATGAAGTTTTCAAACTTGTTATACTAAGGTAGGGGCAAATCTGGAAAGGCACAAATAGTGGAGGGGTTTGTTTGCAATTTGAAAAAGTCTTCAAGGATCATTTTGCAAGCTGATTGGGTCAGCATGTGGGACAGTTTTGGGCTGCCCAGTACTCGGTCGGTTCAGTTTTCTCGGTTCAGCTTAACTAGGCCACTTTTCATAATTAATTAATAATAATTTATTTAACTCAAATTAAATTGAATATAAATTAAAATTAATTATATTATGAATTAATATACATAATTTGGACCGTCTTAGGCTGAAAAATTAATTCACCTTAATGCTTCAAAACTATTTCTCGATTTTGCGCTTCTAGTAGTATCTGCCGAGCCGTTTTTCGCCTTTTGTGCAAATCTGTCGAAAATAATCAAAATTAATCAAAATTACTTATAAAATTAATTAAAATTCATTATGTTAATAATTTAAGTACAAAATGATTATTTTATAATAATTATATATTTTTCGACAAGAATTTTACCGAACTTGCATGAATTTGAGTTAAAAAGGGCATGAAAAAGTGTGTATATTTTCGTGTTTCCAGTGTACTGATGCCGGATGCGAACAATAACATGGTTCATTTGGTGTATTTACCCCTATTAACTGATTTCCAAAATGTTCGCTCGTATAATTGGGGTTCTACAGTTTTGGCTATGTTGTATCGTGAGCTTTGTTGGACGACAAAGCCTGATGCTGTAGACATAGGCAGATGCCTCATATTGCTACAATATTGGGCTCTTTACCGAATGTCATTCTTGGCATCGGTTAGGCACCAAGCATACGTATTTCCACTGGTGAACAGGTGATAAAATTTTACTTGTTATAGTAATTAATTGACATTTTTTTCTAATGATACTATTCTAACAATACTATTCTAACATGTAATTTTTTTTGTAGATGGAGTACCAATTCAGGTATCGGGAGGTCATACACTGTCCCGATATACCGTCTGATGATTGAACATTATGTCCGGGAATGAGTAAGCTATTCCAATATTCATGACATGTAATTACTTTGTATATCTTACTCAAACCGTGTTAAGTTTTAACCATGTTATTAATCGTGCAATTCATCTGGATGCCATATCGAAGACTAGAAATTGTGGCTGTTATACCCTCTTTTGCCCAAATTCATTCACACCTGTGGTGTATTAATGCACCAATTATCAATTTCCAGGCAGTCAAGTGGTATAACGGGGATCGAACACTCCGGCAGTTTGGTTGCATCCAATAAATCCCGGCTCTGCCAATGTAGTTGGGGAAGATCCATGGGATTAACAAGATAGGAAAACATAGAAATAATTGGGGGTTGTGCTCCAGAAATATATTGCAGTGTGGTAACCGGATAGTGCGAAAACCTCAGATGGATATTTCTTTCAATTTGCAACCATCGTTAGAATACATACAATGGTACTCTAATATAGGAAAACCATATTTAGTGGTGGGCAATCGACTATAGTCCCCCCACACATGAATCGACTTGGGGCATACAAGCCAGAGCCCGAGCCAGAGCTAGAGCCAAAGCCCGAGCCAAAGCCAAAGCTAGAGCTAGAGCCCGAGCTGTCGCATACACATTCCAGGGATAGTTTTTATCATCCGGAGTTGCGGGTCTATGACTATTTCTCAGGCTCGTCAGGACATGGATATCATTTCGGGTTTGATATCTTTAGTCTAGTACCACCACAGTACAGTACTCCTTCCAGTCTGTATCCACCATATTACTCCACTCCTCCTAGGTCGTATCCACTGCAATACAGCACTCCTCTCGGCTCAAGTTCATCGATGGCGTTCGGGGCATATGATTTCTCTTCAATGTTTCACACATCCCCACCTGCAACTAAAAAGAATGTTGATCGCTGTGATCACCCACATCATGAATGTCGACCCTCGCAGAAATATACACCTAGGACCACACCATTAAACCATCAATTTTAGGGGTTTCTTACAATTTAAATATTACAAAGTTTTTACTTTTTTATTCTAAAAAAATATAAATCAAGAAAAAGACAATCTTTGTATTTATTTAATTAGATTAATTGAAACATTAAAACTTGGAACAAACTTTGTGGTCATAAATTAAATTAATTGCAACATTAAAACTTGGAATAAACTTTATGGTCATAAATTAGATTATTTGCAACATTAAAACTTGGAACAAACTTTATAATATAAATTAGGTACATTGGATTACATAAGCTCAATCCCTACCCGATCGTGATGATTGTCCAATATGGTAGTTTTGCTACGGGCATTTATTCTGATTATGACCAGCTAATCTATATAATCCACAACTCTTACCGTCGAATTTCTCCCTAATATCCATTTCATTATAGATTTCGGATTATTACGGATGACCTTTCGAATTCCTATGCAACCCTTTGTCTATGACAAGCTCGAAAGTCATCAGAGGCACCTCCCACGTAGACAGGTCAGGCAGGATGGGAAACTCATTCTCTTAGACACGTAATGTGCACTCGAAGGTGTACATATCATCGATAAATTGTTCAACATTGAGCGAGACTTTAGCACACGCCGCCACAACATGCGCACATGGATAATAAAGTGCTTGGAACCTTCTACAACCGCACCGTGTATTTCAGAGATCAACTCCATAGGACCTAGATAGTATACTGAGTCGAAGACCGATGGTCTCTGTAACTCAAAATGTTTCAAGATATAGTCAATATACTTCTACATTCATCGACCTCGCCATTTAACAGTTTACAACCATTGTTTCCCTGACATATTCGACAAACACGTGTCCCGCCTCCATCTAGTTGACTTGTTGCTGACCCATTCTTGGCATCAAGATAGCCAACCTGTAGAATGTAGCTGAGAAGACAAATGAATTTAAAAGATGTCATGTTTTCAACAATACGGAGTTGATCCCCTCCGCCAAGTTTGTGGTCATATGACCATAGCGAAAGCCTTCGTTGAAACTTTGAGCCCGTTGCCACGGCTCCATGGTACCCAACCACTGTCGAAAAGATGTGTTCATTTTACCCTCCATGTCACTATCAAGTCGAGTCATTCTTTGGCGAAAATGTGTAGCTCTAACTCGTGCGCTGTATATGTATTAAGAAAAGATAAGGTATAGTATTTCCCTAAAACATTAAAACTCATATTGAAAAGATGAGGTTATCCTTTACCCGTTCTCACAACTTGTCTCTGCCAGTCTGCATTATTATAATCTGTATAGAAGTTAGCCGCTATGTGCCAGATGCAGTAAAGGGATCTCTATGGCACACCGGAACATCTAATGGCGGCAATTAATCATTTCCCTCTATTGGAGATGATGCAACTATAATCATTGCTAATAACATACCTCCGTAGGTTTGTAAGGAAGAATTTCCACTATTCCATATTCTCTTTATCTACGATGGTAAATTCTATTGGGAGCACGTTCTTGTTCCCGTCTTAAGCAACTGCAAGAAGTAGGATCTATGTATATTTTCCGTATAGCCAGGTCTCATCTACTTGCACAAACGGCTTGTAGTGGGGAAATGCGTGCACTTATGGATCAAACGTCTAGAACATCCGATGGAAAATTCTTTTTCCCGATTGTAGTTGGTTATCTAGGCTGTAATAAGGTCGTGTCTGTAACTCAATGACAGTTCCTAGCACGTACTCCTGTATAGCGGCTATCTATCCTTGTAACACATTGTACGACGTATCGAAATCCCCGTACAATTACTCTATTGACATCTGTTTAGCTATCCACGCCTTTCGGTATGATACTCAATACTGGAATCGTGCCTGCATTTTAGCAATCAGTACCGAAACTTTAATGATTGGCATGTCCTTCACTATTGGCATGATACACGTACAGATAGTTTTAGAATCAAGTTTTTGATTATCTTCTATCATACGTGTTGACGTGCATGTGTGAGGCCCAACAAATTTCCATATCTCCTATATCTACAGTTTTTGAATAAATACGGCTCGTACCCACCAATTGCAGCCTTCCGTCGACTTCCAACACTCCCCAATATATAATGTCGATTTAGACACTGCGAATTTGTAGTCCACTGATATATTCATGCTATACTGCTTAATAGCAAATAAGCATTTTTCCTTACTTTCAAATCTCTGGCCCACGAATAACTCCTCAGGATCGGAATATACGGTCAAGAGATGAATAGGTAGTATTTTAGGGTACTCTAGGAACTTGGCTACGTGCGCCGTGTTGGGGTCTATGAGCGACATGTGTACCCTAGGATTATTGTGTATTACAATACATCGAATAGGGTTCCCAGCTGAAGACACGTTAATATTTTCATTTTCATTCATGTCTTCGTTGTAAATATCATTAGGGACCCCGTTCACATCGGGATCACTATCACTATCGAACTCATGATCCCAAGGATCACTATTGTCGTATCTATCATCACCAACCGCATCAATATCAGGTGCAACATTAACATCAATATCGATCCCGCGTATGGTTGATTGACTATCAACTTACGATATTAGAGCCACCATACAAGGTTCTTGAGCTCTAAGTTCTTCACCTAATGCAATGAGATCTTCAGTTGGCTCCACACCAGCTAACTCAGCAAATAACTGAATTGGTGCATTTTGGTCACTCTGATTCCCACAATAAAGAGCGATCATTGTCTCCATATTTTCATCGTCTACAAGTTTCATTTTGGTGAATCTAATGGGATCTGTCGAAACTGGAAACTTGAAGAAAAGTTTCGAGATCCTTCTCTCACAACATCTAACAATTTTTGCACTAATCTTTTCCTTCATATCATTGAACGAGACATTTCTATTAAATCTCATTGCTATTTGTTGGCGACATTCAAATATACATCCAACGGTTGTTGTCAAGATTGCTCAATCGAAATAAACGTATACGAAAAATTGATTATCCATCTTCAATACTCAACCTGTTAAAAAATAAATAAAAATTCTCAAAACAATTTCGAACAATTAAAAAAATACTTACATAAAAAATTTAATGAATAAAAAGAGACCAAAATTATATCAATATGCAATTTTTTCATTCATAAGCTCAAACTTTTTTAGTTCACGTTTTGTATATGAACGAAATTTATCTTTACATTTAACCACTTATATTCATTTTACGTTTTCTTCCATCTCCGATCTTGTATCTTCCTTTAGGAAATTCTTTATATTAAATTTTGAATTCTCTTTAATTCATCTTCTACAATCCAATTTGGAAATTCCTCAGGATCTCTTCCTCTTCAATCTTTATAACGGGTATTGAATTTAAAAATTCTCTTGGTAATTTCCTAACAACTAATTTATCCATCCATGGTATGTCAAACACATTTTGCTTCTCAGTCAACTTTTGTGAACCTACATTTTGTCTCGCTATTTTCCTTGCTCCATAAGAGATTCCAATAGGTTCGTGGAACTAATGTCTTCCAAAGTTGGTCTAAAATTATTTGATGCTTCCATTCTATTAATGTCCCTCTAAGGGTTAAGTATTGCACTTTATTCTTTCTAATAAGTTCATGACCATTCCATAACACTTCTTGCACCTTTTGATTTACGGTAATAAGGTGTTGAATGATGTCTTCTTCTAGTTTCATTCTGTAATCTTGCAATTCTCTCATCATCTTATCAATTTTCTCCCTTTGTAGTTACTAACAAAATAACTTTCAAATATATTAAAAAATTTTAAAACATAACATTCATAACATAACAAATCACAATAAACCTTAAACAAATAATTAATCTAAACACAAAACTTACTAACAAAATAACTTAAAAATTAATATAAATTTACATTTATAATCTAACAAATCACAATAAACAAAATAACTTTAAAGCAAAACAAAAAAATAACACTAAAAAAACTATATAATACTAACAAAATATTTTTTCTCATCATAATCTATTCTATTTGAAAATAACAATAAAAATAAAAATGCATTTTCTTTCTTTCTTTCTTCTCTTTTCTTTTTTTCTTTCTTCCCCCCCTCTTCTTCCTTATGTTCTGCTATTTTTTTAACAGATATTTAGTATTGAACCGAATTGGGTGGGGGGAATTTGGTACTAGTGCCTCTTATTAGATAGGCACCATACCCCTGCATTACAGCCGTATAAAAATATGAGTTCTATACTATTCCGGTACAAATGTGGTGATGCCTATCAAGTAGGCACCACTATTAAAATATTTTTTGTTTTCAGTCAAACATGTCTGATTTTTAAGGTGGTCCCTCCTATGCAGCACCCTCCACTTGCTTGGATGTATCATTTTGATAAATAATCTATCTGACATTCCATTTAAATATTTTTTTAATTTTATAATATATAGATAAAAAAGCCCAACAATGTCCGTATTGCAAACTTTTTGTTTTCTATGTCAAAATAAAATTTTACAAAAATGGAATGACCAACTACATAGTTTACCCAAAATCATATACAAATTAAAAATAAAAATTCTAAATAATATATATTTTTCGGAGTTAAAATAAAAAATAAAAAAAAAAACCGAGGAATTATGTAAACACTTACAATGGCAACTTCGTACGATGAAGTGAAGCAAATGTCTAAAAAAAACAACAAAATCAGCGACCAACTCGTTCAAAAAGCTCCCACCTCAATTCCCGCACTTTTCCTTCCAACTAAAATCCTCCAAAACAGTCTCTTTGCCAATCACACACACACACACACACACACACAAATGGCTAGTCTCATTGAAACCTATGCCTGCGCCCCTTCCACGGAACGAGGCCGTGGAATTCTAATCTCCGGCGATCCCAAAACCAACTCCATCCTTTACTGCAACGCAAGATCCGTTTTCATTCGTTACCTTGACCGCCCTCTTCACGTCGCCGTTTATGGAGATCACAGCTATCCCGTCACTGTCGCTCGTTACTCCCCCAACGGCGAGTGGATTGCCTCCGCTGACGTCTCTGGAATTATACGAATCTGGGGTACTCATAACGACTTCGTTTTGAAGAATGAGTTCAAGGTCCTTTCCGGTCGGATCGATGATCTACAGTGGTCCCCTGATGGCTTAAGGATCGTTGCCTGTGGCGATGGCAAAGGAAAGTCCTTTGTTCGCGCTTTTATGTCAGTACTCCTTATTCTACCTCTTCTATTCCTCTCTTTTTATAGTACAATTTCTGTTTCATAATCTAAGACTGTCGCTTGAGTAAAATCAAGATAATATGAAAATAGTTAGATTTTTATTAGAGTTTCTGTGATGTTGAATTTAAAGGTGGGATTCGGGGTCAACAGTGGGGGACTTTGATGGCCACTCGAAGAGGGTGCTAAGCTGTCATTTTAAACCGACGAGGCCATTTCGAATTGCAAGTTGTGGAGAAGATTTCTTGGTGAATTTTTATGAAGGTCCACCCTTTAAGTTCAAGTTATCTCACAGGTAGATAATACTGTTTTCAATTGCTCTTATCATTTATTAGGCGTTACATTTACCTGATATTTTTACTTTTTTGTTTCCCTTAGTGGAAAATGAGTAATCAAAAGTAGCAATTAAAAATATGAGAACAATAATGATAAACAAAAAATAAAATAACTAATCAGACGAACCCTAAATTTCTCAAGTAGAATGCCTTGGTCTTAGTGAGGAAGACATTTCATTGATGGTTTGTTCTTGCTTTCATTATTCATATGTGCATGCATGTTTTATGGCGGTCACAAAAGCTATGGCCGTGGTGTCTCAGGAACATAAATTAAATTTGTCAATGATGTAAATAAAGATGCATTTTCAGTACCCGCATCAATCAGATACATGCATTGCTACTTGTTATAACTATTTAACGCTTCATTTCGAGAATAATCTTCTACTCAATCTTAAGATTTGCCTAAACTGAAAAGTGTGCACTGTTTGATTTTAATAGAGACTAACAAAAATGAAAAGAGTATTTCTTGCTCTTATCTTTCCAACTACACAAGAGTCTATATTTATAGACAAGATATTAAAGCTGCTAATCTGTTCAACAAACCAACTTCTTTAACA
This sequence comes from Gossypium hirsutum, assembly GCF_007990345.1. Lineage (NCBI taxonomy): Eukaryota > Viridiplantae > Streptophyta > Magnoliopsida > Malvales > Malvaceae > Gossypium > Gossypium hirsutum. The sequence goes on from NC_053424.1 coordinate 93,235,936, forward strand.
GCTTTTTCACAGCTAACTTCTTTAACAGTCTAACTTCACAACTGCTTAGGAAAGTATGAGTTTCATTAGGAAAATAGTATTCCACTGGTTCTTAAGATTTATGTTAGTTTTAGGGTTATTCAAGGAATTGTTTTATGATGTGCAGGGAGCATGCAAATTTTGTCAACTGCATTAGATTTTCCCCAGATGGCAGCAAACTAATTAGCGTAAGCTCAGATAAGAAGGGTATAATATATGATGCAAAGACTGGCGAAACAATGGGGCAGTTGTCCAGTGAAGATGGTCATACAGGTAGCATTTATGCTGTTAGCTGGAGTGGAGATGGTAAACATGTAAGCATCTAGTTGAGTATTTTATTTTGTTGTTTTGATAAGGACCATGCCCTGTCAATGCAATTATGCTTCTGACATTACTCTCGCTTTTGTGAAACTTCTTTAACCCAAATGCAAGTTAACAGCTTCGGCTTGGTTTCATTATTCATATGTGCATGCATGTTTTATGCCATTGCATTTGTGGGTATAGTTACATGTATTCTTTTCGAGAATTTCAAACTCTTTGAAATTTATATTTGACCACTATCTGAATTTAGGCTTAGAGATGTTAGACAAGCTGCGGATAATGGAGCAGAATAATAATATTTTTGGAGGGTTGTAACATCTTATTCATTTAGGAGCCTTTGGGCTTATTGGCTTGAGATTTCTTACTAACTATTTGATTTGCGCTTTATTTTATTGATGAAATCAGGTACTAACTGTTTCTGCTGACAAGACTGCCAAGATATGGGAGATTTTTGAGGACGGTACTGGGAAAGTAAGTAAAACGTTGGAATGCTCTGGATCTGGTGGAGTGGAAGACATGCTTGTTGGATGTCTGTGGCAGAATGATCATCTCATTACAGTTTCCCTTTCTGGCACAATTAACTTATACTCTGCTCGTGATCCTGATAAACAACCATTATGTTTGTCTGGACATATGAAGAACGTAAATACATTAACTTTAATCGAAAGCAACGAAAAGATTATTCTATCCAGCAGCTTCGATGGATCTATCCTTCGATGGACTCCAGGGACTGGACACAGTGGCAAATTACAGAGGAAAGATAGTTCTCAAATTAAATGTTTGGTTGCTACAAAAGAGGAGATAATGACATCTGGATACGATAATAAGGTGAACTTATACCAAAAAATACATTGCATTTTTTTATTGTTAACAAAATATGCATTAATAATCTCTGTTATTCAGTTCATCCACTACTAAACAGAGAAAAATGTCAAGACAACTTTGTTCTTCATATGAAGTTCATTTATCAAGGACTTGGAATATAGCTTTCAAATGAAATTTTATTTTACCTGTTCAAGATAATTATTAACAGATGAAACTTTGGGGCTAGGATTTGAATATTTTCTGAAGCATTTGCTAACAATGTGCTGTATAAGAACTAGAGTTTTAAACATTGTTGAAAAGATGTTGATTATGTTTGATAATAATCAGAATGATTACTTTCTTCCTAGCTATACAGTACCCAATCTTAAAGAAATTGCAACACTTGTCTTCTATGGCAATATGAAGAATATCAAGGCTCCTTTTTCTGCATGATGGTTGTAATCTTGATGAATGTTTAAAGCTTCTCTATCCATACACAGGTCACCTGTAAAATTCTTTTTATTGTTCAACATTGATACCATCTCTATCTAGATAAGTAATTTCATTGATTTATATTCGCTGCAAACACTCGGCACCTAGCTTGAATACTAGTTTTTTCTTCTGTTGACAAGTCCTCAGTTAATTTCAGGTATGGAGAATTTCTCTTGATCAAGATAAAGCTGGAGATGCAGAACATATAGATGTTGGCAGTCAACCAAAGGACTTGAGCCAGGCCATTAATTCCCCTGATCTGGCTTTCGTTTCATTGGATTCTGGAGTTGTATTGCTTAAGGATATGCAAATACTTTCAAACATCAACCTTGGATTTTCAGTGACAGCGTCTGTTATTGCACCTGATGGAAGTGAGGCAATTGTGGGGGGCCACGATGGTAAGTTGCATATATATTCTGTCTCAGGTGATTCGCTTACAGAAGAAGCAACCCTTGAGAAGCATAGAGGTCCAATTAGCGTAATACGGTATTCACCAGATTTTTCCATGTTTGCTTCTGCTGATCTAAACCGCGAAGCAGTTGTTTGGGATCGTACCTCCAAAGAGGTAGCTTGAACTTCATATTAGTTTTAATATGTCCTAGCCTTCCAATAAAACTTGGATGGTAGCTTGATTCATCCCATCTTTGAGATGTAATGTTTGGGGGGTAGCAACCATTATGTTCATTACTTATATCTAATTGCTTGGCATTTCCTTGATGTCAAAAGTAAATCGGGGAATACATATTCAGTTAACAGAGATGGCTTCCTCCTTAACAAGAGTGGATGCTTCAAACATATTTCCCAAAAGTAATGTCCTACATTATTATGGGATTCAGATCCATCATTTTTATTCAATCGGGGACATTCCTCCTTGATAATCAGCCTTTTTTGTGGTCATCCTCTAGTTTCTCAGTTGCATTTGCTACATTACTCCAAAGCCCTTGTGGCATGGCCATAGTTCTGGGTCTGCGGAGTCTCTTTTAGGACTGATAGTGGAATGCTAATTATGTTTGGAGTACTTGATCATTTCTTCAGTTATCTGGTTGTTTGTGTTTGATTTTGGCATCAACTGCTAGGTAGAAACCTGTTTTATTGCATGAAGCAACTTGCTAAAGCTCTCAGCTTTCTGATGTTGCATTGTCTTACAGCCCGAATATGATATTATAAAACTAGTTTTAATTTGTTTATGATTTCTTGAGCAGCATTATGCACATTTCTGTTACCGCTTACTTCAAATCAAGAAACAAAAATAAGGTGTGTTGCCATGGATGGGCCAACAAAGTTTCTAATTATTTTGAACAACAGGATACTTTAAAGTGCTTTTATAAAGTGTGACTGGATGTATTAACCACCATCTTTTGCTTTGTAGCTAAAAATATGGTTTTCCTTATCGTTTTGCAGGTGAAGCTTAATAACATGTTGTTCCACACAGCTCGTATCAATTGCCTTGCTTGGTCTCCTAATAGCACTATGGTGGCTACAGGATCACTAGACACTTGTGTAATCATATATGAAGTTGGGAAACCTGCTTCAAGTCGCATAACTGTTAAGAATGCTCATCCTGGTGGAGTTTATGGTTTGGTTTTTATTGATGATTGCAATGTGGCTAGTTCAGGGGAGGACGCCTGCATTCGTGTCTGGAAGATAGTGCAGCAATAACGCAAGCAGTGCATAAGACACGAATAATGCTGGTTAAATCTTTAAAGCTTGTGAATCCACATTCATTGCTTTCTTACTACATCTACATTTGTTACCACATGATAGTTGTATAACTGTATTTCAGGACACAATTTCCGTTCTCAAATTTTGTGCCAAAGAATAAAATGAAAGCAAAAAGGAGCAGGTAAGCAGCTTCAAGGGTTTTGGTGAAACAGGTTTGCATATATATATTTTCACCTGGATTCATGATGTAAAGAGGGAGCATTGTGCCCTATTGATACTTTTTTAAGGTTACTCCATATAGAAATATCTTTATCCAATGCATTGAAAATGATGAATAAAGTTGTCAACTGTTTCCGTAAATATATATTAATTAGCACTTAAAATGTGCCCTAGAGGCACTCTTCCAACAATTCTTTCATCATTCATTACTCTTTTTTTTTTTTTTAATTATGAATTGCTTATAGCATCTTTGTACAGTTTGGGGCCATTTCTTGTGAGATTAGAATCATGTTAATAATTTTTTTCTGCTTATGTTTGGTGTTAGTTGCATAGTAGATGAATTGCAAGTTCCTCTAATGGCATGTAAAGAAATTTCAAGATCATCTACCTCATCATCTTGCTCATCTTCAATATCTGGTACTTCTATTCAAAATAGCCTTTTACATCTATGTCCCATGGAGTAATACTCGTCACAATTATAACACAATCCTTTAGCCCTTCTTTCTGCCATTTCTGCTCTTGTCAATCTCTTGATAAATGGTGCGAAAGAACCTATTTTGCTATTATTCCCTATTGGTTTCGTTGTTTGTCCTCCTCCCTTTGCAAAGCTCTTAGTTGTTGGAATAATTGAAGTGCTACTAGCGTTTTGGGAAGCTGACCAGTTTAGATTGGTTTGAGATAACATCTTGGAAGAGACTTTTTGTTTACGTTCCAAAGCTCGAGTCATATTCATTGCAACTCCAAGGTTTCTCGGTTGTTGCATCTCAATATCAATTCTAAGTTTCTCTCCCAATCCGGCAGTAAAAAGGTTTACTTGTGGTCGAGGTTTAAGATCAGTAGTCCTAGCAAATAGTGATTGAAATTGGCATTGATATTCTTCTACCGTCCCAGTTTGTCTTAGGTTTGCAAGTTTCCCCAAGGGGTTATTACTCATAGGTGGCCCAAACTTGACATGACAACACTCTCTGAAGCATTCCCAATCCAGATTTGTCTCCTCTTCTTCGATTTGATCAAACCACAATTCTGTCTCTCCTAAAAGATGGAATGAAGTTAGGCCGACTTTGTCTTCTTCGTTGGTTCGTTGATTGCCAAAAAAAAATTCGCATCTTTTTAACCATTCTAAAGGATCTCTAATACCATCATAAGTGGGAAATTCCATCTTAGAGTATCGTGGCACTATGCCCCCATCGTGTTGCGAATCTGAATTTCTTTTCTTGCCTCCACTGTTGCCCTGTTCTTCATTAATTTTTTTTTTGAATCCCCTTTCGTTGTCTTTTGAACCGAAAGAGATAACATCGCATCTGTTCCTCTAATACTTGTTGCCTTGTAGCCATTTGTTCTATGAATGTCTCCAGCTTGGCTGTTAAAGTTTTTTCGTCACCCATGACAACTGACTTCGATACCAAGTTGTTATGCGCCTTAGCGTAGGATCTAGTCACAGGTCTAGACGAGAAAGAATTCTTGCTTCGACCTATGGTTACTCAAAAGGCAGATTCGTCCTTGACTGAATCCCCTTTCCAAACTAACGTTTGTGATAAAAATAAACTGCTTACTTTATTTCATATTGACAGCCTTTTTATAAGCTGTTAATTACAAAGAGAAAGTCCTAATCTAATTCCTAATTTAAAGTACTAATAGAATTCTTAATTTAAAGCCTTAATAGAATTCTTAATTTAAAGTTTATAAAAAAACTAGTAAAACTAAAACTCCTAAAGAAATTAAATCAATGTAAAACTCTAATTCCTATTCCTTCTTTGATATTGTTTTCCAATGAAAACATCTTATCAGAGTGTCAAATCTGGTGATATGGCTTTATTTTTGTTTAGTTGGTATATACAATTCCAAGCCACTAAATCTCAAGAGAGAAAGGGTAGTTGTGAGCATTGATCCAAATTCCCTGCCAATTAGGTGCTTTGGAGAGTGGACTATTGGGGCACCATGAGGGTAAAGTTCTATTATGAAATAAAGCAGGCAGCATTTGAAATTAGAGGTTATGTATTGATGTTTCAAAAGGACAAGAAAATTTCATTTGAAATTTTATTTGGTTTCCTCCATATGAAATTTGATTTTATGATTTTCCATTGATTTTTTTTTGTTATTTTCCCTTTCTATTATTATTATTAAGGGGTAAATTTTTTTTCGTATTTTAAAAAAAAAATCAATCCAACCTAGTGCTCAATTAAGTCATCACTTGTTAAAAATGCATCAACTAAGTTTTGACAACGATTTTCGTTGTTGACTGTTATTGTGTTGATATGGTCATTAACGACCATTGAGTCAAGTTTGTGATGTTGACATGGTAGTTTATGTTAGCAATGATGGTTGACGTAAAACTCTCATGTTATCAAAAATAAAAATATAAAAGTTATTAACAAAATTCAAGTTCAAAATTAATCTAGATAAATGGGTGTTTAAATTCATTTGAATCTCAACATCTTTTTTTCAAGTTCATTCTGAATCTAATTTTTAAATTATTAAAAATTTTAAAAATTTAAATAAAATATAATAATTATTAATTTTTTTAAAACATTATAGGAATTATAAAAAAAAATTGTTGTGCTTTCCTTGCTATTTCACATGTGAATTTCATTTTTTTTTATAAGCTTTTGAAGTTATTGTTGCTTTTTTTTATTTTTTAATAATTCGCTAATTGTGACAATGGTGTTCGAAATTATTGGCATTTTTCTTTTGTTAGTTGTTAGTTTTTATGTAGGATGTACAATTGTAATGTGGAAAATCATTGTTATAATTCAATATGTGCATAAAATAGAAAAATGAGACTTATGGTAATAAATTTATTTACCATAATGGTAAATTATAAGATTTTCAGTTGGCATTTTAGATTTTATTAGCTAAATAATTTTTTATTGTCAGATTTATTTTAAGTTTGAACTTTTTTAATAACTTATATTCTATTTGAAAAAAAAAATTCTTATGTGGACCACCACATTAACATCACGATGGCTGATTCAACGATCTTTAATTTCTACACCAGCTCAATGACAGAAATTGTTGGTGAAAGGGCTTAATTAATGTGTATTTAATGTCTAGGGGTTTATTGGAAAGATTTAATTGATCATTTTGAAAAAGCATAGGGGCTTTATTATGAAATAATTTTGGTTTGTTTTTTTCCTCAAAGTAGCTGTTAAATAAAGAACTGTAGCCAATATGTTAAATAAAGAACTGTAGCCAACATGTATACCCCTATAAAGTTTTTACTTTTCCATCCTTGTTTTGTTGGACTCATTGGTGTTTTGCTCCGAACTTGTTAAGCGTATTTTAATGAAATGAATACACTCTGCATTTCTTCAGCAAAATACTAACTACAAAGTATAGGCATGTTGGTGGTGGAAGATGACAATGACAAACTAATATTAGGCAGATTTAGCAAAGGTTTAAAACTACCAACACAAATTAAACCATGTCATAATGTGCACGTTCTCATTTCATCAGAAAGAAAAATGATTCTACTGAATAATTAGTTCAATGATAAATAGTGTTAAACAGGCTTTTCTCACCTTGTTTTCTAAGTTGATCTACACTTTGTAGCCATAAAATCGTCCTATTGCTGGTATGAGAGAGAGAACCATGGGTGCAATATAACACGAGATTTTAATGAATGATTTTGCCTTTCAACGTCAACGTGAAGGGTGGGTACAACATATAATAACAGCATGCAAATGGCAGCTCAAGAGGGAGTTTCTCTTACTCATTCTGGTCTTACCATTGAATATGAACCCTGAAGCCAAAGGCGTCGACCAAATAATGTCTCTCATCTGATGGGTATTCTTTCGAACCTTTCATGAAATTTGGATGCAGGATCAATGTACCGAGTCTCTGATATATTCACTTTTTAGCTCGCACTTCACACCCCTTCATGTGCACTGATTGGACTGCGAATTCCAGTCATCAAGAAGGTTTAGTATAGTTTCCTCTAACTTCTTTGCCTGTGGTCCAGGCTTCAAGACATTAACATCACCCCATTGTGAGCAAGGATCTACCCACCAGCTTCGCCGGCCAGTGCACCATGCCCCTGGGACAGCTCGGTTTCGCCCACACTTGAGGATCTTTTCATCAATCATGTCCAACACAGGATCATCTTTCTGAAACTGTCTTGCAAATGCTGCTCCACTTTGAGCCATTTGATCATAATCAGAATCGTTGAGAAAGTGGGGTTCTGTCTTCGGAGGACTGTCCCAGATCATATATCTTAAATCACCGTTTATAGTAGTGTTCTTGAACTCCGGTGAATTGCAAATGACAGAATGAAAATAGCTTTCTTCGGATAACATAACATTGTTAAAATACATCAGAAGGGTCCGAGGTAGATTATCCCACCCGAAAAGGCAAAATTCCAGAAAGGATCTGCTTAAGACAACCCATGGCGAACCTGCAACTCAATACCAAACAGTTAATAACTGTAGCATCTCCAAAGAAAAGATGTATATGTATATATATATAATTTTCATGAAATGTAAAGCAATAATATGGATTATATAGACTTTGCCTGTGAACACTTTAAAAGCATCAGGCATTAGTCGTTTCTGCGTAGCATGAAAAATTTTAGTCCTCCTAGCTAGGTAAATCCCTGGGTCAACCACAATAGGCAGGACCCGTTGATCTCTGCATAAAATCAGAAAAAAATATGATTTAGATTTAATCATGAATGTGCAGCAGAAGGATCTATAGATCTCATAAAAAAGGTTTTGCCTACTCTTTCCACCCAAGGTCACTAGTATGATCAATGAAATTGAGGTCCCTCCTAACAGAGGAGAACACGTGGGACAAATCTGAGATAACAAACACAACCAAAAAAGAAAAAGTTAGATACAATTAAGAACAACAAAAAGCACAGATGAAAATGGAAAGTAGCATGATGAGGGACAAATAGGCATAGCACGCAAGCAAGAGAAACTCCCACCATTGATACTGTGAAAAAGAAATGCGGGAAAGATAGAGGGGGACATCTGAGATTTTTTTCCAATATGACACTGAAGCACCAATGGCGCATGTGTCAGTGGGCACCTTGATTCCTTTATAGGTATTTTATATTGACCCTGAGAGAAACATATAGTAGGAGGCTATGGGATAGGGGACTTATAGCCTAGTAGCATTGGGAACTAGTTTTAGGATTTTCCATTGCATTCAGTCTAAAGCTTCTCTGTAGAAGAAAATCAATCCAAGATTTTCAATGTACCCTAAAGACAATAAGCAGAAACTAATTCAAGTTTAAATTAATGTTTCAGAAAATCGGTTTCGATGTGATTGTTCTTAAGTATTTAGAAAAATATTAAACTTTAAGCAAAAAGTGGTATAATAAATAACTGCATTATAAACCTGAGTTCCCTAGTTGCAAAAGTGTTACTTTGTCCAGACTCTGCACCCAAGCATAATAAAATAAGTAAAGAGCATCAGAACTCAAGCACTTTCAGCTCCATAAACATATTTGCACATAAATATATAAATATATATATTCATTAGTTCATTATGAGAATTTGTCTCACCACATATATATACACACACATACATACTCATATAAAAACCTTGTAACACTTAACAACCAATCAATCATTTAATAATTGATAATAAGTCAGACAGTAGCATAAACTTCAGATGCAGAGCATCTAGCAATAAAATCAGTATCAGTATACTAACTTTTTTTTATTTCTTTTTCTGAAGATAAATTTAGCTTACTTTAAGAGTGTTAACCTCTGTTCGCACATTTAAGTAGGCCATTAACAAAAAACAGATACAGTCTATAGCTAGAATGGTTTCTGTAGAAGAAAATACATTACTTATTTTCAACAGGAAAAGCAAATGATAAAATATTCTATGCACTCTGTTTGTATTGGTGCGAGGAAAATGGCCTTCTGTCTAAATACCAAAATGTAATAGCTTAAGGATTTAAATTCATACGTAAACAATCAATAATTGTAGAATCGGTGCGCCAACAACAAAGTCTGGCCATCCCTAAATCAGACCTCGAAATAGAAACATTAGAAATGCTGGACCAGCCAAAAAATAAGCCAACCACTGCTCTATCAGAGTAAGAAATATTCCAACAGGCAGATCCCTTCACTAAGCTAAAAGTTTTAGCAAAACTTTGCAGATTTAGACCCAAAAAGGAAAGTGTAGGACTGAAACCTCATGAATCATCAATATAGATCAGATCAAAACACTCATAAATCAGCTTCAAGAGAATCTTTGTGTCATAGAGGTAGGCAAAACACTAGATGCTTTTGATCTAATCTGTTCTCAGGACCAGATATGTCTTACAATAAACTATGTTAACAGTTCTTATCTCGTTGATAGCTTCCAAAGTTTCATTTTGGCAATGTCAAAATCGCCTCAAAATGTAGATTGCTAGTTTGCTTTCACCTAGAAATCTTTCTTTAGTCAGAAAGAAAGCCTACATTTTAAGTAAAATAATAACTTGACAAGCCAAAAATGAATTCTTGCAATCATGATAACTTGAATAGAACAAGAAACTAGTTAGAAACACTATCAAAATCAATAATTTTCCTTTGATAGTGTACAACATTTCTGAATCATATCCAAATTTTTAGACAGTGGGAAAAATTCTAAGATTGGAAACATTGAACCAAATTTTCGCAGAATGCAAGCGACCAACTCAAAGAAAACCTTTTGATTGAGGTAAACTGTTCATACTGATTACACAAATTCCCCAGAAAACATCCAACACAAAATCTTCAACCAATCCAATTGATCATAAAGAACACCTTAAGCAGAAAATCTTAGGTCCATTTCTTATTAAACCACATATTCTATACCAACCAAAGCAAATTCAATCAAATACCAAGTGATTCCAACTAAATCAAGAACATGTAAATCCAAAATTAAACATTTCTCCAAATCAAAGCCTCAATTGTCATAGCTACTCCATAAAAAAAAAATATAAATCCAAAAAAAACAAATAAACGAACTGAAACTGCTTACCATCTTGAGTAACCAAGGGATAGTCCAAAGCACTCAAAGCAATAAACCAATCCCAGCCACGATCAAGCTTCATCAACATAGCAGCAGCATGCAACGTGGCAGCAATATGTGTAGAACCCATAGAAGAAAACCTATCAGGCTTCCCTATAACATCCACATTTTCAAAGCTCCTAATAGCAGGCACAGATTTCAAAGCCAAAACCAACCTATACCTTTCCTCATCGGAAGCGTCAGCACCAAGTTGCAGCAAATATCGATTCCTGGGATGATAGACAGCAAGTAGTAGCCTAAAGATCCGATCCTTATCACCTTTTCCACCAAATAAATAGTAAGCAAAAGCTGGTGGAGAATGAAGACCATGTTGGACTTGAGAAGGGAAAAGTCTAGGGGAGCTGAAAACAGAGATCGAGTAAAGTAAGAGGAGGAGAATGGAGAAAATTGTTGTCAAAAAGAGAGTGAAAAGCCATTTCTTTTCAGCTCCCATAACCCTAGTGTTTTAAGCTCCTCAAAAACTGTAGCTTTTGATTTAATGATTGAAGTTTCTTCAGCATATGGATTTATTGATGATCAAAGGAGGAAACCCGAATCGAATATGGATTTTGAAATGTTTCAGGAAATGGGTATTTGGGGATCTTTGATTTCAGAAGACTTAACACCATAGTCGATTATAATAAAATTTAGGTCAGACAGTAAAGTTTCTCCCTCTTTTTTCCCTCTCGAATTCTCTCTCTCTCTCTGATGTCAATAAAAATTATTAAAGCATTTTGTTGTTTTCTTGTATCTAAAAGTAGTAACTGTTGAAACCGGTTGGACCGACGGTTCAATTATATACATTGAACCGGAAAATATAAAGCCAGCATGAGCCTGGAATCGGAAAAACCGTTAAAATAAAAAATAATAACCTTAGTTCTACTGTGTGGAGGCCGGAGGGAAGAGGAGTCGGAAACAGAATGTGTTCCCTAAAACAGTCGATCGTGAATGTGATGTGGAACCACCTCTGGAATTCTTGCACAGTGAGCATTTGCAGACTTGACTATCTTTGTATGTGTTGGCACCATCAGATTCTCCACCTTCAATTATGGTTAAGCTATTCCACCGAATCGAGAAGCCAAAAACAGAGAAAGGAGAAATCCTTCCATTTTCCGAAAGCAAAAGCTCTTAAAAGAGTAAAAACTTGTGTTCTTTCGTTTTCTTTTAAATGTAGAGAAAAGGAAATGTGAACTTTTTTTTTAAAAAAAGGAGGGTTTTATTTACCGGCCACGATGGCCCGCTGCCTGTAACAGGAGACTTTTGGGTCTCCGGCGGCGGAGCCTCGCCGGAGATAGACAGCAAACAGAAACAGAGGAAACAGAAAAAATAATATGAAGAAAATGTTTTAAAAAAAGAAAAATCAAACATTCTTGTTCGGCCACCATGCCCACCGTCGGAGACTGGAGAACCGTTGGGTTCTCCGGCGGCCAGCGTTGCCGGAAACTAAACAGACAGAGGAGCAGAGAACTGGCAGCAAAAACAAAGGAGTTAAAACGCTTTTCTGGGATGAAAAAAAAAGAGTTAGTTTTCAGTTTTTTTTTTTTTTTGAGTTAATGGGAATTTTCGTGAAAGTCCCTCCGCGTATCCATATGTTGCAGTGAGGGGTTGTCGCAAGGTCTATTTCCAATATGAGTCCCTGTTAGTTTCCATTACCTTTTATTTTAGTCCTTATTTCAGAAATTTTGAGCAAATTAATTGCTCCTTTAACCCCTCTGCTTTCTTACATCTTTATGAAGTCTTTTTAAATTTTATTTGATTTTTTATTTTATTTATTTGTTATTATTAGGCTTACATGACAACAAAAGAAGCCCTTTAAGAAAATACAAAAAAAATTGAATTAAATTATTGTATTAAATTTGCACTTAATTAAATCTATGTGATTAATTAAAATAATTAATTAAGCTCATTCACTAATAGTTTTCTTCATGAACTACTTAAAATAAATTAATGAATCAATTAAATAATAATACGTGACAATTTCTTATTAATCTAATATTTTACCCATAGAAAATATTAAAAAAATAAAATTTTAAAATATTAAGAAAAATTATTAAAATTATATAAACTTATAAAAATTATAAAATTAACTTATAAATATTATAAAAAAAGTTATAAATTTCTTAATAAATCCTAATAATTATAAAAAATTATAAAGTTAATAAAACATATTTAAAATAATAATATATTATAAAAATGTATTAGAATTCTTAAAAATTATAAAAAATATTAAAATTGATATAAGCTTATAAAATTTATTTTAAAAAATCATAAAAGCTTAAATTGCATCGGATCAATTGGTTAAATCAATCAGACCAAAATCGACAAAGGTATCGATCTGGAAAAAGACATTGGACTTTTCGCTTCAATGGTATCACAAGTCAAACAAAGAGCAATTTGATATAGTTTTAAGGACTTGTATCGGCACAATTTGGGACTTGTGCCACAAAAAGTGTCTCAGATCCATGTCACTACACTGTTTTGAGTAGTTTTGACTTTTGGGAGTTTGTTTTGTTGGACAAAACACGTTAGCTAACAAAATAATTAAATATAAATAAACACATATAAAATAAAATCAAATAAAATTATTTATATTTAATTTGTCAAATACGAAAAACAATCAAAATAGTAACAAAATTGAAATAAAAGGAAGAAAAGAGATTTTACTAAACATTGAGGCCTGTGAAACACAGTTTCCTTAAGACAGATTCGGCCGCTCCTACAGTACTTGGAGAAACGTTGGTTGAAAGTCTCCTAGGATACAACAACACAAAGATCAAAGCAATAACACCTCTATAGTGATCAACGAACAAACCTTGCATTTTTCTATCACTAGAACATTTGAAAAATTTAGAGAAGAAAAGAAGAGTTTGGAGAGTAACAGAAAATCGGTGTGAAAGAGTGGAAATTGAGCAAAGAATTCAAAGAACTCTTAGCCTTAGGCACTTAGTATGGTGGAAATTTAGAAATATCTATAAAATCTGCTATTAAAGGAGCTAACCAATCAATTTGATTGATTGGAATCAAATAAAATAAGATAATGTTCTTATATAAACAAATTATGTCTACTAAGGAGAAATAATTTCATGTCGAGCTAAAATATCCACAGGCCTATTTCGGGTCAGACATTTTGCATCGCCCACATCTTGCAAGTGTGCCTCAACCTTCTCAGATTTGGACTTATACCTCCCTGCGCGATAAGCAAGGTTCTAAGCTTAGTCATTCAATCACCCTTCAAGAGGGTTTTTATATATAAACACATCTCACACTTGGTATTTAACTAATGTGGGATCTAATCTTTTCTTTTCCTCAACAAATATTTCCAAGTAGCTTACTTTGAGCATCAATTTCTCATTTATCACTCAACCATTTTGAGCATATGATATATCGTTGTAAAGGTTTCATTGAGTAGAATAAGAAACCATAATTTTATGATTCAACTCTCCACCTTTACCTATTAAGAATATGTCTCAAAGTTCCCATAAAATGTAATTTTTCCAACAATCACCCACATGAATGAAAATTGATAGTTTTATCGAAAAATATTGACTCTATGTGGTGATAGAATCTACGATCGATACTTGCATAGGATAGGTATCCACCTTTGAACCTTCCCTTGTGAAAGTATATTTACTTTACTAGCTGACCAGTAGACGTGATGTCCTTGAACTGTTCTGCCTTTTGTGTAAATGATAATATGCCTCACAAAACTACCTCTCAGGCAAGGTTTTAGTTCCCATGGGTATGTTCATATAGCCGTGAACATCTCCTGGTTCTGCAAGAGTTTGAAAGAACTATGCCCTAATAGTCTCCTTGAAGCGGCCCCACTTCACTCTCACATAGGTGACTTATGTTGTTCGACTCACCGAAACACACAATGGTCATTAAAAGCATTGCTTAACCTATCTCATTTTTAGTCACTATTTACATCATAGGAACGGACTTAGGATAAGTACAGCCACAGTGACCTCACAAGGTCTATGAAATTAGGTTGTCCCTTTGAACCTAGATCTTGGGATCTCTAGTCAACTAGCTAGGGTTTTCCTTCACATAGCACCTTTTATTTTCATGGGCTTTAGTCACATTCCTTTTAATGTTTTAACAACATGATCTCGTTTTAAGCCTTTAGTTATCGGATCCGTAATGTTATCTTTTGATTTTACAAAATCAATAGAGATAACTTCGTTTGAGATCTATTGTTTAATGGTATTGTGTCAACGACGTATATGTCTCGACTTACCATTATACGTTACACTAGTAAGACACCCCCACACTTTCAAGTGGTTGTAGGATAGTTTTCCACATTTCCACAACTCATATAGTGTCTTGTCCCTTTTCTTGTAGGGCACCTTATTTAAAAGGTAATTAACTCATAGAAACGCAACCCCCTCCCACATTTCATGTGATAACCCAGAGCTTTTTAGTAGTGCATTCATCTTTTCCTTTAGAGTCCGATTTTTCTGCTGACTACTCTATTTGAGGACAATATGATGCTGTTACTTCATGAATAATGTCATGTTGTGTATAGTATTCAAATGATTCAACATACCCACCACCATGATTACTTAATCTTTTTATTAAGTTGGTTTTCAACTTCCTTGCTTATAGTGAATAAAATTCTCTTCATCTTTACTTTTAAGCAAATATATATAGCAATAAAGGTAATAAAAATATTTATTCCTTCCTTTCATTTAAACAAGCTTTACAAGCATTGCTATGTATTAGATCAAGTGATTTTTTACCTTTGTTAATTTTACCTCAACACATGTTTCACATTTATAATTATAATTATTGCGAAACGAAGAAATGTGCTATAAGTTAATTAATATACGTAAAGTATCATAATTGACATGTCCGAGCCTACTATGCCATAAATTAAATGACTTAAGCATATAAACAGAAAAAGAAGCAACATTCTTATTCATAGTTTTGCTTTTACAGAGATAGCATTTAGTTTAATACATATCCCCTTCCCACAAGCATTCCCCCTTTAGAAAGAACATTCTTATTCATAGTTCTTACGTATGTTAGGCACATAAGTCCATATCGAACACTTCCTTGGAAACTTCTTCCACAGCATTGGCCTCGTTAGTTTAACTTTCTTTGAGATCTTACAGTCGAATGACTTGTGTTCCATCTTGTTGCAATTGAATCATTTTCCTTAAAAAATTTTACTTCTTAGAAACACCATCTTTTGGTCCCAATTTAGACATATTCTACGATTGTTTTCCCTTCTTAAAGTCTTTCTTGACTTCTACGACATTTGCCTTAGCAACATTATCATTTACTATTTTGTTGAGCCTTTTTTCTGTACCTCTATTATGTTCTTCTATTCAAAGTTTGACAATTAAATCTTCCATTGTCATTTCCTTTCTTTTTTGCTTTAGGTAATTCTTGAAGTCATTCCAAGCAAGAGGCAACTTCTCAATAATGGCTGCCACTTGGAAGGATTCACTTATCATCATCCCTTAAGCAAGAATTCCGTGAATGATCAGTTGAAATCCTACACTTGATTCACAACTAATTTAAAATCCACCATTACAAAATTTAAGAATTTAGCAACTAAAAAAATTTTTAGTTTCAACATCTTCAGCTTTGTATATATGGTCCAAAGATGTCCATAATTCCTTAGCTATTTTTTTTAACATTATACACTTCGTACAGTGCATCTGACAATCCATTCAATATGTAATTTCGATATAGGAAATCAGAATATTTCCAAGCTTCAACAGCAATGAAAGCAGTAACTTCATCTACCTTGCGCTCTTTAACAATAGGAGGGTCATCTTTAAAAATTTTGGTCAAGTTCAAAATGGTCAAATAAAACAACATTTTTCTATTGCCAAGTCTTGAAATTTTGTCCCTAGAATTTTACAAGTTTCTCGTTGTGGCTTACAGTAGCAGCCATCGGCAATACTGAGTTTTGGATCGCAGATTGCATTTGAATCAAAACTTCAGATTGCGAATTGATTGAATTGGTGGGAGTCTCCATTTTTCTGTTAAGAAACAAAATCAGAATTTAGAAAACTTATCAACTTTTTTTAGACGATAGGAATCTAATAAAACCCGAAACCAAAACCTTATACGGTCTAATAAATATACAATAAAATAATGCACCAGGTAGGTAACCCTAAAAGAGAGGTGGTGCACTCGGTATGCTTAAATACCAAGTCTTTCAAAGAATCAATCCTAGACATGCATTCTCGTACTGTCTTTTTAATTCACCATTGATAAATTTCTTTTTAATTCACAATTTAAAGCCACAATTAAAACCATCATAAACAGAAAAATTTCCCTTTGATTTATTAAACGGCGGAATAAAAATCCTAAAACAAAATCAAAACAATTTTGTTAAACGGCAGGATTAAATCTCGAAATAAAATTATATCAAAATTAAATCTGTTAAACGGCGAGGAATAAATCCCGAAACAGAATTATTTGATTACATATGTAATCTTTGTTTGGAAACAAAACAATATCGAATAAAATCTTGTTAAATACCAGAAATAAATCCCGAAACAGATTTTATTTAATTTAATTCTAATTTAGAAACAAAATAAAATCTTGTTAAATGGCAGGAATAAATCCCGAAATAAATTTTATTTAATTTTAATTTCTCGTTTTTGGCAACAAAATCAAAATGTAATAAATCCGTAGAACGACAGAAATAAATCCTGAAGCAGATTTTATTTTAATTTAATACTTGTTTTGGAAATAAAATTAAATTGGAATAAAATCTATTGAACAACGAGAATAAATCCCGAAACGGATTATATTTAACTTTAATTTCCCGTTTGAAAATAATAAAAAATAGAATAAAATCCATTAAACAGCGGGAATAAATCTTGAAACAGATTTTATTTACTTTTAATTTGAAAACAAAATTGAATAAAATCTGTTAAACAACGGGAATAAATCTTGAAACAAATTTTATTTAGTTTCAATATTCATTGAAAATAAAACAAAATAGAGAAAAAAAATCTGTTGAACGGCGGGAAAAACCCTGAAATAGATTTATTTAATTAAAAAATTTATTTTCAAAAAATATTTTTTTCTTTTTCGCCTTAGTGTCTCATTTGTCTCGGATTAAAAAATTTCAAAAATAATCATGTATGTCTTAAGATTGTTGGACAAAACATGTTAGCTAACAAAATAATTAAATATAAATAAACGCATATAAAATAAAATCAAATAAAATGATTTATACTTAATTTGTCAAATATGAAAAAGAATCAAAATCGTAACAAAAATTGAAATAAAAGGAAGAAAAGAGATTTTACTAAACGTTGAGGCCTGTGAAACATAGATTCCTTAAGATAGATTCAGTCGCTCCTACGGTACTTGGAGAAACCTTAGTAGAAAGTGTCCCAGTATATAACAACACAAAGATCAAAGCAGTAACACCTCTATAGTGACCAACAAACGAACGTTTCATTTTTCTATCACCGGAACGTTTGAAAAATTCGAAGAAGAAAATAAAAGTTTTGAGAGCAACAGAAAATCGGTGTGAGAGAGTGAAAATTGAGCAAAGAATTCAAAAGAAGTCTTAGCATTTTATAGGCATTTGGTATGGTGGAAATTTGGAAATATCCACAAAATCTGTTATTAAAGGATCAAACAAAATAAGATAATGTCCTTATATAAACAGATTATGTTTGGTAAGGAAAAATAATTTCGTGTTGGGCTAAAATATCAGCAGGCCCATTTCGGTTCGGACATTTTACGTAGCCCACATCGTGCAGGTGTGCCCCAACCCCGTCGGGTTTGGACCTGCACCCCTTGCGCGCGAGGCAAGATTCCAAGCTTAGTCATTCAATCACTCATTAAGAGGGTTCCTATATATAAACACATCTCACACTTGGTATTTAACCAATGTGGGATCTAAGCTTTTCTTTTCCTCAAAAATTATTTCCAAGTAGCTTACTTTGAACATCAATTTCTCATTCATCACTTAACCATTGTGAGCATATGATATACCGTTGTAACGATCTCATGGAGTAGAATAAGAATCCAAAATTTTATGATTCAACTCCCCAGCTTTACATATTGAGAATATGCCTCAAATTTTCCATAAAATGCAATTTTTCCAACATGTTTTAGGTCCCGACCACCTTCAAGCAACTTCAAAATGATTTTAAGTTGTCTCTAGAGTCATTTAATTGTCCAAAACTTGTATTAGAAATTTTAAAAAGTGTTTTTAAATTTTAAGCTTTAGCAAAATTCCTATTTCTCTCAACCCAAACAATCTCGATTTTGAGTCAAAGAACTTTGGTCACATATTTTAAGATTTGGAAATGTCCATATATGTTCTCAAAAACCCAAAATAATTTATAATTGTACTTTTCTAAACTTTCTAAATTTAATTCAAAAAATATTAATATGTTGCAAAACAAGTATTTTATCAAAAAAAAATTATCAAAGTTTGAAAGTGCTCTAGTAGCACCTCCCATTCGCATCACAAGTCAAGATGGGTAAGGGGTGTTATAGCTAATTGGAAATTGATATGTTTAGATCATATTGCTTGTAATTTTCATACTCGGTTGATGTCATTTGGTTGTGTTAATATATGTTATTAGGGATGTATTTAGTTATGATATATGTCGTAAAAGTCACATTGGTTCTATATTAACATAATTGATGGACGAGATTGTATGGTTTTTTTACCTGTATAATGCAAATAAAAAAAATACTAAAATGGTATGCCAATATTATTATTAACCAAAATGGTATGTTTGAAACAATAACACGGGGTGGAGGGAGAAAGATGGGTGGCACCCATGATTTTTCTAACACTTATTGAATCATCATTACAAAATGATGTGTATTTAAAAAAATTATTTTTTGAGGGTGGAGGGGGAGAGATGGGCGACACCAGTCTGGTGCAAAAATACGGTATGACTGGTGAAGGATGATAGAGAGGCTGCACCAAACTGAAATGTGATAAGCTAAAATATTTCGATACCTAATATGTAAATTTTCCATTTTAATTGACTGCTAAAAAAACTTTTAAGATGCCACCTGATAGTGTCATGGGTCAGAGTTCAAAGCCCGTGACCATCGCACCAAATGCATCCGATGGAGGTCTATTGTTTAAATGAGGATCATTTGGCCCACGAGAGCTAGCCTGATTCAAGAAACCATTGGAGAAGCCTGTCAGATTGAAGCCTGGTTGGCCCGATAGCGAATATATGGCAACTTAGGCTGATTTGGTAACTAATCTTAGAAGATAGAGAGAATCATATCTTGTTAAGATTAGATAGGATTTGATATGACATATCTTGTAAATCCCTTAAATTATGGGATATGGTTAATCTCGTCAATCGATGTAAATGTATCTTGTCGTCGGTTTTGGGGAGCTCAACTATAAATAGAGAGCCTCCCCCTCATTTGTAATCACTCCATTACATTGTTTCATTATTCTTTGTGAATAAGAAAATAGAGAGCATTTAATCAAACACTTTGCGAGCGCTCTTTCTGTTGTTCTTTTGGTTGCTTCTATTGGCATAAATTGCTTCCGCTCTACAATTAGTGCATTGGAGGAGTTCTTAAGGAATCCTTACTCGAGTAAAGGTTGACTTAGGTAAGTTTGGATGAGTGAATCGCCTAAGGCCACATGGATTGAGAGACGAAAGGTCTAGTCTCGTGACAAGTGATATTAGAGCTATTGGTTTGAAGGCACCGTTGGGTGTTGAAAGAAGAGTTCGAACAAAGGTGGGCGAGAAAGTCTTTGAGGGAGATGTTGTCGGCTGTTGAGGAACGCGTGGGTAAACTTGAAGAGTCCATGGAAGACGTAAAAGAGTCAGACAATGCGCTTGGGGAACACATTGAGGACTTAAAAGAGTAGTTTAGGGACTTTGTGACCATGTCTCTCACTTCCAAAAGGGATAGCGTGCAAGAGTTGCTAGATTCCTAAAGGAAGAAGCTGATGGAGAGGAATAATGCTCTCGAAGCCATGGTGAAAGCTTTGAAGGAGGAAACTGTAATACCCAAACCCGGCCCAAACGTTATGGCCAGATCCGACATGCCATATCGAAGCGTTCAAAACATTTTATATTGTTGATCCAGAAAAACTTACTTAGCGTTTTAAAAGATAATTTCATTATAGGTTAAAGTGAATGGAAGCTGTGCACCAGGTAGGAAATCGGAAAAGAGGTGGTGAGTCCATCGGACTGCTTAAGTACCAAGCTCCCTTCGGATCCAATCCTAGACATGCATACCGCCATTGCCACACCTTAACTTCATGGATATTTTTAGGAAACCGATTTGATTAAGTCATTTTTAGGAAAAATGATTAATTTTGGAAAATACTTTCATTGCGGAAGCTTTGCTTGTTGTCGTGTTATTTTGAAATCAATTGTTGTTTTTTTTTTTTTGAAAACGCGCACTAAAGCTATCCAATTTCAACAGTTAAAATAAGTAATACCTATCTTAGTAATACATATTAAAACCATCAAAAATAGTTAAGCGGCCTTATTACATTTAAAAACCCAAAACTTCAAACGTAAATAAAAGGATGTCCAGTTCACCAGAAGAAAATCAAACTTTCAGAACAGGTGGCCACTCCGAATTCCCTCACAGCTCCAAGCCCACTATGGTTGGGGATTACCTGTGTGGATGAAAATAAAAGGGGTGAGTTTGGGGAAACTCAGTGTGTAAATTAACCCAACCATAGCCTATATCAGCTCAAACCACAGAAACAGAATAAGTTGGCCTTAGCCCAGAACAGATATTCAGAATAAAGCCCATAGGCCCATAACAGAACAGAACAGATATTACATGTTTATGCAGAAACCCAACCCAGTTTCATCCATAACACCTCCGTACCAGCCTTACACCATGTGGGGAGACTACTCGACCCACCCAACCGCTACACACCACAGAAATCGCAACGAGGCTATCAGATATTGTGACAAAGTCACCAGATATAGATATTGTGGCAGAGCCACCAGAACAGATATATGTGGAAGAGCCACCAGATCAGATAATTGTGGCATAGCCACCAGGACAGATATATGTGGCAGAGCCACCAGATCAGATAATTATGGCAGAGCCACCAGATCAGATAATTATGGCATAGCCACCAGGACGCTTCTTCCATAGTATAACCCAAGTCCCCATGCAACAGATATATAATCATGGCATACATCATATAGAATCAGATCGTCATGCTTTTCAGTCAAAAGTAATCCTAGGGGTATAATGGTAATTTTGCGTACATAGGGGTATTCAAGTAATTTAACTATTCTTAAGGTTTTTATACATAACATAGCCATTTACGTGCGATCAGAAACACTTACCGCGTTTTCTTACCAATTTGGGCCCGTTGGCCCATTATCCCGTTTTTGGCCCATTAAGCCCAAAAATATCGAAATGCACAGAATTGCGCACTCTGCAGTCTTATCACTTTAATTTACCATATACATCAAACTATTAATCTCATGAGCATTTACACACTCGCAAGATCTCAAAATACCGACTTTTCGGCATTTTGGCTTTTCGACTTGTGCCGATCTAGTCTATAAGAGGGTGTTAGTTACACACCTGTTTGCGACGATATGCTGACGAGATCCACACACGAACCGCCTACAATTGGATTACTAACACGCTAATCTAACTATTCAAATACGAACTACGTATTAACCCCTTACAATATTCGGCCAACCACACCTACAGATCATAGTAAGCTTATAAGAAAACAATAAGCAACTCATTAACAAATTTTTGTCAATGTTTACCACATAATCATAATTTCACTGCAAGCTGTCTTCCTGAGCAACAGTCACTAAATTATTTATAACTGGAGCTACGAAACTCCAAATCAAGTGCCGTTAATTTTCCCTGAAAATAGACTCATATGTCTTCTATCCATAAAAGTTTTAGAATTTTTGGTATGGCCAATCAATACCAGATTTTTCTTAAAGTTTCCCATGTTTCACTATTTGACTAATCTGACCACTCTGCATTACGAATCAAGTTTCTCATTGTACAGAATTCAAAATATGTTCTCGTTTAGTCCATTTGAAACTAGACTAATTAAGCTTTAATTACATAATTATCATGGAATATTTACCTAATCCATTATCATGGAACATTCACCTAACCCATTATCAATTTGTATCAATTTGTACCATAAATTATGGATATCAAGTGCTCATATTGTCTACAACAACATGATGGCTGGCCATTTCATGTAAAATGGGAGGTTTGTCATGCAAATCCTCTTATTTTGCACTCCTATTTATTTGGCCACTTCAATTTAGCCTATAGCATTTTCAAACATTTTCACATAGCTTCTATTTCATAATTTCACCCCATTTTTCTTATGGAACAAAAATTAACTAAAATTGCCGGGTTCTATCTTAAGCTTGGGCCTTCTAGAGGATCACTAACATAATTAAACTTATGCCAACATTCACAGAATTCCTGAAAATTGGGGCGTTACAACTCTACCCCCCTTAAAGAAATTTCGACCTCGAAATTTACCTGATCCAAATAGTTGAGGGTATTGTTGATGCATAGTCTCTTCTGATTCCCAAGTAGCTTCTTCCCTTCCATGATTACGCCACAGTACTTTTACCAACGGAACCGACTTCCTTCTTAGAACTTTAACCTCTCGATCTAAAATTTGTATGGGTTCTTCCTCAAAGGTCAAATCAGTCCTTACTTCAATCTCCTCCACTGGCACAACATGTGAGGGATCCGATCGATATCGTCTTAACATAGACATATGAAAGACGTCATGGATTCTGTCTAACTCTGGTGGTAACTCTAACTGATACGCTACTGGCCCTACCCGCTTAAGAACCCGATAAGGCCCTATAAACCGCAGACTCAATTTGCCTTTCGTGCCGATTCTCAAGATCTTCTTCCAAGGTGAAACCTTTAAGAAAACCATATCCCCAACCACGAACTCTATCTCTTTGCGCTTTAGGTCCGCATACGACTTCTGTCTATCAGATGTCTCCTTTAATCGATCTCTTATCAACTTAACCTTACTTTCAGTATCTGCCACCAACTTCGGTCCAAGCACTTGTCACTCTCCTAGTTCGGTCCAACAACTAGGTGTACGACACCTTCGTCCATACAGTGCTTCATACAGTGCCATTCGAATACTCGTCTAGTAATTGTTATTGTACGCAAATTCTGCCAACGGCAAGTAATCCTCCCAACTACCTCGAAAGTCAATCACGCATCCCCTCAACATGTCCTCCAGAATCTGAATAACCCTTTTCAATTGACCATCAGTCTGGGGACGGAAAGCCATGCTAAAGTTCAATCGCGTCCCCAACGCCTCATGCAACCTTTGCCAAAACTGAGATGTAAATCTAGGATCCCGATCAGAAATAATTGAAACTGGGACTCCATGAAGTCATACAATCTCCGCCACATACAACTTGGCTAACTTTTAAAGTGAAAAGTCAGTACGAACAGGTATAAAATGGGCCGATTTGGTCAACCTATCCACAATCACCCACACCGAGTCTTTCTTTGATGGTGTCAAGGGCAGCCCACTCACAAAGTCCATGGTTACCCTCTCCCACTTCCAAAGTGGTATCTTCACTGACTGTAACAGTCCAGAGGGTAATTGATGCTCAGCTTTCACTTGCTGGCATGTCATACATTTCCCTATAAACTCCGTTACTTCTCGTTTAAGTCCAGGCCACCAGTACAATTCTCGTAAGTCGTGATACACCTTATTCCCTCCAGGGTGCATGGCACAAAGTCCTTCATGAGCTTCCTTCAATATTGTCTGCCTCAAATCAGAGTCCTTCGGAACACAAATTCTTCCTCGAAAACATAGAACTCCTTCACCATTTAACCCAAACTCAGAAGTTTCCCCTTCCTTAACTTGTTGAAAACGAGCGACCAAAGACTCATTGTTCAACTGCTTTTCCTTAATCTGATCCACCCAGGTTGGCCTCACTTGCAACTCAGCCAACAGACTTCTATCATCATACAGACTCAGACGAGCAAACATTGCTCTCAGATCAGATATAGTTCTACGACTTAGAGCATCGGCTACCACATTAGCCTTGCCTGGTGATACTCGATCGAATAGTCATAGTCCTTAGGCAACTCAATCCATCTCCTTTGCCTAAGGTTCAGCTCCTTCTGAGTCAACAAATACTTAAGACCCTTGTGGTCTGTGTATATAATACACCTTTCCCCGTACAAGTAATGTCTCCAAATCTTAAGTGCAAATATCACTGCCGCCAACTCCAAATCATGAGTAAGATAGTTCCCTTCGTGAGGTTTAAGCTGTCGTGATGCATATGCAACCACCTTACCCTTCTGCATTAACACACAGCCCAAACCCACGTGTGATGCGTCACTGTACACAGTAAAATCCTTCTCAGACTCCGGCTGAATTAACACAGGTGCTTCAGTCAGAACTTTCTTCAACTTCTCAAAAGCTCCCTGCTGTTTCTCAGTCCATACAAACGGTTCTCCTTTCCTTATGTGTTTTGTCAGGGGTGCTTCCATAACAGAAAAACCTTCCACAAACCTTCTGTAGTATCTTGCTAGTCCTAGGAAACTCCGTATTTCTGACACCGTCCTAGGTGCCTTCCACTCCAAAATTGCTTCAATCTTTCAAGGGTCCACCTTAATCCCCTCAGCAGAGACCACATGTCCTAAGAAGGTTACCTCCCTCAACCAAAATTCACACTTGCTGAACTTCGCAAAGAGTTCCTTCTCCCTTAACACTCGCAGCACTATACGGATATGCTCATCATGTTTCGCTTCAGTTTCAGAATATACCAGGATATCATCAATGAAGACGACTACGAATCGATCCACGAATGGTTGGAACACCCGATTCATCAGATCCATAAATGCTGCAGGAGCATTCGTCAGTCCAAATGGCATAACCAAAAACTCGTAATGACCATACCGAGTCCTGAATGCCGTCTTATGGATATCCGCCTCCTTGACCCTTAACTGATGATATCCAGATCGGAAGTCGATCTTAGAAAATACAGAAGCCCCTCTAAGCTGGTCAAACAGATCGTCAATCTTTGGCAGTGGATACTTATTTTTAATCGTCAGTTTGTTCAACTGGCGATAATCAATGCACATCCGCATCGTACCATCTTTCTTTTTCACGAATAGCACCGGTGCTCCCCATGGAGACACGCTTGGCCTAATGAAGCCCTTATCCAACAACTCTTGAATTTGAGCCTTTAACTCCACTAACTCCTTCGGTGCCATCCTATACAGTGCGATGGACACAGGCGCCGTTCTAGGCAACAAATCTATTCCAAACTCAACTTCTCAGTTCGGATGCAATCTTGGAAGCTCCGTTGGAAAAACATCTTGGAACTCTTTTACGATCCTAACCTTATCCACTGTCAATCCCTCCTCTTCTGACTGACTTACAAATGCCAAATAGGCCTCACAACCTTTCCGAATCCACTTTTCGCTCTTAAAGCCGACACCACATTGGACAAATAATCCCTTCGCTCACCTATCACCATAACCTCCTCATCCTTTGTGGTCCTTAACACCATTCGTTTAGCAGCACAATCCAGGGTCGCCTTATGCTTAACAAGCCAGTCCATTCCCAAAATGATATCAAAATCTCCAAACGGTAACTCCATCAGATCTCCAGGGAAAATCCTACCTTGAGTTTCTAAGGGTACATCCCTATACAGTTTGTCTACCCTATCCGAGAGACCCAAAGGACTTAGTACATATACCCCACTCACAATCTCCTCAAAGCAGTCCAAGTTGTCCATAATCCGTTCTGTGGCCTCCAACCAATATTTCGCCACATTCAGGGCTATACCAGACACGCCCCTAAAGATCTCCACTCCGTTAGCCCGAAGTCGTTTAGAAATAGATCCCGAACTCCATTGCCCGTACTTGCCCCGGCAACCCTTTCCAGAACACGAAGCATTGCCTGTGACAGGGCATCATCCTCGGCACCGCGGTCATGAGACTCTACCTCTGTTGTCAGTGGTACCGGTGCATCCACCGCCGGTATATGTCTCGAAGACGAAGATCTCGCTCGAGCACTTCCTCGACTTCGTCCACGGCCTATTGTACTCATATCGTATTATCTTGATTACGAATTTTTATGCATCAATTAATATTCCAGTGTTTATTACAGATGTTTTATGAATCAGACAGTAGTTCAGAGTTTGTTTTCGCAGAATCGAAGTCTTGCTACAGTTTCAGTCTCTTATCAGATTTTTCCTATGGTTTCAGTATCATCCTATCTAGAGTATCCTAGCAGGATTTTAGTACAGACAGATAATTCAGAAAAATATTCAGAAGAGTTCAGAGTAATACTTACAGGCTTGGGCCGGAGATTCGGAATGCCACCTTCTAAAGATCTAAATTTTGAAAAATCGCGTTTTTCGCAATCTTTTTAAATTTTTTTTGTTTTTGAAAATCTTTGTTTTTTTTTGTAAACCCATTCCACAGCAGAGTTGTTGCAACCTAGGCTCTGATACCACTGAATGTAACACCCCAAACCCGGCCCAGATGTTATGGCCAGATCCGACATGCCATATCGAAGCGTTCAAAACATTTTATATTGTTGATCTAGAAAAACTTACTTAGTGTTTTAAAAGATAATTTCATTATAGGTTAAAGTGAATGGAAGCTGTGCACCAGGTAAGAAATCGGAAAAGAGGTGGTGAGTCCATCGGACTGCTTAAGTACCAAGCTCCCTTCGGATCCAATCCTAGACATGCATACTGCCATTGCCACACCTTAACGTCATGGATATTTCTAGGAAACCTATTTGATTAAGTCATTTTTAGGAAAAGTGATTAATTTTGGAAAATACTTTCATTGCGGAAGCTTTGCTTGTTGTCGTGTTATTTTGAAATCAATTGTTTTTTTTTTGAAAACGCGCCCTAAAGCTATCCAATTTCAACAGTTAAAATAAGTAATACCTATCTTAGTAATACATATTAAAACCATAAAAAATAATTAAGCAGCCTTATTACATTTAAAAACCCAAAACTTCAAATGTAAATAAAAGAATGTCCAGTTCACCAGAAGAAAATCAAACTTTCAGAATGGGTGGCCACTCCGAATTCCCTCACAGCTCCAAGCCCACTATGGTTGGGGATTACTTGCGTGGATGAAAATAAAAGGGGTGAGTTTGGGGAAACTCAGTGTGTAAATTAACCCAACCATAGCCTATATCAGCTCAAACCACAGAAACAGAATAAGTTGGCCTTAGCCCAGAATAGAAATTCAGAATAAAGCCCATAGGCCCATAACAGAACAGAACAGATATTACATGTTTATGCAGAAACCCAACCCAGATTCATCCATAACACCTCCGTACCAGCCTTACACCATGTGGGGAGACTACTCGACCCACCCAACCGCTACACACCACAGAAATCGCAGCGAGGTTGTCAGATATTGTGACGAAGTCACCAGATATAGATATTGTGGCAGAGCCACCAGAACAGATATATGTGGCAGAGCCACCAGATCAGATAATTGTGGCATAGCCATCAGGACAGATATATGTGGCAGAGCCACCAGATCAGATAATTGTGGCATAGCCACCAGGACGCTTCCTCCATAGTATAACCCAAGTCCCCATGCAACAGATATATAATCATGGCATACATCATACAGAATCAGATCGTCATGCTTTTCAGTCAAAAGTAACTCTAGGGGTATAATGGTAATTTTGCATACATAGGGGTAGTCAAGTAATTTAACTATTCTTAAGGTTTTTATACATAACATAGCCATTTACGTACGATCAAAAACACTTACCGCGTTTTCTTACCAATTTGGGCCCGTTGGCCCATTATCCCGTTTTTGGCCAATTAAGCCCAAAAATATCAAAATGCACAGAATCGCGCACTCTGCAGTCTTATCACTTTAATTTACCATATACATCAAAATATTAATCTCATGAGCATTCACACACTCACAAGATCTCAAAATACCGGCTTTTCGGCATTTTAGCTTTTCGGCTTGTGCCGATCTAGTCTATAAGAGGGTGTTAGTTACACACCTATTTGCGACGATATGTTGACGAGATCCACACACGAACCGCCTACAATTGGATTACTAACACGTTAATCTAACTATTCAAATACGAACTACGTATTAACCCCTTACAATATTCGGCCAACCACACCTACAGATCATAGTAAGCTTATAAGAAAACAATAAGCAACTCATTAACAAATTTTTGTCAATGTTTACCACATAATCATAATTTCACTGCAAGCTGTCTTCCTGAGCAACAGTCACTAAATTATTTATAACTGGAGCTACGAAACTCCAAATCAAGTGCCGTTAATTTTCCCTGAAAATAGACTCATATATCTTCTATCCATAAAATTTATAGAATTTTTGGTATGGCCAATCAATACCAGATTTTTCTTAAAGTTTCCCATGTTTCACTGTTTGACTAATCTGACCACTCTGCATTACGAATCAAATTTCTCATTGTACAGAATTCAAAATATGTTCTCGTTTAGTCCATTTGAAACTAGACTAATTAAGCTTTAATTACATAATTATCATGGAATATTTACCTAATCCATTATCATGGAACATTTACCTAACCCATTATCAATTTGTATTAATTTGCACCATAAATTATGGATATCAAGTGCTCATATTGTCTACAACAACATGATGGTTGGCCATTTCATGTAAAATGGGAGGTTTGTCATGCAAATCCTCCTATTTTGCACTCCTATTTATTTGGCCATTTCAATTTAGCCTATAGCATTTTCAAACATTTTCACATAGCTTCTATTTCATAATTTCACCCCATTTTTCTTATGGAACAAAAATTAACTAAAATTGCCGGGTTCTATCTTAAGCTTGGGCCTTCTAGAGGCCCACTAACATAATTAAACCTATGCCAACATTCACAGAATTCTCAAAAATTGGGCGTTATAGAAACAATGGCCACGACGAGGGCTTTAAGCACAAGAATAGAGGAGCTCGAGGGAGAGCTGGCCTTGTGCCAAGCAGCAATGGGGAAAGGAGTGTCAAGTGCAGCACTCAGCAACAAGTATGTCCCGAAACCGAAAGAATTTGTAGGGACAAGGTTAGCATGCGATGTGGATAATTTCTTGTGGATGATGAAAAACTACTTCCGTGCCAAAGGCATCATAAATGATGCGATTAAAGTAAATACTACTTCATTATTTCTTATTGATATTACGCTTTTATGGTGGTGAGGTAGGACCACAGATAAAAGGTAATGTCAGATTGGAACGTGGCAAGAGTTCCAATATGAGTTGAAAGGACAGTTTTACCTAGAGTTTTCCGAAGAAGAAGCTCGGGAAAAGTTGCAAGGGATAATGCAATGGGGCATAGTGGGGGAGTATGTTCGAGAGTTCAAGGAACTCATGCTCTAAGTTTTAGATGTAACCGAGAAAGAAGCATTGCTTTTTTTTAAGAGGGATTGAAGTCGTGGGTCAGACAAGAGATGGAACAAAGAGGTGTCCAAAAGCTGTCGGAAGTCATGATAGTAGCAGAATCCATGGTTAAGCTTGGTCTAGGGAAAGACAAGCTTGGGTCTTCTAAGTCTGAGGAAAGGGGCATATGTGAAGAGGATCACAAGGAAGGCAAGGATGATGGTAATGGCAACAGTGACAATGGTGGTAATGGAAACCATGAGTTAGAAAGAAGAAACCCAAGAGGAAAAGGGACAAGTTGAAATGCTTTCTTTATGATGGTCCACCTATATTGAAAAAATGTTTGAAGAAATCTGTGCTTAAGAAGAAGCCAATGGGTAAGGCCTTGGGACTTGGTTAGAGCGCAAGGGATGTCAAAGCCAAAGAGGTTGGAAGCGAGAAGAAACCAGTGAAGTACTTCTTGTTTCATAGTCCGCATAAGTTGCGAAAGTGTCCGAGGAAGTCTATCATCTAAAGGAATGATAGAGTAGACAAGGGGCCCAAAAAGCTTGGTTCGAGCAAAGGAAAAGCCGAAGCCAAGAGAGCAAAGAGGAACAAGCCTATCATCGAAGGGAACGATATAGCAGACAAGGAGCCCAAGAAGTTTGGTTCGAGCAAGAGAAAAATCGAAGCCAATAGGGCAAAGAGGAGAAAAAAGAAGCAAGTAAAGTGCTTCTTATGTCGCGGTCTGCATGAGTTGCGAAACTATCCAAAGGAAGTCGTAGTCAAAGGAAAGGCAACGTCTGAGCTTGGTGAGTCATCGGAGGAGCTTTCACCCAAAGAAGAAATGAGTTTGTCATTGAACTTAGAGGAAGAAGTTGCGATGAAAACAGTGAAGCTGGGACCAATGAAGCTCAAGTCGAGTGAAGCATCGAAGTTGGCCGAGTGATCGACTAGGCTTCCACCTATGGAAGAGGTGGGTGATGCATAGGACTTCAAGAGAAAAGAAGTGATGTAAGAACAATAGTTGACCCGAGTAAATGCAAAGGTACATTCCGAATACTCCGATAGTGTGTTGCATTCTAACTTGTTGACTTGACAAGAACGTAGAGGCCCTTTCGAAGTTTTTGAGCAAGGAGGCCGAGAGGCTGTGGGCAAAGCAAAGCCAAGTGTTGTAAATTACGAGAATTCTGTTCGAGGGAAGTTAGAATGTGGGCAATAGAGCAACATAACTCCTTATTGTCAAGATGTACAAATGAGTAGGACGACTCGAGTTAAGAAGCAACAGAAGTCGAGGCAAAATTCCCGAAAGAAGGGAAAAACTAAGGAGTCGAGATGAGACCTAGACGAATCAAGTCAGTGCCATTCAGAAGTCGCAACGAGGATGTTGCGAGAATGGGTGGAGGAGAATGTCACAGGTTAGAGTTCAAAGCTCGTGACCATCGTACCAAATGCATTCGATGGAGGTCTATTGTTTAGATGGAGATCATTTGGCCTACGAGAGCTGGCCCGGTTCAAGGAACTGTTGGAGAAGCATGTGAGATTGAAGCCTGGTTGGCCTGATAGCAAATATATGGCAACTTAGGCTGATTTGGTAACTAATTTTAGAAGATAGAGAGAATCATATCTTGTAAAGATTAGATAGGATTTGATATGACATATCTTGTAAATCCCTTAAATCATGAGATATTGTTAATCTTGTCTGTCGATGTAAATGTATCTTGACCGTCAATTTTTGGGCAGCTCAACTATAAATAGAGAGCCTCCTCCTCATTTGTAATCACTCCATTACATTGTTTCATTATTCTTTGTGAATAAAAGAATAGAGAGCATTCATTTACTCAAACACTTTTCGAGTGCTCTTTCTGTTGTTCTTTTGGTTGCTTCTTTTGGCATAAATCGCTTCCGCTCTACAATTGGTGTCTTAGAGGAGTTCTTAAGGAATCCTCACTCGAGTAAAGTCTGACTTAGGCAAGTTTGGACGAGCGAATCACCTAAAGCCGCACTGATTGCGAGATGAAAAGTCTAGCCCCGTGACAATAGTGTGGCGGCACCAAACTTCAAAAAGGTTAAATTACTTTATAATCCCTTCTTATTTACCATTTTCTTTTATTCTCTTTCAGCACAAAAAATAGAGACTTATCACTAATTAGCTCAAAAAGTTTTTTCTACTAATTTTTTTTAAATCCGATTCCAATTGGAAATAAAATTTATTTATTTTTTGAAAAATAAATTTTTTTATTCAAATAATTTTTGTTTAAATTATTTTATTCCACTGCTCAAATAGTTTTTTTGTAAAATTATTATATGAAATACATGACGGTCTAAATTTAGCAACACTCTTCCCCCAGGATCCATTTCGGGAAAAAAGATAATATGCAACTTCGAGTTGTCAATTATATTCTTTATGGAAATGGCAAACCGACTCGGAGAATTTCTAACACAAGTATTCAACTAGTTCAGACTTGTATAGTGTTGAGTTGGGACCAAGACAACAAAAGTTCTTACACCGAAAATGTCTGTCTTCCTTTGTTGAAGTAAGGACAAATGGTCTGATTCGAGATTTCCTAAGAATCAACTTAGTGAAATATCATATTTTTTATATCAAAAAAAAGAAATGATTCGTCAGGTTCAAGATTGATTTTTGATAATAGGTCAGATCGTACCAATAAAAATACGTTTTATTCCAACGCAATGATTTAACAATCGCTTAGTCAAAATCATGGGGCTATTCATATGCTCTTGAACAGAAATAAGGAATCTCAATCTTTGATAATTTTGTCATCATCTAATTATTTTCGCATGAGCTCATTCAACGATGTAAAATATCACAATGTGGTAAAGCAATCAATTAAAAATATCATCTAATTCCAAGTAAGAATTTACTATTTTATTTTATTCCAACAATTATTTGAACAAAAAAAATATTTTTCAAAAAATAAATAAAATTTATCTCCAGCTGAATCAATTTTTTTACAAAAAATACTTTTTGGTAGAAATTTTTTTTAGCTAATTGGTAATAAGCCTATTTATTTTTTGTGTTGAAAGAGAATAAAAGAAAATAGTAAATAAGAATGGCTTATAAAGCAATTTAACCTTTTTGACATTTGGTGCCTCCATAGTGGCACCTTAAAAGCTTTTTTTAGAAGTCATTTAAAATGGCAAATTTACATATTAGGTCCTTGAATATTTTAAATAATTGTATTTCAATCCAATGTCGCCTCTCTCTCATCCTCCACCAGTCAGACTGTATTTTTGCACTAGAAAATACTGGTGCCGCCTATCTCTCTCCCCCTACCCCTTGTTATTGTTTCAAACATACAATTTTAGTAAATAATAATATAGGTATACCATTTCAGTATTTAATTTTTTTATTTGCATTATACAGGTAAAAAAGCCAGATGGTATGGAATAGTTTTGGTTTTGATAGTAAATTTTTGAGCTCATAAGACTATTTATGGCGTGCAATTATAAGATGATATATATATGTATATGGTTCAAGTGAAACATTGTTAGATAATATAAACGTAATATAAGAAGAATAATTATATATTATTAGTTACTAATATATTATGAGAAAACAAATAGATTATTAAAGGATTCGTAAAAGAAAGGCTTTTTTACCTACATAATGCAAAAATAAAAAATAAATACCAAAATAGTATGCCACCCACATTATTTACAGGTTTGACAAATTGATTGATTATATAGTGTTTCAGGGTTTTAGGGCTATGGAGCTTATAACCATGGTTTTAGGGGTTGTAAAAACCTAGTATTGTGTTGATTGTAAAAAAAAAGTAGAGAAGAGAAGAAGGAGACGGTAAAACAAAGAAAGAAGATAAGGGAAGATAGAAGAGAAAAAAGAAGGCTTAGCTTAGTAGAGAAGATAGAAAATAAAAGATAGAAGAGACAGAAAAAGCTTAAAAAAAAGGAGATAACAACAGCTTAGTTTTTAGGGTTTAATTTTTCAGAGAAGCTAGAAAAGGAAGAAAAGGCAGACACCCCATAACCCAATCAATGTTGCTGACGCACCATCCAAACCCCCAAAATATAAGTATTTGTATTTCAAACTCGCATAAATCAATGCTGCCTATCCCAAACCCTCAACCCTTAATTATTTTTTTACTAGCAAACTAATGATTGGGTTGAAAAAACGAGGGTGGTGTCACTTCTCCACCACCCAAAATATACCATTTCTGTAAATGATGGGGATAGCATACCATTTTGGTATTTTTTTTTTGTATTATCTAGATGAAAAAGCCTAAAAGAAATCACGGTCACTGACATGACCTTTTATCTATTTCAAAATTGATGTTCTTCTTTTTTTTCTTCAAATTTATGATGATTGTGTTTGCTCTAAGTTTATATATATATATAAAGATATCATAATCTAATAATTGACAAATGAAATTACGAATTACGTTTTATAAATTTTATTTTTTTTAAAACAATCATTGTCAGTGATGGAGCCAAGAGGGCCGGTAGGACCTCAGCCCCCTTAAAATGAATTTTTTTAATTAGGTCTTTTATAATTTATAAAAATTTTAAATCAGTAATGGTAAAATTGCACTTCCCTCTAAAATAATAAAAATTTATTTTAATTCTTTAAAAATTATAAAGATTTAAACTATTAAAATGATGAAATTATATTTTTACTATCGTAAAATATACAATTTAATTCCACCCAAAAAGATTTATCATTATTTATTCAATCTCCAATCCGATCCTATTGGAAAAAATTTCTCTAATCAAATACCAAGGAATTGAAGATCCACTCAAAAAGATCTCAATTTTGGAATTGGATTCCATTTTTAATTTAGTGTTGTTATTTGATGTATTATATATTTGTATCTAATCAATGTTAAATAAATAGTAAATTTAAATTTTATAATTTACAAAAAAATTAAGTATTAAATTGTGTGAAAATTAAATTTTAACATTATTATTAAAATTTATTAAAAATTTTGAAACCTCCACATAGCGGGTCACAATATTAGTTATAATATAATTTTAAAATACTTTAAATATACTAAAAATTTGATCACGCACGTATTTGTGAAAATTACGGATTTAGAATATAAATATGTGTTTAAAAATAGCATAAATAAATAATGAAATGTATGGTTTTAAACTAATTGTAACATACTAAATATGTACATTATTAAAATAAAACAATAGATTAAATTAGGAGTAAAACTAAATTTAAACACATAAACACATAAATGGAAATGCCTTGTAAATAAGTGACACCAAAGAAATACAGGTCAAATACGACCCGCATACCACCAAAACCCAACTCGCTGACATTGAGGTGACAAGACCACTAGTGATGCCCAACAAGTAGGCGACACACCCCTAGGTCATGCCCAACAGATAGGCGGCACTGGACTGCAAACAGCAGTCCCTTTAGCGGTGGTAGTGATGGGACTGGACCATGGTCTCATGAATTGTGTTTTGGGGACCTTATAATGGTTGCCAATGTCCCCATTTTACCTTGAAAGTGGATGAAAAAAAAATTAGAAGAAGAGATCGGGAAGGGAAGGAGGGGAAAAAAGAGCAGAATAGAGAGAAGAGAAGGGGAAGGGGAAGGGGAAGGGGAAGGAAAAAAAAAGAGAGAAGAAAAGGAAAGGAGAAAGGGAAGGAGAAGATGTTGTGCTTGGGATTTGAGAAAAGAATTAGGGTAGTGTTTAGGGTTTGAAAAAATTAAGAGGTTGTATTTGGGGTTAGAAGGATTTGATATTTAAAAAAATCATAAAAGGTTTTTTTTTATTTAGTAATTTTTTTGTTATAAATAAATGTTAATTTTTTTGTTATTTTTTATTTATTTCGGAATTAATTTTTATTTTTGTAAGGTATTACTTGGTTAAAAAGAGCTATTAAGGTATGTTTCTATTTATTTTATATTAGCATTCATAAGTTTTTTTTAATGTTTATTCAAATAAAAAAGCCTTTATGTGGAATCTTTTATGTTTTATTTTTTATGTAATTTATTTGTCATGTGTGTTTTAGGTTTATTAGATTTATTATGTTTTTTTAAATAAAATAATAATAACAATATTCGTATTTATTAGGTTTATTATGTTGAGATAGTTTATGTTATGTTTCTGTTATATTTTTTTATTGGCATGTTATTTTTTATTATTTTAATATAATTTTTTATGTAAGTAAAAGATGAGACCATTGAGATGGAATTTATGAATGGGACCATTGAGTTGGAATTTATGAGATATATTTATTTTGTTAATATAATATAGCAAAAAAATGATGTGGACAAAACTGTTTGGTATTTTTATAATGAAAAGCAATATATAAAATTTAGGTATTTTGATAAATATTTAAAATGCATCAAACTTAGAAATTAATTATCAAAATTTGTTTTAAAATTGCAAGTATCGAAACGGGCTCATTGATTAAGAACGATGATCACATATCAAACACAGTTAATAAGATGGTAATATATAGTTATTTATTATTCACGAGTTCCCTTAAAAAAAGTTTCACGTCATTTACGGAAATAAATTATGTTATAATAACTATTTTCTGTAATTTAATAGTGTCAGGGCCCATACTGCGCATTGAGGGGTCGAGTGAATGGTTTAGGATATCTTCCGTATGAACGACTAATGTCATACTTGGAGTTAGCCGGATTCGGGTCAGTAAAATTGATCCAGACGTTTGATTTGCGCACGATTTAATATCCACTTTAGTCGAGCGTTGGCGGCCGGAGACCCACACTTTTCATTTTCTGTGTAGGGAGTGCACTATCACTCTAAAGGATGTCGCACTGCAACTTAGTAGGAGCTCGCCCAATGATGCTAAGTCGAAATTTACGAGTTTGAGATTTTCATGGATGAAAACCAATTTTGAGCATTTATTAATTAATACCACTGAGAATGAGGTGATGTGCACAACTCAAGCATACATTATGCATATTATAAGGAGTGTACTGATGCCAGATGCAAACAACAACAGGATTCATTTGATGTATTTACCCCTGTTAACTGATTTGCAGAATGTTCGCTCGTATAGTTGGAGTTCTGCAGTTCTGGCTATGTTGTATCGTGAGCTTTGTCGGACGACAAAGCCTTCTACTATAGATATAGACGGATGCCTCATATTACTGCAGTCTTGGGCTCTTTACTGGATGTCATTATTAGCATCGGTTAGTCACCATGTATACGTATTTCCACTAGTGAATAGGTGACAAAATTTTACTTGTTATAGCAATTAATTGACATATTTTTTTTTCTAATAATACTATTCTAATGATACCTTTCTAACAAGAAATTTGTTTTCATAGATGGAGTACCAATCCAGGTATCATGAGGTCATACACTGCTCTGATATACTGTCTAATAATTGAACAACATGCCGGGGAAGGGGTAAGTTATTCCAATATTTATGACATGTAATTACTTCGTATATTTTACTCGAGCCGTGTTAAAATTTAATTATGTTAATAATTGTGCAGTTCATCTGGATGTCGTATCAGAGACCGAAAATTGCAACTGTTTTTCCCTCGTCTGCCCATATTTAGTCATAGCTATGGTGCATTAACGCATGCATTATCAATTTCCAGACAGTTGAGTAGTATAACGAGGATTGAGTACTCCGGCAATTTGGTTGCATACAGTATATCCCGGCTCTGCCAATGCAGTTGGAGAAAATCTACGGGATTAACAAGAGAATAAAACATGGAAATAATTAGGGCGTTGTGCACCAGAAATATATTACAGTGTGGGGCAACCAGATAGCGTAGAGGCCTCAGATAGATATTGCTTTCGATTTGCAACCATCGCTAGAGTACATACAGTTGTACTCCAGTACAGGAAAACCATATTTATTTGTTGGACAATCGATTGTAGTCCCCCCGCACATGCACCAACTTGGGGCATATGATCCAAAGCCCGAGCTAGAGCCCGAGCCCGAGCCTGAACCCAAGCCAGCCCCAGCCAAAGCCTAAGCAGTCACATACACATTCTAGGGATAGTTCTTATCATCCAGAGTTGCGGGTCAATGATTATTTCCCGAGCTCATCAAGACACGGATATCATTCCGAGTTTGATATCTTTAGTCCACTACCACCACAGTACAACACTCCTTTCAGCTCGTATCCACCGCATTACTCCAGTCTTCCCGACTCGTATCTACTGCAGTACTCTACTCCTCCCGGCTTAAGTTCATTGATGGCGTTCGGGGCATATGATTTTTCTTCTATGTTTCGCCCACCCTTACCTGCGGGTGAAGAGAATGTTAATCGCTACTATCACCCGCAACGTGAATGTCAACCCCCGCAAAAATATACCCCTAGGACCACACCATCAAACCATCAATTTTAGGGGTTTGTTACAATTTAAATATTACAAAGTTTGTACTTTTTTAATTCTATAAAATTATAAATGAAAAAAAAAGACAATCTTTGTATTTATTTAATTAGATTAATTGCAACATTCAAACTTGGAACAAACTTTGTAATATAAATTAGATAAATTAAAACATTAAAATGAAGAACAAACTTTGTAATATAAATTAGATACATTACAACATTAAAACGAGGAAAAAACTTTGTAATATAAATTACTTACATTAGCTCAATTCCTACCCCATCGTGACGATTGTCCAATATGGTAGTTTCGCTGCGAGCATTTAGTCCGATTATGACTAGCTAATCTGCATAATGCACAAAGCTTATCGTCAGATTTCTTCTTAACGTTCATTTCATTATGGATTTTGGATGATTGCTGATGACCTTTTAGATTTCTATGCAACACTTTGTCTAAGACAAGCTCGAAAGTCATCGGAGGTACCTCCCACGTAGACAGGTCAAGCGAGACGGGGAACTCGTTCTCCCAAACACGCAATGTGTGCTCGAGGGTGTACACATTATCGATAAATTGTTCAACATTGAGCAAGGCTTTAGCACAAGCTACCACGACATGCGCACATGGATAATAAAGTGCTTGGAACCTCCTGCAATCACACCATCTATTTAAGAGATCAACTCCATAGGACCTAGGTGGTATACCGGGTAGATGACCAATGGTCCCCGTAACTTGAAACATTTCAAGATGTCATGAATGTACTTCTACATTCATCGACCTCGCCATCCGATGGTTTGCAACCATTGCATCCCTAAAATATTCAACAAACACGTGTCTCGCCTCCATTTAGTTGACTTGTTGATGCCCCATTCTTGGCATCAAGGTAACCAACTTGTAGAATGTAGCCGAGAAGATAGATAAAATCGGAAGATGTCGTGTTTTCATTAACACGGAGTTAATCCCTTTAGGCAAGCTGGTGGTCATATGACCATAGCGAAAGCCCTCGTCGAAACTTTGATCCCATTGCGACGGCTCCATGGTATCTAACCACTATCGAAAAGATGTGTTCGTTTGACCCTCTATGTCACTCTCAAGTCGAGTCATTCTTTGCCGAAAAATGTACGGCTGTAGCTCGTGTGCTGTGTATGTATTAAGAAAAAATAAGTTACAGTCTTTCCCTAAAACATTAAAACATATATTGAAAAGATAAGGTTATCATTTACCCATTCTCACAACTTGTCTCTGTTAGTCTGCATTCTTATAATCTCGTTGAAAGTTAGCCGCGATATGCTGGATGCAGTAAATGGATCTCCATGGCACACCGAAACACCTAATGGCAACAATTAATCCTTTCCCTCTATCAAAGATGATGCAAGTATTATCGTCGCTAATAACATACCTCCGGAGGTTCGTAAGGAAGAATTTCTACGATTCTATGTTCTCCTTATCTACAATGGCAAATGCTATTGGGAGCATGTTCTTACTCCCGTCTTGAGCAACCGCAAGAAGTAGGATTTGTGTATATTTTCTGTATAGCCAGGTCTCATCTACTTGCATAAACAGCTTGTAGTGGGGAAATGCGTGCACACATAGATCAACCGTCCAGAACATCTGTTGGAAATTTTTTTTTCCGATTGTAGTTGGTCATTCAGGCCGTAATAATGTCGTATCTGTAACTCAATGACAGTCCCCAGCACGTACTCCCGTGTAACAGCTATTCATCCCTGTAGCTCATTGTTCGACGCATCGAAATCCCTGTACAATTGCTTAATTGGCATCTGTTTACCTATCCACGCCTTTCAGTATGATATTCGATACTAGAATCATACATGTATTTCAGAAATCAGTACCAAAATTTTAATAGTCGATGTAAAGGCCCAATTTAGCCCGGGCCCAAACCAAACCAAAAAATAAAAAATAATAACAGCCCAAAATTTAAAAACCCAAATAATACAAAACCCTAAAACCCAAACGGCCCACAACCTAAACTATTCTCAGTAAAACAAAAGAAATCCTAGCCTCCTTGTCGCTTCTCCTCGTTCTC
Source organism: Gossypium hirsutum (assembly GCF_007990345.1). NCBI lineage: Eukaryota > Viridiplantae > Streptophyta > Magnoliopsida > Malvales > Malvaceae > Gossypium > Gossypium hirsutum. The sequence continues at coordinate 93,276,141 of NC_053424.1, forward strand.
ATCGCCAGAGGTCTGCTACCACCAACTCCTCTGCCACCCCTGCAAAGAAGAAAACGCACAACAACAGAGAACAGTAGAAGCAGAAAAAAAGTGAAAAGAAAAAAAAATAAGAAAACTAATATCTTGTAATATATTTCGGCTATAAGAGCCAGACACCAGTTGTATTTTTGGACACAAAGAATTATTAAAAACAGAAAACAAAAAAAAGGTGTTGCATCTTCATTTTTATTTTTTTTCTTTTCAAAATAATTAAATAAAAAATAATAAAAACATAAAAAAGGGAGTTTTTTTTTACCTGTTGTTCCATCGTTGGAGCCCCCGTTAGTTAGCGAGGCCGTCGGATCCCTTTGGATTTGGCCAAAGGCCGCGGCGGAGGACGGTGGGAGTCGAGGGTTTTTGTCTTTATTTTTTTTGGTGATTTCAAGTTCAAAAAGTAGTTCTACGTGAAAAAATTACAAAAAAGAGTGTTTTTGGTGTTTTTCGGCCACCGGGGACGGCGGAGCTAGTCGCCAGCGACCGGTGGTCATCGCGGTGGGGGTTTACCGGAGCCAGGCCAGAGTTGGGTCTGTTTGAGAGAAAGAAAAAGAGAGGCTTTCAGTTTTTTTCTAAAACAAAAGGGCTGAAATGATTTTTTTTGTTAAACTTTAATTTATATAACCATGATGAAACGACGTCGTTTTGGATTAAAGTTCAGACGCCAAAACAGTGTCGTTTTGGCTTAATATGTAACACCCCCCACCCGTATCCATTGCTGGAATAGTGTACGAGGCATTACCGGAGTTTACTGAATATTTTTAGATAATTCTGAGCCATTTATTATTCATATTTTGAAAATAATCATAACGTCTCTCTATTGGGCCTCGAAGCCCCAACATATATTACGAATAACGATCATAATTCGATCTATATCACTTACTATTTCAATGCTCCTTATAATTAAACATGTTACCATTCAATCAATAGCTTGGCACTTGTCTAAGCGTCAAACAACATTATTGTTAGTATACTTGCACATATTTCATCTAAATTCAACATTGATATACTTATTTTCTCGACATATCGCACTTGAGTTTAATAATAGTCTCAACTTACATAATTTCCTTGTATCAACATATCAAAGATAATCATATATGTACATGTCATGAAACAAATCATGCTCTTACCGTTTCTTCATAAGCATATATCATTCATTTCATTATATCAATATTTCATGCTCCATCATTTCCATATATTTTATGTATATTTATTCCGGTAATAGTTTACATCAAACTTAACATAAATTATATTCCATGTACTTATACTTATTTCGTTTATCTATCTTCATAATTATTTCATACAACTATTTTGTACATATATTTCCATATGACCAGTTCTTGTAAACTTTTCACACAACCATTTCATATAACCATTCGTCATCTGATACGTATTACCTGAATATCAATTGTTTAATAGATGTCATAACGTCTTCCATCCACGATCTTATTTATCTTTGACATGATGCCATAGTGTCTTTCAACTATGGTCTTACTCATTTTCTGTCATGTTGCCATGGTATCTTTCAACCATGGTCTTATTCTTTTCATGTCACGTTGCCATGGTATCTTTCAACCATGGTCTTATTCATTTCATATCACGTTGCCATGGTATCTTTCAACCATGGTCTTACACATTTCATATCAGGTTGCCATGGTATCTTTCAACCATGGTCTTACACATTTCATATCAGAGAGTACACTCCCGCGAACCTCATCCTTACAGTGGGATTACCAGTCTAGGCTAAATCCCCTGCAATATAAACTCATAGAGTATTGTCGGGATTACCAGTCCAGGCTAAATCCCCTGCAACGACAATTACTCTAATGAGCTTGGTCTGAATTACCAGTCCAGGCTAAATTCAGACCCTAATTCGGATTACCTATCCGGGCTAAATCCATTTTACACGTATTCTTTGAGAGGGCTATATCAGAATAAGATCACCCGTCCGGGCTAGATCCTTTTTACCGTCAATTCCTTTTTAGAGATCCATCGAATTTTCCTTTCATTCAACCGGGATTTATTTTCAATTTATATCGAGTATTAGCAATATTTCATCAATTATCATGAATTGAACATTCAAATCAAATTTTTATCACATAACCACATTTTTCAAGTATTTAAAATACAATTCAAGTTACACAAACTTACATCATTACATGTTTGTGTTTATAATTTCATTAATTTGATATCTTTTCTTTTCCACGATCAAGTCTCATATTTGAGTCGTCCGGATCTTTATAAATAAATTTGATCATCATTTTCATTCATTTCATATTCTAATGCATTTAATTAATGCTCTAGGAAAAATTACCATTTTGCCCCTAAACTTTTAATTAATGACGATTTCATCCTTAGGGTCAGGAAAATAAAATTATTGCAATTTAATCTTATTTCCAACTATTACTCTCATACTTATTGATAACAATCCATGAATTCTATAAAATATCAGAATTTTCCATAATTTCAACACTTTTCAATTTAATCCCTAAAACATGTTTTCCCCTATCTTGAACTAAATTAATAATTTCATTCAATTTTGTAATTTAAATAATAAAATTAATCCATTTCATGCAATTTGGTCATTTCTGATATTTTTACAAAATTACCCATAAAGTTTTACTTTTATTCAATTTAGTCCCTGAGCCTAAAATATGCAAATTAGCCATGCTAAATGAATATTCATATATGTTTTCCTCCTCCTCCACTCCATTCCACATCCTTAATGTATATAACACACTTGTAAGTAACATTATCTATATTTTTTTATTATTTACTTTTATGAATATTCAAGTTGTCCATCTATGTCATAGTCACTAAATTATTCATATATGGAGCTATAGAACTCCAAATTAAGATCCGCTAATTTTACCTGAAACTAGACTCATATATCTTATTACCATAAAATTTTAATAATTTTTGGTTTAGCCAATAAGTACAGTTTATTCTTTAAAGTTACCCCTGTTCTGCTGTCTGACAGTTCTGACCCTTCTTCACTAAAAATTAATTATCTCCTCGTACAGAATTCAAATGATGTTTTTGTTTGTTTATATTGAAAATAAACTCATTTAGGATTATAAAAATATAAATTTAAGCTCATAATTATTTTTATCAAATTTTTTATGATTTTCCAAAGTCAGAACAGGGGAACCCGAAATCATTCTGACCTTGTCTCACAAAATTTATTATATCTCATGATTTACAATTCCATTGCTTACATAATTTCTTCTATAAGAAACTAGACTTAATAATATTTAATTTCATATTTTATTCATCCTATAATTAGATTTCTACAATTTTTGATGATTTTTCAAAGTTAGATTACTGTTGCTGTCCAAAACTGTTTTAGTACAAGATATTAATTACCATGTTATAACACCTTTATTTTCTTTTTCTACACCATTTCTCATCACTTTCTCTTATTTTCTATTTACTAACATATCAAGAACATAGGACCTTATGTAAGAAAACTCTACTATAACATTATTTCCATGCTTTGTCAATAATAACAAACTTAAAAACATATTGAAATCTTGATATACTTACCTTGTTCTATTGATACTAATCTTTAACTTGATTTTCTCTTTCCTCCAGCTTCTATTTCTTGAATCCAACTTGATATTCTAACTCCCCATGGTCTCCTTAACATTTTTCTCTCTTGGTAGCTATGGAAATTCTTTTGATTTTTGGGTGAAAATGGTGAATTTTTGGTAAAAGGACCAAATTGTAAAGAAAGTAAAATTTTCTTTCTTTCTCTCTTTCTCTCACGTTAGTGCATGGGAAATATAGATTAGAATTTCTCATCTTTCTTTCTTTATATACTAATAAAATAATAATAAAATATATTATTAAAATATTAATAAAATAAATTTATCTAATTAAATAATTATAAAATATCAAAATATCTCTAGCATCATTATTACTTTCTAGATTTCTCTCTCTTCCAATTGACCATTTTGCCCTTCATTATCTTTTAAAATTCCATCCTTGAGTGTTTAGTCCCTTATGGTTCTTCATCTATTCAATTTGGTCCTAATTCATCCATTTTCCTTAGTTTCTAGATCATTCCACCCTTAAAATATTTACACTATTGGTCCTTCAACTTTTTCATATTTAAACTTTAACCCCTCAAATTTTGAGTATTTACTCTTGTGCAACAAAACTTTTCTCACTTTTACAATTTAGTCCTTTCTTGAATTAATATATCATAATATACTTCCCAATATTGACATAACTCAAAATTTCCCTTTTTATCACTTTATTTCCTTATTTTACTATATCACGGATAATATTTTACTGTAAAAATTTTCGGGATATTACATAATAGGTCCGACCCGACCCGCAAGTTGGAGATCCGCGTGTTTTTGTTTCGATGGGTTATTTCTATACCTAGTCATTCCACTTTTAATGAGCTTTTCAATATGGTTCTTATTTTATTTTTTTCTTTTTAAATCTATCCCTATAATTTTTTTCTTTATTTATTTTGGTCCTAAAAGATGCTCATATAAGGGGGTCCAGGATAATTGCCCATATGACCCCTGTCCTTTTCGCGTGTTTAATTTTAAGTCTTCTATTTCTCTTTTTCACAATTTAGACACTTTAGATCCCATTTAAGTTATGATTCAGTCCCTTCTAAATTTATTAATACATTTTATTATAATTTAGGCCTCTATTTTTATTTAAACTTCGATTAAATACTTTCTTTAATTTCAACATTTCTATTCTTATTTTATTATTATTTGTATATTTATCCATTTGTTATTATTATGATTTTACCATTTTCATTCTATTTGCATTTTATGCATATTTTCATACTTGTATTTCATTTTTTTTCTTTTTCTCTTTGTGATTTTATTATTCCTCATTTATTTCTAAGTCGCGTTTTTTTAATTGTGTATTAGTTTTTCGTTTATTTTTTTAGTTTTATTTAAATTATTATTAAAATAGGCCTTTATCTATTTTATATTTTATCGTTCCAATACGCAATCTATGTGATCATTTTGTATCGATTCACCATCCCTACTTCATGCATTATGTTTGGAAATGATTAAATATTTTTACATTATGCCTCAAATGAGATGAATACATATGATTTAAATGTCACATTAGTTATTATAAAAAAATTTTAAAATAGGCAATGTTCATATTTGGAGATTCGAGAAGTCTTACCCTAAATTACAGGGTCTCGATTTTATCGTTGAACTTAGATAACCAAATATCCTTTTAAAATTAAAATACATAAATTTTTAAATAAAAATAAAGGCAAGCTCATTCTTAAAGGTTCAATATGTCGTGTCTTAACTTACGAGATGTGTCATTTTGCTATCTCGAGACGAGAGGGTCTTTAACATTCGTTTCGATTTATTCAAGTAATTTTTTAAATAAAATACCATAGTATCGTAATTTAAGCTCTTTTTGAGTTTTCAATTTTCGACACTAAAGACATTAATTAATCAACTAGGTACCAGTTTTGGGCGTTACAAGGGTGCTAATCCTTCCTCGTGCGTAACCGACTCCCAAACCCATTTTCTACCAAAATCGTTGTTTTAATAAATCAAATCTCTCATTAAAATGATCAAATTACGAGGTGATTCGATCACACCTCATAAAAAGGATTGATAGCGACTCCCATTTTCGTTTTAAATAAAAAGTTGACCTTTTTCAAAAACATGGTTTCAACAGCTTGGCGACTCCACTGGGGATACCATAAGAGAGTCAAGCCACGAGTTGATTAGTTATTGTCTTTTTTTCGAAAATTGATAATGTGGTTTAAATTTACGATCCCTTTGTTGCATTTTATTTTTATGGTCTGCATCATTTTGATATGTTTGTTTTATTGGTTCAAGTCTTTTAATATATCTCTGCATATTGCATCGCATAATCAATCGGTTTTGCCCTTTTAAGTGGGAGTGAGAAATTATTCCTTCGTGAGGTCTTCACCTCCATATAGGATAGCAGATTACTTTCGGGGTACATCCGTACCTATGTCTTCGTGAGATTTTCATCTCCGTATAGCTATAGGGAAATGTATTCCCCGGAATTGAACTCGGTCTGTATGAGCCTATAATGGGTGAGGATCAAGGAATTTTCCGGTTCAGGTACCCTTACTTTAGAACCGAATCGCATATAATGAGCCCTAAGAGCTTACCCTGGGTAGAACTGCACCGAACCCCTGGTGGTTACCTGAATAGGCACTTTATTTATTATTTCTTGTTTACTCTGAATTCTAGCTTTGTATACTAACTTGTTTTGTTTTGCTTTGACTGTGATTGCATTTTCATTATAAAAAAAAGGTGTTGATTCACGTTCAGTTGCTAAATAGAGAGCTTGTCATGGAAAATGGGTTTCTTGATAAAGTGGAAGACAACACGGTCACGCGAATATAGTCCGAGAAAAGGCAACAAGAGAAAGGTAAGAGCCTGTAAGAGGGGCAGGTCAGAGATATGGACCACGTCATAAGCGAAGCTTTTGTTCGAGTACGAGAAGTGGCTAACCACTTGCAGACACCAGCCGTTCAAAGCCTAAAATATGAATCAGAGTCAGATCAGGGCTAAGAATTAGCTTTGTTTCTTTGGAAAGTTAAGGTTTTAAGTGTGAAGGTGAGGCCATTATGTATCCGCTTTATGTAAAGAAACTTGTTTTCTAGTAAAGTTTTTCTAATGGAATTGAACTAGAATCAATGCCTTTTTGCATGCATCTTTTCCATTCATTAACATTACATTTCATTACATACAATAAATTCCTAAAATCCAAAAGTGCATCGAGTTCAGAACTCTAGTATAGAGCTTGATGGATGATAAAGAATTGGAATTCTTTGAAGATATCGATGGTTCGGAAGGGAAAGATATTTGTGCCTTTGAAGAAGGAACTAAAAGAACAAAAACAAAAAACCTATTAGGAATTTGTTCCTACATCCCTAGAAGCGTTCTGAACAACTAGATGTAGAGGAGATTCTTGTAATTTTTAGGACTATTTCAAAGTAATATTCAGAACACTCTTATTGCTCTAAGCCTGGGAGCAATAGAAATCCTTTTGTGAAAAAAGCACATGTCCACTATTTTTTATTTCAATGAAATGCATCTTTGTGTCCCGTTTTGGCAAACATTCTTTTGTTCCTTCCATTTCATTTATACTCATACCACACAAATAGTTATTCTCTGATTCATTTTTTCTTTGGGTCTTTCTTCATTCTTATAGAAGGTCTTTAGAGATCAATGATATGAGTAACACTGCTATTGACTAAGAATCTTATTTTGAGCAAGATATGTGTTTAGAGAAGTCCTAAGACTTTGAAAGTGATCGATATTGTAACCTATCTCCTGATTTGCTAAAGATGATAGAACACAAAAAGAAACAGATCTTACCTCACAGAGAGTCAGTAGAAATTGTGAGCTTAGGAGATGAACAAGAAAAGAAAGAGGTGAAAATCAGAACTTGCATCACTGTAGATATAAGGCTCTCAAGAAGGTCATCCTTGGAAGCTAAACTTTGATGGAGCTTCAAACGTTGTGGGTAACAGAATTGGGGCAGTCTTGGTATCTCTAAACGGAGATCATTATCTGTAACACCACCTAACCCCAAACCGTCCCGGAAGAGAGTTATGGAGCATTACCGGAGTTTACAGAATAATTACACACAATTTCATTTACTTTCTTATGTTCATGTCAAAACTGTCTTCTTGAATAACAGTCACTAAAATATTTATATCTAGAGCTATGAAACTCCAAATTAAGTTCTGTTAATTTTTCTTAAAACTAGACTCATATACGTTTCTACCATAAAATTTTCAGAATTTTTGGTTTAGCCAATTAGTACAATTTATTCCTCAAAGTTACCCCTGATCTGCTGTTTGACAGTTTCGACCTTTCTTTACTAAAATTTAATTATCTCATAGAACAGGACTTGGATGATGTTCCCGTTTATTTCTCTTTAAAATAGACTCATTAAAGATTCTAAGCATATAAATTATAGCCTGTAATTATTTTTATACAATTTTTAATGATTTTCCCAATTCAGAATAGGGAATTCCAAAATCAATTTGACATTGTCTCACAAAAATTCAAATTCATACAAAATTAGTCAAATCCTATTTTATACCATAGCCAAATCTAAATTTATTTATTTCATCCTTACATTTACAATTTCAAAATGACATATACATAAGACATCCTAGGTACATGCCATTACCAATACTCAACATACTTTACCTTAATGAATTCGAGATCATCCTGGGATGCTGATTCAACGTACTATCTTTACTTAACCTGCGCACGGAAACAAACCGTATGCTGAGTATGGTATACTCAGTGGTATTTCTATAATCCGAACAATTTATAATATATCAAATACTTAAGATCATAATAACAATTACAATTATTCAATTATTTTTTCATAGATAAATTTCAACTACTTACCATATAAATTTTATACAAATCATATAATAAACACAATAACATAATTGTTCAATTCTTAACTAAATCCATTATTATTTACTCCATTCTTTCACTTACTATTCGGTATAGCTTTCCTTAATTTATTCACAATTCAATATCATTAAACTATATTCAACTATACACTTATCAATCATATTCCATTTTAATTCATTTCAATAACAATCAATTTCATTTATATCATATCAACTTACTATCCCTGATAGCTTTCACTATAAACATACGAGTCATATATCTCAAATCACATTTCAATTCATCAAGTGATATCATATATCATCAATTCGAACTCCAATCATTTCATGAACCTTTTGGTTCATATTTTCAATCTCATATCTCAATTTCAATTCTCAATTCAATTTCTCATTTCATTCCAATAGTTCAATCAATCAAATTCACTCGATTTATATTTTCACTTATTTACCCCTATTAACAAACCCAGACTTTGACGGATACACGGATTCCAACCCAAACACACCAATACGGCACATTGTGCCTAAAACGGTACATAGTACCTGATCAGAGTACGACACATAAAGTGCCTAAAACGACACACGAGGTGCCTGATATGACACACGAGGTGCCTGAAATACGACACATAAAGTGCCTGATCGATAAAGCCGGCAAATCCCGTACACTTTCAGATCCTATGGCATGCCAATTATATCCGACTTAGCCCGACTAGTTAATAGGGTATTTCATTCACTTTCTCAATTTAATAATTCTTTCATCAATATCTCATTCAGATAATTACATATATTTACCCATTTTCACAATTCATACAATTTCATTCAATTCAACAAATATATTTCAATTGTGCACATTAATTCATAATTCAATACAATTCAATTCACTTTTCAATACCAAATATTCAAATATCACAATCTCATATATTCATATCAATTTCCTCATATTTCCAATCAATATATTTTTCAATATAACATTCATTCAATATTCAAATTTCTACATAAGTCATATATATTATATAATTCAATCAATATAAATTCAATCAAAATAATTTCAATCAATATAAATTCAATAAAACAAATATTCATAAATCAATTTAATATAAATTTGTCACACACTAAATCAATTCATTTCAATTATAAAGACACAATACAAATAATTCCCATCTTAATTATTTATCATAATATTTATCCAAAATTCAATTATCATAATTGCATAATATCTCATTCACACACACACACACACACACACACACACACACACACACACACACATATATATATATATTTAATATATAATTCAATTTAATTCAATCAATATAAATTCATCACATACCAAATTAATCCATTTCCATTATAAACACAATAATTCTCACTTCAACATTTATTAAATGCATTGAATAAAAAAAATATAACAATTAATAATTAGGTTCGGATTATAGAAATACAAACCGTATTTTCTCGAGCTAACTCCCTTTGTCTTTGCCATTTTTTTTTCCTTGCTTAGCCGAGGTTTCCCGAGACAACATTAGCTACGGGAATTAAAATAATTCATATTCGTTAATTCACTACTAATTTATATCTAATTAATACAATTTTTATTCAATTTCTACTTTAATTTTAATTTCATACTTCATTTCTATTCAAATTTTGTCCAAACTCATACTTAACTATTAAATTTCCAGCATATTTTCATAATTTCGAATTTATTTCCATTTAATCCCTAAAACTCAAAACTTATAGCTTAGTTTACGATTCAATCCTTTATTCAATTCCAATCAAAATTTCTATCAAATAAACCCCCAATTCCATCATTTTATTCAACATGAACCATACTTAGAAATCTAAGGACTTTCAAAATTTCTACTTAAAACAAGTAGTATTTATCTCTAGGATTCCAAAAACTCAAAAATCATAAGAAAATGGGCTAAATTGACTTACCAAATTAACTTGGAACCTTTAAAACCTTATTTTTCCCTTTTTCTTTTCTTCCTTTCTCCCTTCTCTGTTTGGTCACCTGCTATTCTGTTTCTTTCCTCTTTTTATTCTTTTGTTTCTTTCTTTTGTTTCTTTTATATATATATATATAATGACAATAATAACTATAATAAAAATCTATTTAATAACAAATATTTATTTAACACTTGTACCAATCATTTTTATACACTTGTTTTTTTTATATATACATATATATTTAATAATTTAATGATATACATAATTCAAGAAAAATCTTGATTTTTCTTCCATTCACCGCCTCATTTCATGGGTATGGCTTAATTGCCATTTTGATCCTTTTATTTTCTATTACTTTAAAACTAAACTTTCACATTATATTCAATTTAATCTTTTATCCAATTATCCTTAATTAAGCTAAATTTACTTAATTAAACTTTAATTAATCACTCACTTAACTTCATAAATATTTTTACTTTTTTTTTATAATCTAATCCATTTTTTAGAAACAGTGACCCGAAAATACACTTTTCTAATAACCTTAAAGTTCGGGTCGTTACATTATCCCTTTACTAGTAAATTGGATTTTGATTGCACGAATAATATGGCAGAATATGAAACATGTATCATGGGTATCCGTGCAGCCATAGAACGTAAGATCAAAGTGCTAGAGGTGTACAGGGATTCTGCACTAGTGATCTATCAACTAAATGGAGAATGGAAGACGAGAGATTCCAAGTTGATCAATTATCGAAGGCTGGTTCTTGATTTAATTGAGGAATTTGATATCACCTTCTATTACCTCCCACGAGATGAAAATCAGATGGCTAATTTCTTGCCTACTTTGGCTTCCATGATCAAAATGAACAAACAAGAGGATGTAAAACCTATCTAGATAAATATTTATGAGGCTCCGGCTCATTGTTACAACATCGAAGAAGAAGAAGAAAAGGATGACCACCATTGGTACCATGATATACTACGATATATAAAGAATCGCGAATATCCTGACCAACCAACTGAGAATGATAAAAGAACGCTAAGAATATTAGTCAGTGACTATGTCTTAGATGGGGAGATTCTATATAAAAGAAGAAAGGATCAAGTGCTACTAAGATGTGTAGACGCTGTCAAGGCTAAGAAAATCTTGAAAAAAGTCCATGAGGGTGTCTGCAGAACACATACCAATGGTTTTACAATGGCCAGACAAATCATAAGATTCGAGTATTATTGGTCCACCACAGAAGGGGATTGTATCAGTTATGCTAAGAGATGTCATAAGACCCAAATTTATGGAGACAAAATTTATATGTCTCATTCACCTCTTTATGTTATGACTTATTCATGGCCTTTCTCTATGTGAGGCATGGATGTCATTGGGTTGATATTGCCAAAAGCTTCTAATGGACATAGATTCATCTTTGAGGTCATTGATTACCTCACTAAGTGGGTGAAAACTGCTTCATGTGCCAATGTCATAAAGTCGGCAGTCATCAAATTTTAAAAAAAAAGAAAAAAAGAGAGAGATCATATGTCGATAGGGAATGCCAAAAATGATCATATCTAACAATGCACTAAATTTAAACAACAACATGATATCAGAAGTTTGCAGTCAGTTCAAGATCAAGCACCATATCATCCCAAAATAAACGATGCAGTAGAGGCAACCAATAAAAAAATTAAGAATATCGTGGGAAAAATGATATAGACTCATAAGAATTAGCATGAGAAATTACCATTTATGCTTATCGAATGTCTGTCAGGATCCCCACTGGGGCAACGCCTTCTCATTGATTTATAGAATGGAGCGATTTTACCCATTGAAGTCGAGATTCTTTATTTTCGAGTTTTTTTAGAATTGAAATTGGATAAAGTACAATGGATCCAATCCCGATATGATTAGCTAAATTTGATTGAAGAGAAAAGGTTGAAATCCATCTGTCATGGTCAGATGTACTAAAAGGGAATGATGCGAGCTTACAACAAAAAGGTTCGTCCCAGAGAATTCCATGAGGGGGCCTGGTATTGAAAAGGATCCTTCCCATACAAATGGACTTCAGAGGAAAGTGGATACCAAACTGGGAAGGACATTATATGGTAAAGAAGGTCTTTTCTGGAGGAGCACTGATTTTGACCGATGTGGATGGTAAAAACCTGCCTAATCCTGTGAATTCAGATTCAGTCAAGAAAGATTTCACCCTAAAAAAAAGAGAAGAAAAAAATAAAAAAAGAGAGGCCAATGTGAAAACCCGCAAAGAGCGCTTTGAGACCAAAGAGATTTTGAGTTGAAAACCCAGAAAAGGACAACTCAAATTTTAATTGAAGATGGGGCATGTGGTAGTCTTGTCCTCTCAAAAATAACAATGAGGAGAAACTTTACATCTTGGGACATCAACAAAGTACTCTAGATCTCCTAGACACATATCAAGCTCAAAAGGGTCCTCGAAAAGTTAGTGTAGAGAAGCTCATGCTACGATATCTAGGGCACCTATTTTCATCGTACTCATTTTGTATTTTAGCAACATTTTCTATCTTTGATTAATTTATTCTTTTCAAGCTTTCCTCCCATTGAAATTCAATCTTGTCAATTTTTACAATCTTTTTCAAGCATTTTTCATTGAAATAACGATTAATAGACTAATAATATTCAAGTAAAAGGAGATCTGCATATTGCTCTGAAAGCTTCTAAATAGTGTAAGGACCTGAAACGGGACCTCTAGTCAAAACTAACCAAACTTAAGGGTTGGAAACATTTGAGAAAGAATAGTCTAAATTGTGACTATTTTTTTGGATTTTCTATCAAAGATACCAGCTGAACAAGAAGGCATGGTAGCACATCAGTGATAGAACCTTGATGAACAACTAGTAATGACAAACTAAGCATTAAAAAGGGATTATTCTCGAAAAATGACATTCTGCATTAATGCAAATATCATTCATACACATCTAGTTAGAAGCATTTGATTCATTCTAATCATGACATCCTAATCACTTAGCATAAATAGGCTCATCAAATGGGTTCTACAGGTCATGATCCCCAGAAAATGGTGTAATATATCAGAAAAACCATAAATCTTATACCCCTGAAGTTGCAGTGGGATGGATTGAAATTATAATGACGAATCTTATCTCCTTAAAGTTGCAGTGGAACAGATTGAAGTCAGGAACCTTATCTCCCTGAAGTTACAGTAGAGCAGATTAAAGCACAAGTCTTATCTCCCTGAAGTTGCGGTGAAGCAGATTGAATATGCGAATCTTATTTCCTTGAAGTTGTAGTGGAACAAATTAAAGCTACAAATTACAAATCTTATCTCCCTGAAGTTGCAACAGAGCAGATTGAAACGATTAGTCCTATACCTCTGAAATTGCAGTAGGTTGAATTAAATCTACCATAGAGAGTCTTATCTCCCTGGAGTTGCAATGGAATAAACTAAAGCTACAAGCTATAAATCTTATCTCTCTGAAATTGCAGTGGAGCAGATTGAAGATGCTAATCTTTTTTCCCTGAAGTTGCAGTGGAACAGATTAAAGCTACAAGTTACAAGTCTTATTTCCCTGAACTTACAGTGGAACAAATTAAAGCTAAAAGTTACAAATCTTATCTTTCTAAATTTCCAGTGGAGTAGATTGAAGTTATCATGGCAAATCTTATCTCCCTGAAGTTGCAGTGGAGCAGATTGAAGCCATAGATCTTATCCTCTTGAAGTTGCAGTGAAGTAGATTGAAGTTACAGATCTTATCTCCCTGAATTTGCAGTGGAGTAGATTGAAGATATAAAATATCATCTCTCTGAAGTTACAATAGAGTAGGTTAAAGTTATAAACCTTATATCCCTGAAGTTACAGTGGGGCAGGTTGAAGTTACGAGTCTTATCTCCCTAAAGTTGCAATTGAGCAGATTAAAGATGGCGAATCTTACTTTCCTGAAGTTGCAGTGGAACAAGATTAATGATACAAATGGAAAATCTTATCTCCTTGAAGTTATAGTGGAGCAGATTGAAGTTATAAATCTTATCTCTCTAAAGTTGTAGTAGAGTAGATCAAAGATAGTGAATCTTATTTCCCTGAAGTTGTAGTGGAATATATCAAGCTACAAGTAATAAATCCTATACCTCTGAAGTTGTAGTAAGTCGGATCAAATCTACCATTGCGAATCTTATCTCCCTGAAGTTGCAATGGAAGAGATTGAAGCCACTAATCTTATCTCCCTGAAGTTACAGTGGAGCAATATAAAAATAAAAAAACCTTATCTCCCTGAAGTTGCAAAGGAGCAGGTTAAAAATAAAACAAATCTTATCTCTCTGAAGTTGCAGTGTAGAAGATTGAAGACAGGCTATAAATCTTATCTCCCTGAAGTTGTAGTGGAGAAGATTAAAGCCACAAATCTTATCTCCTTGAAGTTGCAATGGAGTAGATTGAAGATAGCAAATCTTATCTATCTGAAGTTACAGTAGAGCAGATTAAGGCTACAAACATTATCTCCTTAAAGTTGCAGTAGAGTAGATTAAAGATAGCAAACCTTATCTCTCTGAAGTTGCAGTAGAGCAGATTAAAGCTATAAACCTTATCTCTCTTAAGTTGCAGTGGAGCGGGTTGAAGCTACAAATCTTATCTCCCTGAAGTTTCAATGGAGTAGATTGAAGATAACAAATCTTATACCCCTGAAGTTGTAGTGGGTTAGTTTGAGGCTACTTGGAAAAGAGAAACACCAAAAAAGTCGAGATTTGACAAGACCAGGCAAAATTGGTCCTCTTTAAGGTCTTTGCTTCATTCCTATTACACGACAATGAACAAAGAAGGGCAGCTGTAAAGGCCCAATTTAGCTCGGGCCCAAACCAAACCAAAAAATAAAAAATAATAACAGCCTAAAATTTACAAATCCAAATAATACAAAACCCTAAAGCCGAAATGGCCTACAACCTAAACTATTTTCAGTAAAATAAAAGAAACCCTAGCCCCCTTACCGCTTCTCCTCGTTCTCGTCGCCCAAGGTTTGCCACCACCAACTCTTCTGCCACCCTTGCAAAGAAGAAAACACGCAACAATAGAGAACAGTAGAAGTAGAAAAAAAGAAAAATGAAAAAAAACAATAAAACTAATATCTTGTAATATATTTTGGCTATAAGAGCCATACACCAGTTGTATTTTTGGACACGAAGAATTATAAAAAAAAAAGGTGCTGCATCTTCATTTTTATTTTTCGACAGCAGGAGTCGAGGGGTTTTTGTCTCTTTTTTTTGGTGATTTCAAGTTCAAAAGGTAGTTCTACGCGAAAAAATACAAAAAAATGGTGTTTTTGGTGTTTTTCGGCCACCAGGGACGGTGGAGCTTATCACTAGCCATCGGTGGTCGTCACAGTGGGGGCCTGCTGGAGCCAGGCCAGAGTTGGGTCTGTTTGAGAGAAAGAAAAAGAGAGGATTTCAGTGTTTTTGAAAACAAAAGGCTGAAATGATTTTTTTTGTTAAACTTTAATTTATATACCCATGATGAAACGACGTGGTTTTGGGATTCAATTTCAGATGCCAAAACAGTGTCGTTTTGGCTTAATAGGTTCGACCCTACCCATAAGCTGGAGATCCGTGTGTTTTTGTTTCGATGGGTTATTTCTATACCCAGTCCTTCTGCTTTTAAGGAGCTTTTCAATATGGTTCTTATTTTATTTTTTTCTTTTTAAATTTATCCCTATATTTTTTTTCTTTATTTATTTTGGTCCTAAAAGATGCGCATATAAGGGGGTTTTGGAGAATTGCCCATGTGACCTCTGTCATTTTTGTGTGTTTAATTTTAGGTCATCTATTTCTCTTTTTTACAATTTAGACACTTTAGATCCCATTTAAGTTATGATTCAGTCCCTTCCAAATTTATTAATTCGTTTTATTATAATTTAGGCCTTTATTTTTATTTAAACTTCCATTAAATCCTTTCTTTAATTTTAACATTTCTATTCTTATTTTATTATTATTTGTATATTTATCCATCTATTATTATTATGGTTTTTCCATTTTCATTCTGTTTGCATTTTATGCATATTTTCATACTTGTATTTCATTTTTTTTATTTTTCTCTTTGTGATTTTATTATTCCTCGTTTATTTTTAAGTCACGTTTTTTAAATCATGTATTACTTTTTCATTTATTTTTTTAGTTTTATTTAAATTATTATTGAAATAGGCCTTTATCTATTTTATATTTTATCGTTCCAATACGCTATCTATGTTATCATTTTGTATCAATTCACCGTCCCCACTTCATGCATTATGTTTGGAAATGATTAAATATTTTTACATTATGCCTCAAATGAGATGAATACACATAATTTAAATGTCACATTAGTTATTATAAAAAAATTTAAAATAGGCAATGTTCGTATTTAGAGATTCAAGAAGTCGTACCCTAACTTACGGGGTCTCGATTTTATTGTTGAACTTAAATAACCAAATATCCTTTTAAAATTAAAATACATAAGTTTTTAAATAAAAATAAATACAAGCTCATTCTCAAAGGTTCAATATGTCTTGTCCTAACTTACGGGATGTGATATTTTGCTATCTCGAGACGAGAGGTTCTTTGACATTCGTTTCGATTTATTCAAGCAGTTTTTTAAATAAAATAACATAGTATCGTAATTTAAGCTCTTTTCAAGTTTTCAATTTTCGACACTAAAGACATTAATTAATCAACTAGGTACCAGTTTTGGGCGTTACGGGGGTGCTAATCCTTCCCCATGTGTAATTGACTCCCGAACCTATTTTCTAAATTTTGTAGACCAAAATCGTTGTTTTAATAAATCAAATCTCTTATTAAAATGATCAAATTACGAGGTGCTCCGATCATACCTCATAAAAAAGATTGGTGGTGACTCCCGTTTTTGTTTTAAATAAAAAGTCGACATTTTTCAAAAATATGGTTTCGACAGTTGGCATGTCCTTCACCATTGGCATGATGCACGTACAGATAGTTTTGGAATTAGGTTTTCAATGATCTTCTATCATACGTGTTGACGTGCATGTGTAAGGCCCAACAAATTTTCGTATCTTCCACATCTGTGACTTCTAAATAAATGCGGCTTGTACCCGCCAATTGCAGCCTTCCACCGACTTCCAACACTCCCCAATATATAATGTCAGTTTAGACATGATGACTTTGTAGTCTATTGATATATTCATGTTATACCTCTTAATGGAAAATATACACTCTTTCTTACTTTCGAATCTCTGGCCCATGAACAACTCCTCAAGATCAGAATCTACGGCCAGTCAATGAGCATGTAGTATTTCAAGGTGCTCTAGGAACTTGACTGCGTGCGCCGCGTCAGGGTTTATGAGTGACATGTGTGCCCTAGGATTATTGTGTATTACAATACGTCGAATTTGGTTTCAGACTGAAGACGCGTTAATGTTTCCATCGTCATTCACGCTTTCATCGTCAATGTCATCTGGGACCTCGTCCGCATTGAGATCACTATCACTATCGACCTCGTGATCACAAGCATCACTATTATCGTTTCCATCATCACCAACCATATCAATATCAAGTGTAACATTAATATTGATGTTGATCTCGCGTACAATCGATTAACTATTGACGTACAATATCGAAGCCACCATACATGGTGCATTTTTGTCACTCTGGTTCCTACAATAAAGAGCGATCATTGTCTCCACGTCTTCATCGTCTACAAGTTCCATTTCGGTGAATTTCATGGGATCTGTTGAAACTGAAAACTTGTAGAAAAGTTTTGAGATCCTTCTCTCACAACGTCTAACAATTTTTGCACTAATCATTTCTTTCATATCATCAAACGAGACATTTCTATTAAATCTCATAGTTATTTGTTGGCGACATTCAAATATACATCCAATGATTGTTGTCAAGATTACTTCATCGAAATAAACGCATACGAAAAACTGATTATCCATCTTCAATACTCAATCTGTTAAAAAATAAATAAAAATTCTCAAAACAATTTTAAACAACAAAAAAATACTTACATAAAAAAATTAATGAATAAAAAGAGACCAAAGTTATATCAATATGCAAAAATTTTCATTCATAAGCTCAGACTTTTTCAGTTCTCATTTTGTCCATGAACAACATTTATCTTTACATTTAACCACTTAAATTCATTTCTACGTTTTCTTCCATCTCCGATTTTGTATCTTCCTCTGGGAAATTCTCTATATTAAATTATGAATTCTCTTCAAATTCATTTTTTACAATCTAATTTGGAAATTCCTCTAGATTTTCTTCTTCTTCAATCTTTATAACGGGTATTGAATTTAGAAATTCTCTTGGTAATTTCCTAACAACTAATTTATCCATCCATGGTATGTCAAACACATTTTGCTTCCCAGTCAACTTTCACGAACCTACAGTTTGTCTCACTATTTTCATTGCTCCATAAGAGATTATAAACTTCACGAAGTATATAACTAAATTCCAATAGGTTTATGGTACCAATGTTTTCCTAAGTTGGTCTAAAATAATTTGATGCTCCCGTTCTATTAATGTCCCTCTAAGGGTCAAATATTACACTTTATTCTTTCTATTTAGTTCGTAACCCTTCCATAACACTTATTGCATCTTTTGATTTACAGTAATAAGGTGTTAAATGATGTCTTCTTTTGGTTTCATTTTATAATCTTGTAATTCTCTCATCGTCTTATCAACTTTCTCCCTTTGTGCTAAAGTTATTATCTCATAAGGTAATATCAGATTTATTGCCATTTCTACCAATATCTTTGACAGAAAATATTTTTATTTCGATTTTTCAATATTTATCTATTTTTTTGGTGTTATCACTAACTAACAATTACTTTATAATAGTTACTAACAAAATAACTTTCAAATATATTAAAAAAATATTAAAACATTACATTCATAACCTAACAAATCACAATAACCCTAAACAAATAATTGACCTAAACACAAAACTTACTAACAAAAAAAACTTTAAAATAACTTAAAAATTAATATAAATTTACATTTATAACCTAACAAATCACAATAAACAAAAATAACTTAAAAAACATAAAAATAACAATAAACAAACTATATAATATTAACAAAATAATTTATTCTCATCATAATCCATTCTATTTAAAAATAAAAATAAAAATAAAAATACATTTTCTTTCTTTTTTTCTTCTTCGTTATTTCTTTCTTCTCCTTTCTTTCTTTCTTCTCCCTCTTTCCTTCCTTATCTTCTACTATTTTTTTTAACTGACCTTTCTTCTTGAACCAGACAATTAAATAGGAGTGTAAATTTAATACCCTGGTGCCACCTATCAAATAGGGGTCACCAGTGCCGCCTACCAAATAAGGGTCACCAGTGCCGCCTATCAGATAGGCAACACACCCTACACTATATCTGTATATATATATACGGGTTCATACCAGCTCGGTACAAACATTGTGCCGCCTATTAGGTAGACACCACTATTAAAATAATATACATATTTTTTAGTCAAGGCTGTCAGAATTTTAGGGTGGTGCCACCTATACACCACCCACCACTTGCATGAATGTACTATTTCGATATATAATCCCTCTGGCATATCATTTTAGTATATTATTTTTATTTTTATATTATTCAAGGAAAAAAGCCATGAGTTAATGTCGAGTTGACTTATGACACCAAATCAATTAATAACATTATTAATATATATAATTAATTGAGATAATAACTTGTAAATATTAAAATAAAAATATATAAAGTTCATTAAAATGAGAAATGAATGTTATTAGTTTTGATTCAAATCTCACCTTATATATTTTTTAATTATAAAAATATATTTTTAATTGACTTTTGTAATGAAGAAACTAAAATATTCTTAAATAATATAACTTAATTTAATTATAAATAAATATTTCCGTAATTTTTTAATCGGTTCAGAGTGAGCAGTAGATGAAAAATAAGGAATTAGGAACACAAAATTTCTGTTTTGGGTTTTCCAAGATTGCCTTATCATAAAAGGGACACGTGTTGTCCTGCGAAAAGATTTAGTTCAACAGCTAATTACTGCACCTTGCAGTGACAGATAACAAGCTCAAATGCCAAAAAAAAAAAAAAGTATAAACGTAAAACGACATGATATAACAGATAAAACGACATTGAACTTCCGTAAATACCTCCTTTAGAGAATATCTTTTCCCGTAGCCCATAGCTAATTGAAGCTCCTGCTTGCTTTCCTTTGCTTCAGCAGAGCGACACAAACGAAGAAGAAAAGAAATATAATAAAATAATTTCAAAATTATTTATATAAATATGGCGTTTGGCGCCAAAAAGGTGGGCCATATGGTCTCCGGTATTGGTGGCAACGGAATGGGCCAGATTTTGGCCGCTATGGCTGCCGCACTCTTGTTTCGCTTGTTCTCCGGGCCTGGCCCAGCTAGCTTGCCGGAAGATGAAACCTGTGAAGAAAATGACTCCGTCAACGGAGATGATGCTCCGCCACCAGCTGGCAAAGTTTTTCCGGTCAGCATAACGTGGAGGAACATCACATGTTCCCTCTCCGATAAACACTCAAAATCAGTAAGTAAATAGTAGTAACAGTTTTCCTCTGTTCTTTTTCCCTTTAATTCATTTATTGTTATGCATTTTTGCCTGGCTTCTAAGAAGATGCAAAAGGAAAATTTCACATATTTGAGCTTCGAATTGAAACTGGAAATGGTATGACTTGTTTGTCTTTTAAATATGATAGATATTTATTTTACGATAGGTTCGCTTTCTGCTTAAAGATGTGAGTGGAGAGGCAAAACCTGGAAGATTACTCGCAATAATGGGGCCATCAGGATCAGGAAAAACCACTCTGTTAAACGTTCTGGCGAGTCAGATTTTGGCATCACCGCGGTTGGCGTTGTCAGGTCTTTTGGAGTTCAATGGGAAGCCCAGTTCAACTAAAGCTTACAAGTAATGACATTATTAACTTTGAAATCATTAGAAGTGTAGTTTATATATCGGTTTTGATGGCATTTATAAGACTGTTTGTTGGTTCTTGTAGATTTGTTATGTTAAAAATTTAAAAATCTAGGGATGAGGTATATAAACCTATAATAATTGAGTTGAATATGTGACTGCTAGCACTATAAAATAATATATAATATATAATCACAAGGTAAAAAGTGTTAGATATGCCATAATGATAAGGAAAGGATGTAAGTATTATAATTTTAATAGACCCATGACATAAATATGTTAGAGTGTTATAATTACAGGAAAATTCAAGATGGGAACTACCTATGTGAGTAGGAGTGTGGTCGCTTCTAAGAGCTTTAGGGTTTGGCTTTGACAACACTTATGAAAAGAAGTTACATATACATGACCGTAATACTGTGCATTTATGCAATCAATTTTCAAGATTATCAAAATCTAGAAGTGACCCAAAAGTTATGTCACTTAGTTATTAGCTAAACGTTGTCATTATTTATAGTGATGAGTTATGTCTCTTGTTACTAAGAGTTATGTTTCTTAATTATTTATAAAGAGTCATGATTATTCAAGTAGACTCTATTGATAATTATGTTTATTGTTAAAAGATGTGATTATCCATTGGATAAAAGAGACATAAGAATTCTCATAAATAGGAGTGGAATTTTCATTTGCATGGTACACCAAAAAGACATGGAAATAAAGTTTCTTTCTATTCTTTCACTTGTTAAATTGTTTATAGAAATTGATATATTTACTATGCTCAGTGCTCAATGGATTGTTTCTGTCAAGTGCAAAAGGTAAACAGTCATTGGGTATCTTTGAGATTCATTTGCCGTAACTTTGTTGCACATCATAATATAGATGGGGCTAATAGAATCTTAAAGAAAGTGACATTGATACACGCCTTGAAACCTTTGTTAATTTCTCATGAGTTCATTTTTATCCCCCACACACTAACTTTTTGATGGCATTTCTAAGACTGTTTGTTGGTTCTTGTAGATTTGCTTACGTCCGACAGGAGGATCTTTTCTTCTCCCAGTTGACAGTTCGAGAAACATTATCTCTTGCTGCAGAACTTCAGCTTCCAGAGATATCTTCCGTAGAAGAGAGAGATGAATATGTGAACAATCTCTTATTTAAGCTAGGCTTGGTAAGAATAACATGATTTCTGTATACTGGAGATATATGAAATTGTGAGGCTTGCAGACATATTACTTTCATTGTCTCAGCTGCCATTTGCTTTACATAATAATTGAGAGATATAGAAATTAGCTGCTTCACTGGAACCTATCAGCTATGCTACCACCCTATATTACTAATTGCATGATCTTTGCTTTTGGGTTAATACAATGTGGTAAGAAAGAGGTTTGCTCAATTTGTAGTCAATTATCATTAACCTTTTTATCCTGATACAGTTTTTCTTTCTGGGTGATCTTTTTATTCATTCTCCAAAAGGTCAGCTGTGCCGATTCAATTATTGGTGATGCCAAAGTTCGTGGGATCAGTGGTGGTGAAAAGAAACGCTTATCACTAGGTTGCGAACTAATTGCAAGTCCATCTGTCATATTTGCTGATGAACCCACAACTGGTATGCATGATTAAGCATAATGTAATCTTCTTGTAAGATAGCTCTTGTTACTCAATCTTTTCCCTATGTTACGTTTGATCACATTATTTCTAAGTGGTTTCTGAATGCTTAACAAAAACCATCCATCATGATAATATCTATGCTTGATTAATTGCCTCCTCAGTAATTCCGAATTGCTATCATCTGGTAATGTATGTCAGACACCTAAGAAGTATTGATAGAGCATGTGGGGTGCAAAGAAAAAAAATTTAGCCGAGAGTGATAATTTCCAGAAGTTCTTCATAAAACATCCAGAAGTGACAATTTCACATACCATGCCATGTCCAAATCAATTAGTTGTAACCTTTATTGTAGAATAATCAGGGTTTGCCAGTGAGGTTGATCTCAGTCTTTCTAGGTAATTTTGGAACACTTAACTAAAACCCATCTATCATGTAATATCCATGATTGCCCAATTCTCAGTTATTCACAATTTGTATCCTAAAGAACTAATCTTAGACTCCTAAGAAGCAATGATATAGCATGTGTGGGGTGCAAAGTACAAAATGTAGTTAAGAGTGCTACATTTTGGAAGTTCTTCATAGAATTTGTGCCATTTATAGAGCATGAACAAGACAAAATTCGATTTTAAATACCGTATCATGTCCAAATCAATCAGTTAGACCCTAAACCTGAATTAGTGTATGGTCATTAATATTTTTACCAGAGTTGATTTTGGTTTCCCAATTTCTTCTTGTGTATTCAGGACTTGATGCTTTCCAAGCTGAGAAAGTAATGGAAACTCTCCGCCTGCTTGCACAAGATGGTCATACTGTAATTTGCTCAATACATCAGCCTAGAGGTTCGGTGTATGGTAAATTCGATGACATTGTGTTGCTAACAGAGGGCACACTTGTTTATGCTGGTCCAGCACGTGATCAACCACTGGAATACTTCTCCAGATTTGGGTTGTTATCAAACTTTGCTCCTGTTAATTATGGAATGCAATGTCTGCCTGCATGCTATGGTTCTTTATTCAGACTCAATAAATTTAATTCTGATTGTCTGATTTTTATTGACTGCGACTTGTGAGGAAGAGACATGTAAATATCTTCTGTTTAAAAATATTTAACCTCTGAAAAGGTGCATTGTTGGGTTTAGGACTAAAATTATCCACCAAGTTTACCTGCTAGGAATCCTGATTAGCATCGATATTAGTTGTATGCTGGATGAGATTTCTAATGCAACTCTAGCACTCCTATTATGCTTGAAATGTAGCTGCATGTAAGGAAAAAGAGAAAAAGAGAAAATAGATATTGCCATGGCCTCATCATTTACCAATATACCGTTAATGTGTGATACTGATGCATCCCCCTTCACACATGATCTTGTGGACTAGTTATGTTTTTCATTTTGTTTATGGAAGTGGATGATCTAAATATTCTCTCTCTCTCTCTCTCTCTCTATATATATATATATGTTGTTTCATTGATATCATAATTAAACGGCTTTGGGAATCATGAGCTGGTTTTTTTCCCCTCTGCTTTTGTTTGCTTTAATAAACAAGGACTATTATTTGAACTCTGCATCTAGATGGAAATTATCTAACAACAAAGTACCAGAATCTGAAATGATGAGACATATTCTTGAATATTTATTAATCAACAGGTACCAGTGCCCAGATCATGCAAATCCTGCTGAATTTTTGGCTGATCTTATATCCATTGACTACAGTTCTGCTGACAGTGTCTACTCTTCTAAGAAAAGAATTGATGCTCTCGTTGAAGCATTCTCAACACAGTCCTCAGCAGTTCTTTATGCCACTCCTCTTACTGGAAAGACTGGTCCTAAGCAGGGCATGAAGTTCGGCAAGAAAATTGCTGCTAAGAGGAAAGGGGGATGGTGGAGACAATTCTGGTTGCTTCTAAAACGTGCATGGATGCAAGTTGGTTTTTCTACTATTTAGTATAATTTTATGTCTATTTAGTTTTTATTTGATATCTTTAAGTTTAAGGACATGATAGAATATAGGAACAGTCATTCCCTTAAATTCGTTGGTTTGATTAAGAAATTGTCGTAATTCATTTGTCTGATATTTATTACCCAGTCTGGCCAATCATTCTAATGATGTAATCAATTTCTAACATCCAGTGTTTTATTCATTCCTGAAGCCAGAACAACAATGAAAAAAATAAAAATCCTAAAGTCAGTAAAATCATTGTATAACATGTTAGTCTCCTTTTGTGAGGTGTTTTTTCATACAATTCTTGCTAATTTTTTTTTTCTTTTACATTGTGTGGCTGTGTGTGTGCATGTATTGAAAATGATCATAACTCCTGTTCCTTTTTATTGATTGACAAAATGGTTGGCCAGGCTTCTCGTGATGGACCAACAAATAAAGTTAGAGCTAGAATGTCAATTGCATCAGCTATAATATTTGGATCTGTTTTCTGGAGAATGGGAAGATCTCAAACGTCTATACTAGACAGAATGGGTTTGCTTCAGGTATGAACCCTTTGGTTTCCTTAGAATTCTTGCTCTCTTTTCTGCTATAAAATCGCGACCATGCAATTTTTTCAGTACATGAAGTTGATCCTACTCTAGGTTCTGATTTGTGTTTTCCGTAAGAAAGTGGACCAAAGTGAATGGTTCAAGTGTTTTTGATGGGGGAGGTTAGTGGAGGGGAATTAGATAAGTATGGAAGGTATTGAGGACAATTTTTCTTTCTGACCATGCCAGAAACTGATGCACCTGATAAATGGAAATGAAGCCATTTGAATTCTATACCTTTGATAAAAAGGGTTTTTATGTTATTATGATTATTATATTATTTTTATTTTAGCAGTTTGTTCCTCAATTCCAATTGGTAGTTCAGGTAATGAAAAAACTGGCTAATTTCTAGCTTTTGCTGGCATTGGCTGAAGATCTCCATCCTCTCCCTATGGTGCCATAGCTCAAAGGCATTCTTGAGACCACATTCTAACTACTGAAACTAATGAACCATACCCTTTCCTAAAACTTTATTCTCTGTTGTTCTACAAAGTATATGAGGTTTTCATATTTGAAAGGCAGCATATTTAATCATCTACCATTCTTGAAGAGTGACTGGTGTCGAGCAATTAATGATATATATGTGATTAAGAGATGTAAGTGTTGATCGTATTAAAGTTCCTTGACACTATTCACATCATATGCCCTGTGTCAGGTTACTGCAATAAACACAGCAATGGCAGCTCTTACAAAGACTGTGGGTGTATTTCCCAAGGAACGTGCAATTGTAGACAGGGAACGTGCTAAGGGATCTTATGCATTGGGACCCTATCTTCTTTCCAAATTGATAGCTGAGATACCTGTGGGAGCAGCATTTCCTCTAATGTTTGGTGCTGTGCTCTATCCCATGGCTCGCCTTCATCCAACCTTTTCCAGGTCATTTCATTGCCTTCCATGATGAGGCTCTTTATATTGTTTACACTAGAAATAGATATGTTGCACTATCTACAAATGTCATGTTTTGTTGAAGTAATTGCTTACCACATGCCTACCTTTTCTGAAGAAGATGAAGAAAATCACGAAGAAACAATTATAGCATTTTTCTCAATGATGCATAAAAAACACATAATTTGGTTTATGATTGTCGAGGTTGAAATATCTGACAATACCAATTGAGGCACTAATATCAATTGTTAGTTAATAATTTGGTTAATATCATGGTGATTTGGTGAGTTGACCTTGGAGTTTGATTTTCTAGATTTGGAAAGTTCTGTGGAATTGTGACTGTGGAGTCTTTTGCTGCATCTGCAATGGGTCTGACAGTAGGGTCCATGGTCCCAACCACTGAGGCAGCAATGGCCTTGGGACCCTCTCTTATGACAGTCTTCATTGTGTTTGGAGGGTATTATGTAACTGCAGATAATACACCAATCATCTTCCGTTGGATTCCCCGTGCTTCTCTAATAAGATGGTAAATAAACAAATACTAAACTCTGATAAGGCATTATTTGATGATAAATCAACACCTTTCTTGTTTGTGCTTTAATGATGATAAGTCGCATCTTTGTTTACATGCTTTCAGGGCTTTTCAAGGGCTTTGCATCAATGAATTTACTGGTCTTAAATTTGATTGTCAGAATTCCTTTGACGTTCAGACAGGAGAACAGGTATGAAGAGAATATAATTCCCTCTATCTGAAAGAGTGTCCAGCTTTGACAAGACAGAATTATAACAGAATTATAAACAAGAAAGTTATTAAGGCTAGGATAAAAAGGTCTTTGTTCTGGTCTCTGTAGAGGAACTCAAAACTAGTTCCGTTTCTCAATCCAAAGTTACATGATGAGTAGTCAGATTCTTTAACTAGAATCTACAGCAACTGTTATTATTGAAGATTGGTCAAACGTTTCAAGTATAGCTGACCTCCCAGTTCATAGCTTGGTGAGAACAGATTAATTTGCTAAGTAAAGGAGAAAACTACATGATTTCCTCAAATTTAATGTGCGTATATATACCTACATATGCACACAATGTGCTTAACATTTCGTACTAGGACTAACTTGTCTGGAGAGCATGGCTAATTTAGATGGCATTATTGGGGTTAAGCAGTCTCATGATTTCCCTTTAGTTAAATTTAGTCTACGATAAGATTCTTGTTTTCTTGTTAAGCGTTCTCGTGAAGCTTTCCTCTTAGTCTATCCTAATTCTCTTTTTCTTGCTTAATCCAGGCACTCTATCGATACTCCTTGGGAGGAACATGTATGAGAGATACAGTTATAGCACAAAGTAGAATTTTGTTGTTTTGGTATAGTACCACTTACCTTCTCCTCAAAAAAAACAAACCCAAATACCCGCAGCTAAAGGCGCCTGCATCTGAGCAGATTGAACCAAAGCTAAAGCTTGAACCTTTATTAGAAACCGACCAACCTTCCCCACTCAAACAAGTTGAACAAAATCAGCAAATTGAATCAACTCCAGTAGACCAAACTGAACCATTCATCCTAGAAGGTTTGTAAAAATTTAGGCATTAATGATGTTACAAGAACTAAGAAGTGCTACTATTTATTGATTTATGTCATACAGGTGCTAAGTAAAGGAGATATCTTTGCAATAAAGGAGGGTCTCATGCATTTTCGAGCTACATTTACATCAATGGTATACTTTCCCATGTAAAATAGCTCGTCTGTGATGGATCTTTATGACGTCCATATGAACCATATCTGTGCTACACTTACAGATATCTTTTGTCATCTCTTGTCTAAAGAGTAGCTAAAACCAAGAAAATGTAGTTTTCGTAACGCATGATGCTATTGAAACTATCCTGGAATCATGAAACTTTTAGGTAATATATCATGTTCGAATCTCTACCTTTTAGGATGTCGATTTGGTTTGATTTCTTGGTCTCTTATTGAACGTAATAGCTCTATGTAATATATGTTAGCAATGTTTCACTGGATTATAGTTGAGTGTCTTGCCGCACTTATGTTGGCAAATAAGGCTAATAAAATTATGAGAAATTAGAAATTAAAACCCCTTTATAAACTCAATTGTGCTGTAATTCGGTAACCCTGAAAACAAAATCATTTTTTTGTCATCTTTCTCATTGTGATGCCCAAACCGAGAAGAAGAAATGGAAAAACCCAATGGGTTGTCATGGTATGCTTTTGTGGGTTGTCATGGTCAATCGCTCATGATGTTTTTTTACTTGGTTTGATCCACTAATTGGTAATCATGGAAGGATCATTTTCCTTGGACTGTTGAAGAAAACCAGAGAAATAGAGAGAACGTTTGATGTGGATTAGTAGCTTGATTTTTACTCCAGTCTTGGTTATACATTATGAAGTGAAAGGGGAATAAATGGGTGCTTTTTGTGGGTTTTAGGGTGATGTTGCAAACAATTTTGGGGTTCGACCGTACTCTTTCTTAATGTTTTTGAATTGTAGGGGCTATATGCATAA
Source organism: Gossypium hirsutum (assembly GCF_007990345.1). Taxonomy (NCBI): domain Eukaryota; kingdom Viridiplantae; phylum Streptophyta; class Magnoliopsida; order Malvales; family Malvaceae; genus Gossypium; species Gossypium hirsutum. The sequence goes on from NC_053424.1 coordinate 93,304,983, forward strand.
TAGTTAATTTTGCAAATTTGTGAATCTAATGTTGAAATTGTATTGCAATTGGACTGCATAATTGCTAATTTGAATTTTTTAAGTCCTACTATTATGTAATTTTTTTTTATTGAAGTGAGTGCATAAGTCTCATGCACCATCGTTGAATAATAATAATATGATACATCATTATTAAATTAAAAAAAATATGGAAGACTTGTAAATAAATACTAATAATTTTATTTACACATCAATCGTAACTATTATAGATAAATATTAATATTAATAACTCTTAGATATATGATTTTGAGTTTAAGGATTTAGGGGATAGGGTCTTGGATTTAAGGTTTAAGGTTTTACTATTTATTTATAATTATTTATTATTTAATTATGTTTAAATAAAATTATTAGTATTTATTTATATGTCCACTATTTTTTGTTTTATTTAATAATAATGTATCATGTTATTATTTACTAATGGTGCATGAGACTCATGCAACCACAATGCATCAAATATTCTCCCTTTTTTCTAAGTATAAGTTTGACTGAGATTAAAAATGTAGATAAAAAATACAAAGAATTATTAAAATAATAATAATTTTAGTTCTCAATTTTTATATATATTTTTTTTTGTCAATATCACCTTAATTTTATATAAAAATTATAAAAAAAATCGAAACTATTTAAAAGCTAGAAAATTCTATATAAAAATTATAAAATAAAATCGAAACTGTTTAAAAACTAGAAAATTCTATAGAAAAATTCTAAAAAAATATATCGAAAATGTGATGAAGAACTAATAAGTATGGGAAATAAAGAAAATTATCATTCAATAGAATCCAATAATAATTTTAAAAAACCAAAAAAAGAAGTTATACCATTACATGCTTGCTTAGTGTTTCTTAAAACCAAATTAGTAATATATTCAAGTCAAGTTTCATACCGCTAAAGAACATCCAGAATTGATATTATAGAAACTTGTCAAATTGACTTTGATGCCATTTCACTAGCCAAAAACTAAAAAATATTCACAAAAAAATTTAAGACTCGAATCAAATTTTCAATTCATTTAAATTATTTTCCAAGTCCAAATTGTAAAAATAATTATATTTTGAATTCTTTTTTATAACGAAAGAACTATGTCAAGAAACAAAAGAAGTAAAAATAAAAAAACTAGTAATTTTGCTAAATGTTTTTAATTTTTTATATGTTCTATTTATTGAATATTTCTATATAGATAATACAAAGAGACAATTCTGGAGGGTTTAAAATTTTTTCTCTCACTTTATCTATTTTTAAATTTTTTTTATTTACTTTAATTTTAATTTCAAGAATTTTTAAAATTTTTAAAAATAATTTCAATTTTATCATTTTATATATAATTAAGGTGATATTGATAGAAAGTATAAAAATCAATGATCAAAATTTTTATTATACCAACTAAAAAAATGTTACTTAATAATCAAGTAATAAAAAAAATGTTAAAAACTTTAATGATGAAATTGTAACTATTTTAATTAAATGACCAAAATAAAAACTTACCTATAATTTAGTAACACCTAAATAAAAAACACCCTATAATCTTAAAACTCTTAAAAGCAACAAATATTGCAGTAAGAACACTCTTATAAATTACCCAGAGTTTCAATACACAACAACCAACCTCAAGAAATAAATAAATAACACAACACATCCTTAAGCATCACAAAATATAACTTTTATTATGGAAACCTTTTTAGTAAGAGTTAGATTACATTTTATTTTTATTAAAAATGGACAAATTAATCCCTCATGTATATTATATTAAAGAATAAATTTTATCTATTTTTATTGTTAAAAACTAATATAACTAATAAAATAATTAGATAATTACACATAGCATACCACTTATACCTTGTGGTGACATATAAAGATCAGTTTTTCTAATAGAAATTTTATAAATATACATTGAAAAGGTGATTGAATTTATTGATGTGGGGAGTGTAGTTCCTGGAGGCTTGAAGGGAAATTTGGGCCTCCAACTTCAGTTTTACAACCACTTGAGTGACTCTCATTCAATGGATCCATTTTACTCTCACTGAATCCATTCAATCATATGTGTCCATCGTTGTTGTTTAAAGGAATGTCATTTGACTCAGTTTAGGCTTCCCCCTAATTCACTGGATGCTTTTCAACTGTATCTTTTTTTAATAGTTTAATATCACGTCAGTATTTTTATTGTAAAAAAAATTAAATTTAAATAAAAATTTTAAAATTCAGAATAAAATTATAAATTTTACATCAAATTATTAAAAAAGAATAATATTTTAATTTCATACAATCTTTTCTCTCAACTTGTATGCTACTGTGAATTTACTTTATCATTTGGGGTATAATTATAGTTAATTAATAATGTTATTAATTCAACTTTCATTTTAAAATAAATAATAAAATTACCTTTTAGACAACTAGATTTCCATACGTGTTTATATTTTTATTTCCTAATCATTATTAAAAAAGTAAAAATAATTCAAATAATTTTACAATATTTTAAAAACATATTCGTAAAATGTTTAAAAGATAGATATATTCTTTTTATTCTTCAATTTTATTTAATATTTACATAAATAAATAATTTTATTTTCAATTACAGAAGAAATCTGTCTTGTAATAACACCTATTTGTATATTGCATTATCTTTTTGTGTTTTTTGTGTTCTTGTAATAGTAATAATCTCATTTTAAATTTAAAATAATATGATATTTCTTATTTATTAAATTATAATAAAAGTGTAATTGAAGATGGATCATTTAAACTTTTATTATGAGTTTGTATAAATGTAGAACAACAATTCTATTTTGAAGATTATGTAAATATCTTAAATATTAAAATAAAAAAAAAGCATTTTAAGAATTGAGATAAGATTTTGGTTTAATTTGAATGTGTACACTAATAATAGATAAAGTTAATTATGATTTTAATGTATTCCAATTATCAAATTAACTATTAATTTTTATCTTTAATATTAAAAAGGTTAAAATGTGCCATAAGTCCTTGTACAATTCATAAATTTAAAATTTAGTCCCTTTACTTCTATTTTTATGAATTTAGTTCCTCTACTTTTCAAAGTTCAAAATTTAAGTCCAATTGTTAACATTGCTATTTTTTTTTTTGTAAAATTTGTTAGTTTGACATTTTGAAATTAAAAAAAAAATGCCACATGATAGCAATGTATTTAAAAAATGATGTTGTAATGAACCTAATTTAATAAAATAATTTAACAGAGTTAACAATTAGACTTGAATTTTGAACTTTGAAATGAGAGGGGCTAAATTCCTTGAAATAAAAGTATAAGGACAAAATTTCATAATTTCAAAGAGTATAGAGACTTATGCCATATTTTAACCTATTAAAAATTATTTCAACATTTTATTTTCTAATTTAAAACCAAATAATAGTGTTACTAATTAAAAGAGGAGATTACTCGATCCATTTCCGTATCGTTCATGATCTATATGATAATCGGGGCTTCCATTTCAAATGCATACTCCATTTTTGCGCAACAAGGGTATGGAAATCCATGAGTAATTCAAATCGTATCAAATATAATCAAATTAAATTATCAACTTATTTAATTGGGATGAGATTATCACAATATATTTTCACATGGAAAAAACTATTGAAATTATTAAATCATCTAGTTATATTATGATAAAATATAAAACAAATTAAATACAATTTAAAAAAGTTCAACTTCCTAATTAAAATAAAATTATATTTAAACAAATCAAAAAATCTAACCACCTAAAAAATTCAAATAAAATATTAATAATATTACAAGTATATTTAAATTTTTTATTTTAATCTTCTACTTCAATCTATCTTCATCGTCAACATCTTTTATCTTAATCTTCGATTAACATTGGACTTCTTATATAATTAATTACTTTAGAGTTGTAAAATACCTAAAAAATTATAAAATATAATAATAAATAATAATTTATTGTTGTAAATTAAAAAAATGCATAAAGTAAAATTAAAATTAATTGAAAGTTTCACATTTAAAAAAAAAACAATAAGGGAAATAGAGGAGTAGCCAGGGGTTGGCAAGGGCCCTGTATCTCTAAAATAGAAAATTTTTGTTTAGGTCCTTTAAATTTTTTAAAATTTTAAATTAGCAAAGATAAAATTGCACTTTGTCACCTAAAAATGATAAAAATTTGATTTAATCCTTTAAAAAGTATAAATATATAAACTATTCAAATGGTAAAATTATATATATATATAAACAATCACCTAAATAACCTGAAATAAACAGTAAATTTAGGTGGGGGGACTTAAACAGTCGGCACAATCTCAATTTTTGTCCCAATTGTCACCTGATAAATTTGTCAAGTGCTAAAATAATATTTTTTGGGGCTGGGGACTTAAATGGTCGGCACCATTGTATTTTTTTCACCTGTATCATACTAGTATACTTTACACTAGTGTTTGAAAAAAAAATTGGATTAGGGGACCCTGATGGCCAGCACCACTTTTACACATAAAAAAATACTTTTTTTTTGGGTGTTGGCCAATTGATGGCCGACACCCACTTTATCAAATAAAAAAATTTTGAGTCAGGGGTACTAGATGGTCAGCTTCAGCTTTTTCGAGGACCAATTTTTTTTTCCAATTGCTAGGACATTGATGGTCAGCATTTTTGTACCAAATTTGAGAAAAAAATTGAGTGCTGGCACACTGATGGTTGGTACTCTTGTACCAGATTTGAAAAAAAATTTGGGTGTTGGGGCACTGATGGCTAACACCCTTATACTAGATTTTTGAAAAAAATTTTGGGTTAAGGGAAGTAGATGGCTGGCACCCATGTACTCAAATTTTTAAAAAAAGTGTGCTTGCACCCCAATACCAGATTTAAAAAAAAATTGGGTGCTGTGACACTGATGGCCAGCATCCTTTCAATATATAGAGTTGTTTTCTCTTCCATTTGAGCTTTTTCTTTACTTTTTTTAGTTGAAATACAATATTAGTGTTTTGTTTGTTGAGGAAGAAACAAGAATTATTGAAAATAAGTTCCCAAATTTTGTTAGTTTATATTTATTTTGATAGAGAAATGATAAATACAACTGAAGAAGGTTGTGTTATTCAAAGTCGGCAAAAATTGTATGAGACTCAACAAACGTGTTTTGTTAGTGGATTTGAAGTAGAAGATCAATACAAAAATAGCTACCAGATGCGGGAAACAGATGTTGATACTATTTTACAAATTTTCAATTTCAATAGATTCGCTTAAGTTCACGGAAATAGAACTTGAAGATAATGATGATCTAGGGACAATAATAGCAATTTATTGCCTCTGGAGATAGAAAACCCCAACCCAGTGGAGTTGTTTGCGGAGATAGCTAAATCGGAACCTGTTCAAGTTGTAATTCCAGTAAGTCAGTGTTCTATAATTGATTTTGATCTTAGTGTTTGTTGGGAAGAACAGTCGGGTTGTGGATGGTCACTACAAACTCCCTGAAATTCAAACTAGGGTGAATGTCCGTATAACATTCCAATACCGTGTCCTCATTTAGAGATTTATCCAGAGGTGTTGGCCACCATAGAAGATGGTAAGGAAGGATCCAGTAATGAAGAGCTGTCCGACCATGAAGAGCAATCCGAGTATGATATTGAATATTTGAGTGATCCTGATTTGGATGACATCCCTAAAGTCATAGACGATGAAGGCCCAATAGAGGGTGAAGATGTACATCCCCATTCGACCGAGAACATAGGACTCGGTATAGTTATCCGTAATAATCCAAGGGCCTTCATGACTGATGTAGATCTTGATGTGGCACTTGCACGCTAGTTCCCTGAATATCCAGATATAATGTCGACTCACTTACTGGATAAAGAATCAGAGGCTGAAGAGTTGTTCGTAGGACAATAATTCGATAACAAGAAAGACAACTTACATGCAATGAAGCAGTACAACTTAAAACTCTCTGTCAACTAAGGTCACAAAGTCAACACAATCTTTATATGTTGAAGAATGTTGGAAGGCCTCAAGTGGCTGTAACTGGTGTGTTTGAGCTGCATTAATGCAGTGAACCCAAATGTGGACAATTAGGAAAATATAAGGTCCTCACACTTGCACGGTTGCTCGTATGTCGCAAGAACATTGAAAATTGGATGCAAAAATAATATACAACTACATCATCCTATTGTTGAAAGATAGTCCCACCATCCTTGTATCAATTCTTATTGCAAACATGCAAGCTTGGTTCAAATACAAGGTTTCTTATAGGAAGACATGGTGGGCGAAACAAATGGTGATAAAGTAGTTGTACGATGATTGGGATACGTCATACAATGAACTTCAAGGGTGGATAACTGCAATATGGGAGTATGTGCCAAGAATTGTAACTGATTTGCAACACTGCCGTATAAAGGCTCGGACGGCAAGATAGAATCGGGCAAATAGGTTTTACACTGATTGTTTTGGATGTTTGAGTTGTGTGTTAGGGTCTTCTTTCATTACAAACTGATGGTGCAGGTGGACGAAACATGGCTGTATGAGTTATACACGTAAATACTCTTAATTGCGGTTGCACAAGGCAAGAACCACAATATACTTTCTATTGCTTTTGCCATCGTGGAGAGTGAGAAATTCAAGTCTTGGGAATTTTTCTTGTCAAATCTGCAAAGGTACGTTATTAGGCAATACAACATTTGCCTCATATCAAACAAATTAAAGGGATTAGTTGCTGCGGTAAGGCATTCGGGAGTTCCATGAAGACCCGTTTATTGAGTCTGACACATTGCGTTAAACTTTTAAAGAGAGTTTAAGAAAAAAAATGGTGTAGAGAACTCGTGAAAATGGGTAAAAAATACTATTCCAAAATTGATCTATATATTTCAAGATTTATAAGTTTTTATTTCTAAATTTCTTTTTATAAATTTATAAGTGTTTAATTGTTTTAAATTATTTGTTCGAAATTGGATACACAGGGTACGAGTTAGAACTGCAAAGATTTAGGCAAAAGTTTGCGAAGCTTGAAGCTCAGATGAATTCGTTTCCCAAAAATCGTCATCTCTGGCAGTGGTTGGGTAGAATGGAGAACTGACAATGAAGTCAAAGTTTCAATGATGGGTTTCAGTATGGTCACATGATGACCAACCTCGTAGAGGTGGCTAACGCGGTCTTGAGGCGTACATGTCATTTGCTAATTTTGGTTGTTTTCCTGGCAACATCCTATAGACTGGCGACGTTGATGCCAAGGATGTGGCAAAGACAAGTAAAGTAGATGGAGGTTATAGAAAAGATTGCCTTTTTATTAAGCTAAATAAACCAAAAAATAATAATAAACAAGATGTTTAAGCTTGCCTTTTTCTTGAACAATCACATTATAGATTTTGATCATATCTACTCTTTTTGACATAATGCTTAGAACTACCCATATCTCCTCCTTAACTCATAAATAGGAGGATAATGCATTTCAACACACTTAAATCCACATCCTCCTTGTTGAGATTCATGAAAACTATTCATGTTGACTGAAAAGTAACCTTTTATTGATATTAAACCAGATATCAAACTCTGATATATATACACAAGCTGCCAAGACTAGTTACAACAACCTTAACTACCATAACTATTACTGCTAACTACTAACTGTTTTAAACTATTAACTGCCATAACAGTTTTATTCCTTAACATGTCCCCATCTCCTTAATCTCTGCTATTTGCTCATGTTTTGCAACTAGCTTAAGACATGATCAAAACTTTGAAAAAAGAGAAGCTGCCTAAGGCTTAGTAAAGATGTCTGCTGCCTGCTCTTACGCTGGAACATGTCTAACAGTTAATGTTCTTGCAGCAACTTTCTCCTTAACGAAAAACAAATCCAACTCGACATGCTTAAATTTTGAATGTAATACTAGATTAGCTGAGACAGTAACAGCTCCAGCCAGACAGTAGCCTTCCTGTTCAAAGAAACATGTAATTCAGCTAAAAGTGATTTAAGCCAGACTATCTCAGTGACCATATGAGCAAGCCCTCTATATTCTGCTTCTGCAGTTGATCTGGAAACAATTTATGCTTCTTAGACCCCCAGGCAATAGGATTGCCCCTAAGAAATACACAGAATCCTGTTGTAGACTGTCTGTCATCCACATCAGACCCCCAATTTGCATCCGAATAGCCAACAAGATCCAAGGTGATAGCTGGAGTGAAATGAAGACCATAATCAGCAATGTTCTGGAGATAGCGCAGGATGCGTTTCACAGCTTTGAAATGTTGATCAAGAGGTTTGTACATGAATTGACAAACTCTATTTACAGCAAAAGTAATGTCAGGTCTTGTAATGACTATATACTGTAAAGCCCCCACAATACTCCTATACTCAGACTCATTCTCAATTGCACTTCCAACATATTAAGATAAATTAGTTGAAAAAGCCATAGGTGTAGGAGAACCTTTTGCTTAATCCATGCGAGCCCTACTTAGAAGCTCAAGGATATATTTGCGTTGGCTCAAAAATAAGCCATTAGTGGTGGAAAGAACTTCAATACCAAGGACATAGTTGAGAGAGCCCAAATCCTTCAGAGAGAACTTAGTATCCAAGGTGGCGATAAAGTCATCAATACTGCCTTGATGATTTCCAGCGACAATGATGGCATCGACGTAGACAAGTACATACAGGAGCACACCCTCAGTCTTTCGAACAAAAAGTGAGCCATTAGATTTAGTTAAAACAAACTGAGAAGCAAGAAAAAAATCCCTTAGCTTTGAGAACCAAGCTCGAGGAGCATGCTTAAGGCCATACAGAGCTTTCTTTAGACGACATACCAATGTTTGATCACCAATCTTCTGCTTAAAACCTGGAGGTTGCACCATATAAGTCTCTTCTGACAAATCCCCATTGAGAAAGACATTGTTAATATCAACTTGCCTTAGTGACCAACCAAACTTCACAGCCAAGAACAAGACTACACGAATTGTAGTAGGTTTTACAACAAGGCTGAAAGTTTCTTGATAATTAATACCAACTTCCTGCAGGTACCCCTTGACAACTAGTCTACCTTTGTAACGAGCAATGGTGCCATCCAAGTGTCTTTTAACTTTGAATATCCATTTGCAGCATACAGCCCTCCTGTTGGCAGGTAAGGAAACTAAATCCCAAGTTTCATTCTTTAGTAATGCATCATACTCCTGCTAAGCTGCTAATTTCCATTCTTTGTGGGCAAAAGCCTGCTCAATCATGACAGGTTTAGGAACTCCTAGCTCAGCTGAAAATAATTTAGGTTTGAAAATCCCATTCTTGGATCTAGTTTGCATAGGATGAGTGTTGACAATAAGAGTTGACAAGTGAACAACGAACAAGGGATTGCTAGAAGCCAGCCGAGAGGTAAATGAGTTAGTTGACGAAACACCAGTAGGAGAAGGAGGAAGGGACGCTGACCGACTGTCATCTGTATTGATACCAGGTGATCTAAAATGCAGAGAAGTAGGCTGTATAGGAACAGAATCTGAAAGAGTAGGAGAAAAATAAACTGGTCTACTGGTATCTAACATTGCTGCCAATTCTGGTTGAGGGGAAGAAACGTTTATAGGTGAGACACCAGCACCAGACTGTGGAAAGGAAGAGAAGACAACAGGAACTCGAGCCTGTTGATGCTAAAACTGAGAGTGAGCCCGAGAATCACTGCTTGAGCTAGAAGAAGCAGCAAAAGGAAAGGAATCTTCATCGAACACCACATGTCTTGAGACAAAAACCTTTCCATTATCATTAAGGCATTTGTATCCTTTATGAGTTGAGCTATAGCCAAGAAATACACAGGGCTTGGAACGATACTCGAGCTTATGGTTATTAAAGGGTAGAAGATAGTGATAACACTTACAACCAAAAACCCTTAAAAATATGTAATTGAGTTGAGTGCAATGCAACACTTCAAAAGGTGATCGTCCTTCGAGAAGAAGTGTGGGAAGCCTGTTAATGAGAAAAATAGCACTAGTAAAATCATGAGCCCAAAAAATCAGTGGCATGCTAGATTGAGCCATCAAGGTCAGACTAGTATCGAAGATGTGCCTATGTTTTCTCTCAACCAGACCATTTTGCTCAGAAGTGTGGGGGACAAGTCAGGCGATGATGAATTCCAAGCTGAGACAACATATTTGAAAAAGATCAAAATTCGCCACCCGAATAGTCTGAAGAGCCTTAATGAAACATCTAAATTGAACAGTAATAAATTTCTGCAAATGAAGAAACTTTTCAAGAGCTTCAGGTTTGCGTTTGATGAGATATAGCCATGTGAATCTAGAGTACGCATCAACAAATGAGACATAGTAGTAAGAGCCTTCAGATGCCATAGGGGCAGGTCCCTAAAGATCAGAAACTATGAGCTCAAATGGAGCCGAATATACAGTAGTAGATGAAGAAAATGAAAGCTTATGATTGTTTCCAAGCTGACATGCTGAACAAATAGTACTCAACTTACAACTGTTGGAAACAACATTACACATCTAAAGAATTGTTTTAATAGTTTTATTACAAGGATGGCCCAAACGTTTGTGCCACAACTCAAAATTAGAGGAACTAGAAGCTGGAAGTCCCAACAAGCAGTATGAACAGTGGCTGGAGTTGAAGAAACAGACTTGTACCCCTGAGTGTGAGAAAGATCAAACTGATATAAACCATTATGAATGCGGCCCACCAACAGGATGCTCCCTGTCTTGGTATCCTTCATAAAACAACGAAAAGCATGAAACTCAAAGTAGACTTGGTTATCTCCTGCAAATTGAGCAACATACATTAATTTTTTACAAATGTCAGGTACATGCAAAACATTTCTTAGATGAAAGACTTGACTATTAGTTGTAAAAGAGCTGAAGCCAACATGATCCACTGGAATTGATATGCCATTCCCCATAAAAAGCTTGTTGTTACCTGTGTACTGAGTGACATGTTGCAAACTTTTCAGATCATTGGTTACATGATTGGAAGCACCGAAGTCTAGATACCAAATTTTTGCAGTTGAGGAACTCGAAAAAAACTGCCCTTTAATAGAAACCTGATTAGCTTGCAGACCAGCGTCTTGTGCAGAACCTTTCTAAAAGCAACAAGAATGACCACAAGAAGAAAGATTTTAGAACTGATGAAAATGTACCTGCATGGACTGGTCAGAAATTCCTTTAAAAGTCTCATCGAACTGATAAATAACACCGCTGGACAGTATAACCAATGCGTCCACAAAGTTGACATTGAGGCTTATTATGCACAAATTTCCTACCTCGACCTCTTCCGCGAGATGATCTACCATTGCCCCTGTAGTGTGGTCTGATACCCCTATCAGACTGACCGTAACTACTACCACCAGAATCATGATACTGAACAACATTAGCTTGTAAAGACATGGTAGAAACTAGATCTGGTTGTCGGGTTTCACAATCAGTTAGCATTTCAATAAGAAGTTCAAGAGGAATACTCATTACAGATGCTACAATACGAATTGACTCATACTCCACTGGCAAGCTTGCAAGAATGATACTAATTTATTCTTGCTCAGAAAGAACACTACCAGCAGCCACAAGAGTGTCACACAGATTTTTAATCTTGGCCAGATATTCTTTAATGGTCAGCTGACCTTTTTTTTTAGAATAAAGGGAATGTCTCAAAGTAGAAATCGTCAGAGTAGACTTAGAAGCAAAGCGTATAACAACAGTACTCCATACATCAAAGCTAGATCGAGCATCAGTGAGATGAACAAGAACATCATCACAAATGGTGGACAAAAGCCAGGAAGCTAACAATTTATCTTGTTGTTTATGAAACAAGAAGTGAGGATTGGGGATAAGATTACCATTGCTATCAACAATCGACTGTGGAGGAACACTAACAATGCCAAGAATAAAACTATACAGCCCATAGCCTTTAAGGATCAACAAAACTTATTGTTTCCATAAAAGAAAATTGTGCTCTCCAAGTTTTACAGTGTCATGTTTAGGAAATTGTTGAATCTTTTTCAAAACACCAGGAGTCGAACTAGGAGAAGAACCACCTGCTGGAACACTTGAGTTGATGCACTGCCGATTTTCATCATCATCACCAGAAACGACCTCTGTTGCCATGAGATAACACTAAAAATAAATTTTTAAGGCTTAGATACCATGTTGAGATTCATGAAAACTATTCATGTTGACTGAAAAATAATCTTTTATTGATATTAAACCAGATATCAAACTCTGGTATATATACACAAGCTACTAAGACTAGTTACAACAACCTTAACTACCATAACTATTACTGCTAACTACTAACTGTTTTAAACTGTTAACTACCACAATAGTTTTTTTCCTTAACACTCCTACATTAGCAACAATGCCTATGCCAATCGAGCTAAGACTCATTTGACGTTTAAGCTTGTTTATTAAGTGAACCGAATGTAAACAAAGTTTGGTTGGTTTGTTTGTTCATAAACAAACACGTTGATGTTCACTTAAATCTCATTTAATAAATTATTTTAAGTGTATTTAAAACTCATTTACTATTCAGTTATCATATAATTAATAATATTATTATAGTTTCAAGTGCTTATTCTATTTATATTAAAATTATTAATATTCATATTTAATTATTTTATATCTAAAAGATAATATGTATGTTTATTTATTGTTTGTTAGTTTATTATTCATGAATATCATTTGTAAATGTGTTCAATTATATGTTCATAAACTTTTTCATTTAACTTACAGGAAGAAACACAAATTATTATATAAATGACCACAAACATTATTTTAAAACTTTTAACGATCACGAACCAAACATTAAAAAACTTAAAAATAAATAAACAAACATGAAAATAGGCTGGCTGGGAGAAGAGAGGGGGATAATTTTTATTTTAAATAATACTAATATATTTTTATTTAACTTTTTCAAATTTCTAGTCAAATTAATATAAATTATATTTTTAAAGACACGTGCCACTTCTTGATTGGTTGCAAAGATTTTTTTTAACGGATTTAATGAGAAGAGTAACATTAGTTATATACCTGACTTAACCAAAAGAAAAAAGAATCTAATTCAAATAAAGAGTATAGTTTAAGGGCCTCTTATTGGAGGCGAATCAGTTTCGAGGGAATGGATACTCTGAGATAGATAAGAAAAATTGAATTTGATTAATTCAACTTATAAGATTTTGGAACAATTAGAAAATTACAAAAATGAAACCATTTATTTTGAACAACAAAGAGCGATTAATCAAGTCCGACAACGGGTTTTCCAACAAGCTTTACAAGGAGCTCTAGGAACTCTGAATAGTTCTTTAAACAACGAGTTACATTTACGCACCGTCTGTTTTTTTCTATCTTATCGCATCCATTTTCTTTGAATTCTATTTGAATATTGCTCGTGTATAAAATAGAAATTCGTTGATATTTCAATAGATTCTTTTCTTTTCTTTTCTTTTTTTGTTATACTCTAGTGAATCAAATCTGTTGAATTATTGTTCAATTAAGCCTTTAATTATTTATAATTAGATTTTTAATATTGAATTTTCTTCTCATCAACATAACTTTTTTACGTGCTATAAAAAATTGATAATATCATGATAAATAATTGGAGTGCATTTAATATTATTAATATGACGTATTTACTTATTTAAATTTAATTTTAATCACAATTTAAACTTTTTTTATTTTAATTTCATACATATGACATATGGTTAATATTAATTTTGAACACTACATTTCATTATTTATTATATGTTATTTTTAAATGTATAATTGTCTTCTAAATACATAATTTTTACAAGCATACTTGTACGATAAATTTTTTTTTTATTTTTATATATTTTAAATATAATATGTTTAAACATTTCGATTAATATTTACTCATAATTAATAGATGGGTATTTGTTCATAATACAAAATAAATTAAATATAAAAAGTATCCTGCGGTTCTCAAGAGTAAAAATATATAAAAATATGAAATGACGAATCTGTTATCATTATAATATTAGAGGTTAAATATAAAATTAGCATTTAAATTTGTTCAATTTTTTTAAATTAATACTTATAATTTTTTTATCTCAAATTAGTATTTGAATTTTTGTTCCATCACCTAAATCGATATCTAAGTAGTAATTTGAAAAAAAAAACTATAAATACTAATACGAAAGAAGTGGAAAAAATTAGGTATTAATTTTATATTTAATGTTAAAAGAAAAAGGTGAATAAAGGAATTAAATATAAAAGGGCAGGAAGAGTAGGTGTAAGAGAGAGGGATTAAAAATTGCATGAAAATGATGAAGATACAAGTGGACGCGGTGTGATTGGCGCCGCCCCCACAGGCTACGCACGTACATTCCCATTTCTTACTACAGAATCTTCCAATTAAAAATCGAGTGTCCCACACGTTATCTTACCTTTCTTCCAAATCAATCTCTAAATTCCAGGATTTTGACTCAATAACGGTCCTTCACCATCATCTTTCCTCTATAAATACTCTTTAGTTTTTTTCTTCCCAAAATCATTGCGCCACTTACTCCAGAGATAACTTCACATCCAAAAACCATGCAAGCTACTACTTCTTGTCTTTCTAAGTCCTCAGCTTCAGCTCCTCCACCACAACATCGCTTCTCCAGCGACCTAATAGGCGGGAGAAAGGGTTTGGGAGGGGCAAAGACGGCAAATGTCAAAGTAATGGCTTCAAAAAGATCATCAGGGCCATATAGTCACAATTTCGACGGGAAGCTAGTGGATGTGAGCATGATAGTGTTGAGAAAGCGAATTCAGGAGATGCAGAGGGTGGAGAAGAGTTATGAGCCTCCCCAGCATTGGATGGAGTGGGAGAAACAATACAAGAAAGAAAAGTACGACCTCGATGTTTACCAAGCTGTGGAGAGCTTGCAATCCAAGCTCATGGAAACCAGGCCTGCCGTTGCTTTGGGGATGGCTCTTCTTCTTCTCTTTACCTTACCAACTTCAATCGCCGCACTTCTCTTTCATCTTATCCCTAATTCCCTATGATCATATACATCTAAATTTGTTACTTCTAATTCAAAATGTTGCAATCTTCATACTCTTCTTACAGTGGTTCATCTTATTATAATTATTAGAGTTTTAAGATATTGAGCACTCTAGTTAAATTTAGTGAGTTCAAATTTTATTTTATATGTATGGGTTGATGTATAGTTGTTATGTATGAGTTTTGTTGTATTATATTTTAATTATTCATCAATTTAAATTATATATTAGTATGATTTTATTTTATAGTTGTTCATGCATACATGTATAATCATATTTTATAAATGAACTTTCATAAAAAGAAAATTTCCCTTATTATTTTAGTCTTTCAATTTTTTCAAATTAAATCTTTGTTTTAACGAAAGCGATATTGATATTTAAATTGAATATTAGTAGCAACTTTTGCAACATTATACTATAATTTTTATTTAAATTTTAACGTCTAATTATATTTTGACCAATGTGCGTGGACAAAATATATTAAAATTGGAATCCAAGTAATTTGAGAGTGAGGTTTTATGCATATGTGATAAATTTAAAGCTGTCTGAGGCATCCGAGACCGAGATAAATGAGTAGTTTAATTGATGGCAAAGTTGAAGACGGGATGAGAGATGTGAGTGTGACCGACAAATGATTTGATAGAGCAATTGATCTCAATCCTTGGAACTTGGGCCGGAGTCGGTGATGCTATGTTTTTTTATTGCTGATCTTGATTTGTGTTTTTTTCTGGGTATTAATTAAATAGTAATTTAGACAGAGTTGTAAGTTTTGTAGCTCAAATCTAGACCTCGTACCAAAAAAAGAAACTACCAATTCAATCGAACCTATAAAATGGGTCAATCACTAATTTTCAACTCCAGAATTTTTGTTTATATCAAACAATTTATATATTTAGCCCAAAGCTTAAAAACTCAAACATAAAGCCCAAGAATCAAACCCATGTGAAGAAGACCAATGATTCTGACCCAAAAGCCTTGCCTCCCCGATGGAGAATGCTTTGCTTTTTTTTTTTCCAAGCGTTTTGGTTTGGACCTAGCTTTTCTTATCAAGTAATTTCCAAGACAACTTGGCTAGGAAGGCTTGCTTCATATTAGCTCGTCTAAAACTCAAGCTTCCATGTGATTTAGGTGGAGTAAGAGCTTCCCAATTATTTCAATGATTTTTCATCACTATGCTACCACTAGAAGTCTTTAGAAACTTTAATCAAATTGCGCATAAATGTAGTCTGGGGCTTTAAAGCATGACAAATAGTAAATGAAAATACTTGACATCTTAGAATGCAAGTGTGTAAAAGTAGAAGGAGGACTTAAAAAAGCCACCCTTAATCTTAGCCCTTAAGGTTCTCCTTATTGAAACCAAGATATTTCTCAATATTGTTAGGCCTATAGCATTGGAGTTTTGAGAAGGGATGAAACCCATGGCTTGCTGTACTATGGAGTATATGGTTCCAAAGGAAGGAACCTTCTTTAAAGAAGACCAACCTGTGAGAAAGTTTATCCCAATCAGACCTCTATTCCTAGGCAGAACGTTCTGCCGTCTGGTACTCTCAGCCTCCACGACTACTAAATTTCAAGCTTTGGTCTGCCGCAAGACAGGACAAGCATTTGGATCAAACTCTCATTGGCACCAAGATTCTCCAAACAAATGCTTTATTTGAGTCGCAATTAAAGTTTAATTTGAATGTCATAAAAATATACAAAGTTGAGGACTTATCTGGAGACATGCCATGCCGATTATATTTGATGGACTTAAATCAATTTATTAGCCAACATGAAACAAATGGTAATATGAAGACTTGGTCAAATCTATAACAATTCCATCAAAACAACAGACATCCAAAGAATAATTAAAATTTAGTTATTTGTATTATCATAATAGTTGGCATACATCCTAAGTCCTTTCCTCATTTGCCTAAAACAGCAAAACTTGAGAAACCCAACCTTTCTCATTATCATCATCGTAAATCGATGTATGCTAAAAAGCAATCCAAAAATCTATCCTAAATAGTATATGTAAAAAAAAATAGTTAAAAGAGTAATTTTTTTCGCAGTTTCTACTTGTTCTTGATGGTGATCCCAAGCTCACCTGCAACAATAACAGTCGTAGCCATATCAAGAAACATGCCATGTTCAACGACACCAGCAATCCTCAGAATAGCATCGCTTGCCACCTGCAAATCCCCAATGTCTTTCTTCAAATACAAATCCACAATATAATTCCCATTATCTGTTACAAAGGGTTTCCCTTTAGAATCATTCCTCAGCTTGGCCACACAACCCGAATCTTCGAACAGGTTTTGGAGTTTATTAGCTGTGAATTTCCAGCAAAAGGGGACAACTTCAACAGGCATGGCTAAGCCACTCCCTCCCAAATGCTTAACCAATTTGGATTCATCAACAATACAAATAAATTTCTTACAAGTCCCTTCCACCATTTTCTCTCTTAACAGGGACCCACCTCTGCCTTTGACGAGATTAAGCTGTGGGTCCACTTCATCGGCGCCGTCGATTGCTAAATCGATGGTGGAATGGTGGTCGAGATCCGAGAGCGGGATGCCTAAAGAAACAGCTTGCTCTTGCGTTTTCTTGGAGGTGGGAATTCCTACGATGTTTTTGAGCTTGCCGAGGCGAAGCAACTCACCGATGCGATCCACGGCGTGTTTGGCTGTCGAACCAGTGCCTAGACCCAGAACCATTCCTGATTCAACGAACTCAACGGCTTTGTATGCGGCAATTTTTTTCAATTCGTCTTGGGTTAGGATGACCGGTGGAGATAAAGAAGGAGGCCTAGACAAAACCTCCATAAAAGAAGCTTTTTCAGACCAAGCAATTGCCATTTTGTGTGGGGGGGGGGTTATTGGGGTACTAAATAATAAGAAAAACAGATAATAAATGATAAAAAAAATAAAAAAAATGAATCAACAGAAATCAAAAGATTAGCATTGTAAAATACAAAGTGGAAGAAGAAAAAAGAAAGTGGGATTTGATTGTCTCCCGTTTGTTATTTCCCTCCAGGAAATTGATTTAGGCGAGGAGAGGAGGCGTATGGAAAACAGAAAGGGGTGTGTTAGGTAGTTATAAAGGCGGATGGAGGAAAGGGGATCCAGTCCTGAAAGTCAAGACCCAGGCCACACAAATAAAATGGATGGTGGTGCTCTTCTCTGATTTTTTACTTTTCAGTTTGCGGATCAGATATTATTGGACCCCTTTTCAATAGAATCTAATTTCAATGCTTATCTTTAACTTTCTAAAATCAAGGGTGTTGTTTGTTTGAAGAAGTGGGAACTTGCTTTTCAATACGATTCTCCGCATATTCTCAACCGTTGGATGAAATTTGGACGGTCTGTATTGTTTCTCCAATATCTCACTAACAGCATTGTCGTTGTCTTCGGCTTCTTTTATTGTAATATATGCAGGGGCAGATAACATATCACGTAGTTTAGGTTTAAAACATAAATAAAAGTGTAAAAAAGCTTTGGTACGCATTATACGAATTTCTTTTTTTATTTATAATTCCAAACACAGTACTATATAATAATCTCCAAGATATAAATTAATAGAGTAGAATAAATTTAATTATTTTAAAAATTTTTGTAAAAGAAAAGTAATAGCATTGTGAAAATTATATAATTCAATAAATTAATTTAAAATATGTGATCTTATATTTAGATTATAAAGTTACTTGATTAAAAAAAATTCAAAAATTTAAAATAAGTTTTTAATAAAATTTAACTTAAAGTTTTTTTTATTTTAATAATTAATCTTTACAAACGAAGTTTTAAGGACGCTTAATTTTTGAAATTAATAAGTTTTCTCAAAACAAAGGTAAATAATTAAGTTCACTAATTTTAAATAAAAAAATAAATAGTTTTAAAATATGTTGTAAAATACGGAAGTTTTTCTATATCATTTCAGTGGTCAATATAGTCTTTAAAATTTAATCATAACATTTAAGACGGATTTGAGAGGTAACAAATAGTTTTAAAGTAAAGATGATTTAACCTAATTAAATGGTCAATCTGACTTAAGCTTTGAATAGAAATTTTAATCTCGAAACTAATCAATTCAAATTTCCTAAAAAAAAAACCGTTTTCTATTTATTCTTATTTTATAATAAATATATTTAAACCTGTTAAAATATTTAGTATAAAATAACAATTTTTATAATGTTTCAAACAAGAAGGTCTTTTGAATGGGTCAGGCTAAGTCTTGGAAGTGTCAATCGGGGCAGCTTGTAATTATAGGGAAAGAAATGGGCGGATGGTGGGTATTTTGTCGCCTTCAATTCTAACATAATTTTTTATTTTTTTAGATTTTGCTTGTTATATCTTTATAATACTAAATATGTGTTGTTATAGAGATAATCGTTATAAGTTTATTATAAAATTTATATTATGAATTTTATTAAATAAAGAAAGTGAGAATCAAATCAATAAATATATAAGAAAATTTTATCGTTATAGCGAGACACTATTATAACAAATGGTTGTTATAGAAAAGATTATTGTATATTTAATTTTGTTTAAGTACTAAATTGAAAAGACCAAGATATTTTAAAGGGCAATTTATGCATTAAGCCTAAAACTTTTTACCTTTGAATTTTGACTAGTAATTTTAATTATTTGCGCAATATGTAATTACATGCTCAAAATAGGTAATTAAAATAAAATAAAATAAAATAGGATTACCTTTTTTTTTTTTAATAATGAAACGTATCATTTTTGAAATAAAAAAAAAGACTATGATTAAACTCATAACAATCATTTAGTGGGGTTTTATTTTCGACAGCCAAATAAAATAATGAAGATGTTGAGTACAACTTTTGTCTTGAATGGTCTTCCAATATTAAAAAGATGTGATATTTGGTCTTCTCATGGCAACTTGAATGGTCCATAAACAAAGTTTCAGTGCCTAAGCTAAGCTAAGAGAGGTAGGCATCTTCTTGGGAAACTCATTTGTTATAAATAGTATTAAAGCGAAGGAAAGAAAATGTGGAATAAAAATAGCCCAGCCCAGCCTAGACTCCACCATTGGGACTTGAAAGTTGAAAGCCGCCTCTACAGATTTCAAACCTTGGAATAATCCCTTACATTCCATGCTGAATGGGTCATCAATTAATAATTCTAATTTCTCTAATTGAATTTAATTTATAGTAAAATAACTTAAAAGTTTTATAAAAAAAATATCATTATAAATATAAACTCCAAACATTCAAAAGAAAAATCAAAACTAAATTATGACAAAAATCCGTACTAAACCAAACTAAACTAAGCTCTACTTTTACTCATGTGAAATAAATAAAACATATAATGCCCTGCATATTTTACCGCATTTTAGATATATATAAGCTACACTTGTTTAATAGTTGATCTAAAGTCCACATCAAATTTGAAAAGATTTGAATATGGAAGAGCTTAGATTTTAATATCTAAAATCTGAGGTTGATCAGACTTAATCTATTTTTAAATTTTTAATACGTATATATTGTAATTTATATCATATGGAATTAAATATATAGTAATGTAAATATTATAAAATATATAAAGTTATTAAATATTAAATAAAATAATTGTATTTTTAAAAATAAAAAAAAATCTGGGTGACCTTGAGAAAACCGTAGACATATTTCTATAAAACTAAACTTAAATTAAGTAAATATGAATGATATTGATATAATAGATCACACAATTTTAGTACAAAAGTTAACATTTAGTATACTGTTTTTTTAGTGTTTATTTGAACTTAAATGAACACCCGCCCCCAATAAAAAGAATATTTAAATTTTATAGATAAAATTTCTTGTACCATTTATAGTAGATTCCCACTGTACGCATCATATGAAGAGACTATAATTTTTCACATCTATACATTATGTGCACGAACTCTTCCTCTTGTCGACATCTGTCCAAAAACAAATAAAGTTTCTTTTTTGAGACTTCAAAAAAAAATTGATATACTTTCAGATTTAATCCCTAAAATATGTTCAAAATCTATATATCTATATATACACGTAACATTTAAATTTGATATGATTCAATTTAAATTAATAAATGTGATTGTAAGATACAAAAGAGAAAATTGTAGTCGTTTAGTTAAACCATGTCATAAACTAAATAAAGTGTGTTGGTAACTTAGAACTTATTACACCAGTTAACAAAGATAGAGAAGATGTATCTTCTCTTCCCAAATTTTGCAGCTATTAACAAAAGGTTTAGCATCAAGTTTGTTAAGAATGACATAAGGCGTAGGAAAAGATGTTCAATTGTACCTTGTTGTTGTTGGAATTTATGGTTTGAAACGTTTTATTAATTAAATTGAAAAAAAAAAGATAATGTGAAAAAAAGGAAGTTGTATTAAGATCTAGGAAATCATTTTCGATATAATGCCAATATTAAAAGGATGAATGTTCCATATTATGCAAAAGATGTTGGAGAAACTGGTGTGAGCAAAAGGTCAAAGACAAACTGCCAACAAATGGCGGTCAATGATCAAACGAAGGAGAAATGGATGAAAGAATGAAGTGAGAAATGTTCAAAAGTTTATTTATCAAATGCACTTCCAGCCAATGGGCTTTTATAGTTATTCAGAAATTGGGCCTTGGTTAAATAGATTTTAGGTGGCCTTTGCTTATTTATAGTGTGAGAGTTGTTTTGTTTTGTTTTAACAAGTGGAGGGAGTTGGTTTATTATGAAAATTTTGGTTTTTTTTGTGGTGATGTTATTGTAAACAAATACAAAATAAAGGTAAGTTGTTTAATGATGGTTCGATTGTTGTTGTTGCTACTGTTAATGCTAAGTAGAGGAGAGAGGTAGTACTATTAAAGTTGAGACTGTGTGAGATGAATGTTGCTGAGAAGATCTATTTTTATCCCTTTTTGTAGTGGATATCAGTGATTAACGAAATAAATTTTCATGGGAAAATAAATTAATTGTAAAACAAGTCAGTAGCAGAAGGTAGTATTCAATCAAGAATTAAAGAACAATGTCATATTAATAATATATTTAGATGAAGCAACCAAATTTGAAATACATATGACAAAACTTGTATAGAAATGAAGATTATAATGAAATGACTTTGGAATTGGTTTAGAGTATTGGAATTTAAAAGCTCATTTCATTGAAAGGAAATCAATCAAGAAAATCATAAAAACGAAAACTAAACACCTTTAGCACAATTTGTCATTCCAACAAGACATGAACATAATTTATCAAAAAGTATCTAAATTGCTTTTTTTTTTATATTAAAACTGAAACATCGGTTAAATTTGTCACTTTAGTTTAAAACATAAGACAGGAGTCGAAAAGACAAATATTTTATCCAAGAGAGAAGGGCAAGGTACATAAAATGCATATTGTTGTCGTGTATTCTACCCGAGAAAGTCTTACCTTTTTCAATTTATTTAACCAATCACCAAGTATTGTAATCAAGTCATTTTCAAGAAAAGAAACAGAAATGAAAAGAGTTAAAACTGATGAACACCAACCATCAAGAATACTTTCTTTGTCAAAAGGTATCTCGTCGGATATTGTTTCCCAATACGTTCAACAAGGTGTAGACACATTTAAAAGTTTACTACTTAGGTTGGCTTATGAAATGCAAGTAGAGGTTAACCGAATTTTATCATTTGTGGATGTTTATTAAGTGTTTGAAACATCATATATAATGAGTAGAGTTGTAATAAATAATGAAGATTTTTTGTTTCTCTTATATAGTTGGTTGGTTTCTAATTGATTAAGAATTTCTTAAAATAACCGTAAAAATGTGTTTTCTCTTTCTCACTTGTGATGACTCATTTGCAATTTAGTCCCTGTATCATAATTAACAACTTTCTCAATTTAATTGCTCGATAATTCAATATTATAATCTTATACTAGATACGTCAACTCTTCAGTTAATAATTCACTAGTTTAATTTACAAAATCTATTTTAAAATTATGTTTTCCAATACTGTTTAAAATCAGGTCGTTACAACATATACATAACTATTATTGAAATAAAATTTGAATTTAACACTTGATTTGCTTGATCTGGTTCGATTTGGTTAGGTAAGTCAGTTTTAATAGCTAACAACAAAAGATGATATACTATTTCACAATATAATAATATAGTATATAACTATGTATACAACTATTATTATATTATAGAAAGCTTCAAAATATATTTTAAAAAATCAATTAAAACAACACAAACTTTTAACTCAAGAATATTCAAACCTGAATTGATCTGAACTCGAAATAATCTAAACTTAAAAAGAGCTCGACTGGAGTTTGTCGCAACATATTTGTTTGACACTTGTATTTAAAAAATAATTAAACCATCGTAAAATAATTAAAAATTAAATTAAGAGCTCATAAATTTATTTAAAAATCAATTAAACCGACACATACAACAGTTTTCATGTTAAACATAACGTGAAATAATAGGTTAAATGTTATTATAAGAAAAATATTTGAAAAGTTTAATTAATTGCTAGCTTTGAAGTAATAGTTGAAATGATTGCAATTTTCAATTTAACATTTAAGTCTTAATATTTTATAATGAACAGTAGTTTAAATTAGGTAAACAGTCCGACAAATAAAAAACCTAGCCGACTACTTAGCCCGCAGCAGAGCAAAGCAAATAAAATAGTTTTGTTTATCAGAACTATCTGACGTCTCCACAAACCTAAACAAAATACTCAAAAACACAACAGATTTAATTTGATTTTGTAATCTATCATTAATGTTTATGTCATTGTTATTTAAATGTGTTTATAATTTAGTTAAAAAGAATTTTTCCTTTGGTTTTCCCTATTTTACATTTTTCATATTATTTTATAGTATTTATTAAAACCATTGACTGCTCTCAATTGGGTTAAAAAAATTATGAAAAAACATCTTTTTTGTAATTAAAATCTTTTTATTATTCGAGAGTATTTTAGTCATTCATTTTGATGTATTTTATACATTTATTTTAATATATACAATTTGTTATCTACATCAGTCGTATATATCTTACTTTTAAACAAATATTTATGTTTTAAATTTCCATTTCTAGTTTGATTAATTAGGTGGTTGGACCATAGTTGAATTAAGAATGGAGTGGAATTAATAGTGTTTTCCCATAAAGAAATGGAAAAGAATTTGCCTTATTTGGGATTCAATTTAGAAAGAGAATGTTAAATGGGCCTGGCTCAACTTGAACAAGTCTACATCTTAGTCCGCCAATATTGACCCAATATAATTAAGAAAGAGTGCAAAAACCTGTACTCGTTTTTAAAATATTAAAACGGGAAATGCGGGGTGGTGGCTCAAGAATCTTCCTCCCCCCTCACCAAAATCATAACAGAAATGAAATCCCATATATAATGACTGAAACACCTCATTCCAATGCATGCTTATTTACCTCAAAACCCCATACCTTATTTTTCACAGAAACCAAAAAAGAAGCTCCCTTTGCTTGAAGAAAAACGATCCCTTTCTTGTAAGTTTCCTCTTTTCTTTTATGCTTTAATGCTCTTGTAATCGTAAAGCACTCTCTCTTTTTTGCCCCCTTTGTTATTGCTACCTTTTTCCCTCCCATTCCTCTTTTCCTTTCTTTTTGTCTTTTTGGCTTCTTTGGGTACTTCCCTTTCTTCATTCTGTTTTCTTTAGAATGTTTTTGGATGTATTTTCTTCAATGGCTTCATGCCAATTTGTTTGCTTTTGTGGGTTTTCTTTTTCTGAAGGCATTTGTATTAAGTGCCTGTCAAAAAGCCCCTCTTTTTCTTTTCGTCTCTCCCTTTTCCTCCTCTGCTTAACCTTTTCAAAATTTTTTTAACTTTTTAACTTTATATCTGTATTTGCTCCAATATGTCGAGCTTTTGATGCTGTTCGTTTCTGAGAAAATTTCTTCTTAACTTTCTATGAGGTGCTTTTGTCCATACTTTATTACATGCACTTGTTAGGGTGTCCCCAATTCTCCTGGTTTCAGTTCCGCAGTTGAGAGGGGCTTTATATGAACTTAAATCTTATATACTAACACCTAAATTTTGAAAGTTTTTTTATTGTTTCTAATCATTTGTAGTTGTTGTTCACAGCAGGAAATTAAACAAGAGAACTTGATCAAAACTGTTCCTGCCTTGTCTTTGGCTTGTTTAAAGCTGATTGTTGAGTTTTCATTTTTGTATCTGATTATGGGGGATCATTTTGTATTACTAGTGGACCGGTTGATAACTGAATCCACATTGGAAGCTGCAATTGAAAGCCGGAACCGGTCTTTTCAGGCCACTGCACCAGTGGTTGATGACACTAAGGTATTCAACTCTTCTCCAAAGTTGAATTTATCCTCCCTGGGGGGAATTGTTGAATGTAGGATATGCCAAGATGAGGATGTAGACTCGAATATGGAGACCCCTTGTGCTTGTTGTGGCAGCTTGAAGGTTAGTTTGGTGCTTACTTGACTATACTTTTTTCAGAATTTGAATATATCTGTAATGTTATGTATATTAAGATAACCACACAAATTTTTCACTATAATGATTTGCAGTGTTCTCATGGCGCCGCACTTGATAACATAAGTGAAACTTTTGCATGTTTTATAGATAAATTAGATCACTCTTTTAGAGTTTCTTATTATAATTATATATCTTAGCCTTACACATATACATATATCGCCTTACTCACTCATATGAGCACTTTTGTGTTTCAAGTTGCACCTCATGCAATATAAGGGTTCTAGTGCCTAGAGTGCGCCTTGCAACTTTGACAACATTTTGTTTCCAATTTTAGGTAAATGATGTGATGAACTTTGTGTAGTTTTTGCTCCTTAGAAGTTTGAATACATCATCAGTTTCAATCGGGCTCCTATATCCTTCAATACTCATTCATTTTCAGTAAATCTTTTTAAAGAATCCAGTCTAGGGGAACCTGTGAATATGCATTTCCTTCTGAAGGGTTTAGCTAGTTTGATTAGTTGAAGCTTGATTTTTCTACTAACCCGTTTTATTTTTATTACAGTATGCGCATCGCAGATGTGTACAGAGATGGTGCAATGAGAAGGGCAACACCACCTGTGAAATATGCCATCAGGTACCATAATTTTACATTCACGACCCAAGGTTCTTGTTAAAGCATTTTTTTTCCCCTTCTAACTCCAATTTCTTATAGTAGTATGGAGCTCGAATTCTTCATTGATATATAGTTTCTTACCTAAATTTATGTGATCATACATCTTCTGCATTACAGCAATTCAGGCCAGGTTATACCGCGCCACCTCCCTTGTTTCATATTGGGCGTATTCCAATGAACTTCAGGTAAGTTTTGTTTGAAATTTAACTGTTTTAGGTATTAACTAAGAACTTCTAGTCAGATTAAGAGATTTTAAAGTGCTTCATTTTTCTCTAGAGTTTTATGAATAAGTAACCTTTATGCCTCTCTTTTTTTTATTATGAAATCAGGGGCAATTGGGAGATATCTAGGAGGGAGTTAAACAATTCTGGCTTTATAGCAGTGGTCTCAACAGATCACAGCTTACTGGATTCTCGCTATGATGAATATTTAGCTTCAACTACAAGAAGCTTAACCGGTTATCGTATGGTTGCAATACTTGTAAGTCTCTCTCCCTCTCCCTTGGTCTTTTTTTACTAGTTAGATTGACATGGCATGCCGCTGCTTATCAATGTCCGACAGATTTGGACACGCTTGACATATAAGAATTGTATGATATTATAGGGAAACATTACTGCCATATCATATTGTACTCATGCTTTAATCTTTAAAAAGAAAAAAAAAAAAACAAAGTATTGTGTGACTATATTTATGTTCAAGTTCTTTTTCTAATTCGTTGTGCTTTTAATCTGCAGTTCATGCTTCTTTTGGTTTTACGGCATATTCTTCCTGTCCTACTAAGGGGAAGCGATGACTTCTCTTTCCCATTATTTATCGTAAGCCATCTTTTTCCCCCATGCATTTAAAGAATACCATCAGATTCTTTACTTTTTAGACTTATAAACTTATCACTTCTTTTGTTTTACAGTCGATATTACTTCGGACCATCGGAATTATCCTGCCAATGTATGTCATTTTTAAAACAGTGACTGCCCTCCTTCGCTGCAGGCAGCATCAGGTGAATACTTGCCATTAATTCAGCTTGTATTTCCTACTGTTCCGGTTGGTTGTCTATTGTTTGCTTATCAGAGCTACGTTTTTTTCCCGTTGTTCCATTAGGAGACACCAAATTCATTGTTTGCTGAATCAGAGGAAGAGAATGAAGTTGCTATCATGCAAACTCAGCCTCACATAGTTAACATACATTGAATTCCGACATGGATAAGATACATCTCTGTATCTTCAGTAGGTGAAAAAGAGTTGAAAAGAAGGGGTTGATATCAGGTAATAATATATAACTTGTTTCGCAGATAATTTTAGCAATCAAAGAAATATACATTAAAGCCAAGAAATCCAAACAATGTACAGTGCATATATTCATTGTGCAGTTTATAAAAAAGAACAACCACAAATTCAAGTGAGATTTGCTTACTTGTACAGAAAATAAAAGAAAAACAGATTGTATAAATATATCTTTCTATTTATTCATTTATTTTAAAGTATTGGATATTAAAAGTTTGCTAATGATATAAACAAAATTTAAAATGACAATTTCAACTGATAACTAACTATTGGACTCAGAAGTTGGAGCCCATAGACATAGAAGATAGTACCATGGAGGCTCTTGTGATAAAAAAATTGGGTAAATTAATTTTGTAAGTTAGATTCATTTTTGTATCTTTGGTCTTGTTGCATGGTGTTTATGAAAGAACATAAACTTGTTTATTTTCCAAGGTGTTTCATGGAGTAATATCGATATCATTAAAGTATCAATTAGTTGGGCAAAGCAGTGTTTTTTTAACACCCAAAGGTGGGATTCATCGAAAGATTACAAGTTTGACTTTGATCGCTCATTAGGAGAAGGTTTAGTTTGATCAGGTTTTTTACACCAAAAAAAATAAAGTAGTTATCTGTGATGTGTCATATTTATTTCATGTTGGTACATAAGGACTAGTTTTAACAGTAGAAATGGAGGAATTTTTAATAAAAGAATCAATTTACTTTTATTATTTAAGGTACATAGATTAATTTACTCATTCTTTGAAGAAAAAAAATAAAATGTAATCTAATTCTTATTGCAAGAACCTCTATAATATTTTTACCAAACTAAACCCATACCCAATACCCTCTCAATAAACATCCTTATCCTCAATGTATTGTTTCATAAGATTTTTATGAAAAATACCCACCAAACCTTCAGAAGTTTGTTTAACATTATTATCCTAATTGATTGATTTTTTTATTCTTTTAAATCAGTAATTATACTATTAAATTACTTGATTCATTGTTACTAGAGTTTAAAACATCAAAAAGAAAGAAGTACTAAAATAAAACCAGTATGTATTTTTAATCAAGTAAGAATCAGTAATTATTGATTTTCAGTGAACTGATGTTAAGCAAACAAATACATTTATTTCCATCCTAAATTAACCATAATTCTTATAGTACAAATTACAAACCAATATATTGTAAAGAAGCAAATGGATCAGAACTGAGGTGTGGGATGGCAAGGTAATGAATGGCCGAAACTCAAAACTCTAGTTCTTTGCACTTGATTCCGGGATGCACCACTCTTACGGATCTAAAATCAACCTTCATCGGCTCTATTTGGGCACTAGCATGTACCATCCATGTAATTTACCAACAAATCTTGAACCATGCCGCGATCTGGCATCCTCCCTGCTGCACCGTATATGGGTGCTAGACCTCCACTTATCGGCCCTGGGTTTTCTTTCACCTGAAATGGAACATATATATAAACGAACCGAATATTGATAATTCAGCAAATTCTCAACTACCGATACTACAAAAGTTTCTCTAACATACCAGTAAACATTACAAAGACAAAAAAGAAAAAAAGATGCTTACAGTTTGTACGGCTTCCCTCAAATCCTGGAGGAAGGCATCAACTACTGGTACATGTTGAAGAGTGACACAGATATGAATGCTGTTTCAACCACATCAAAGAAAAGAATCAGTCCTGATAATAGAAATTGCTACCAAGGTAACAGATTCTAACTTGAAGACAAGTATACTAGTATCTATGAAAGCATCTAAAATTCACAATAAAATAACAAATTTAATCAATCATACTAGAGGCCGACCAGAGGTACAATTCATCTCAAATGACTAAGGGAAGTCAATTCAATGCAAAAGCAAAGAAAGAATGAGGTAAACAGTGGTCACCTGTTGGGCCTCTGCAATGCATTTAAATGCCAACCTTTACCAGACATGATATCATTGACTTCAAATATGTCCAGAACAGCAGATCCAAATGCCACAATTGTCATGTCTGGGTTCCCAATGATGAACAACTCAGGAATTTCCTTTATCCTACCATTTGAAATAGCTGTTATTCTATATATCTCAATATAAAAGAATTCAGCGGAAAATGCGAAATGAATTCAAACCCTTTCTGAATCATCTTCGATACTTCCATGATTTTTCTGGTGTTCTCCAAGTAACCTATGCATTTTCAAGGAAACAATAATCAGCCAAAAACCAGAACCCCTGAATAATCTAACAACAGTGTAGATGACAATTTGCTAGCTTCAGGCATTGTGGACTAGAAAGGAATTTTGCTACCTTGTTGTCCCAGAGACATCATAGCTGCCCAAGCTCCAGCAATTACTCCTCCAGGCCTGCTTCCAGCTATGGTTGGAGACACATAAAGCCCACCCGACCACTCAGTAACTGTCCATGAAAAAAAATGAAACAAATATAACTACCACATTTCTTACGTAAATTAAGAATTAATTCTAGCATCTGAAAGATAATATCAACACAGTATCTGCTCTCTTTCAAAATAATCCTCCCTGTTATACCAAACTAATGCTTTCCATCTCATCTTAAATGTTTAAAATGGCCCCGAGAATCAGAAATACTATCCTAGAAGTGATCTGGCTGCCTCAGTTTTCTGTTTGAAACAACCCTAAGATTTTCCTATCCCCCTTCTTTCCCATCTCAAGCATATTTCTCTTTTTCCTTTTCTTTGACAGTAGAGATTCTACTTACCAGCTACAAATTGATGCTGTTAAAGAACAGTCGGCCAAGAAATCCAGCATAATATTTAGTAGCCACCAAGCAAAGATGACATGAAAAGAAAACATCATAAGAACTTGATCAGAAGTGTAAGGTTAGACAAATATCTGAAAATAAACCTTGCTGACTTATCTGATTTTATCACAAACTTAATCTTGACACTTCTAATCAAGTTTATGTTAATACAATGTACATAGTCAAAAGGCAGAATCAAAGCAACAAAAACAGATAATATGCACTGGAGAACTTGTACAGAAAATTGACATTTGTCAGTAGAGACATATACCTCCAAATCACTAATTTAAAGTCTTTACTTCAGCAGCTAGATATAATCAAATAATAGAGCCCAAACAATGTTCAATACTGTTCAAAGAGAACTGTTAGATACCTTTCTAATGTCATGATTTCTGTAAAGAACTACACTCGTTCCTTTAGGAGCCAGCCCATATTTATGCACATCCGCTGAAATTGAAGTTACTCCCCTAACAGTGAAATCAAATGGCGGAATTGGGTACCTGAGAAAAACATATAACCAATCAAGTTTTAGCCAACATTCCTGTGATAGAGATGGAACAGAAACAATTATATTAAGAGCTTATGCTCCCGATAATACTTTCTACTCCAATTCAAAAACAAAACACTAACATTTCCAAACAAGAATTCATGTATCAACGGGAGAAAACCACTACCAGTAGTCCATACAAGGTATCCGCTACTTAAGATAAAAAATTGGAAAAAGAAAAGGTAAATTGATACTATCATAGTGAAATAATGAATAAAGTGGCAGCCCCAATTATATAAAACAGTTTCCTGATAAAATTGCACCTGATAGCAGGTTATGCAGATCACACAATCAACTCAATGGCATAAAACACACAAGTTGATAAATTCATTCAAAGGAAAAAATAATGTCAATAAAAGTGAACACACTTATCCAGAGTAAGAAAACCTTAGCGCATTCAACAACTGCATAGAAGAGAGAAATACTAATCTCTTACAGAGAAAAACACTCAACTTCTTCAGAATAAAGTGAATAACCAGTTATTCATTGAAAACTAGAACTACTAAACAGGTTGGTATCATTTTTTAAAAAGTTTTGATGACTCAAATAAACAGTTCCTTAATGAGGGAAGCCAGTACCAAATCAACAATAGACAACTATCCTCTTCAAAGAACAAGAACCGAACTTAACAAGGACAAGATGACTACCACAATTCCAATATCTTAGTCCATGTTGAAAAGAAAATAAATAATATGATCTAATACAACTGAGAGTTCAGCAGCACATACCCGAGTTTAAGAGCAAAAGGCAACACAAAGCCACCAAGACAAAGGTCAACATGGAGACAAATTCCATAGCTATCAGCCAGTTTACCAAGCTCCTGTGAAAAGGATGCTATATTTTATCAGAAAGGCTCCCAAGTAAAATATAACATTAACAAATTACATTTAAAAGCTTTTCCTACCCTGATGAAATTAGTGGCTTACCTGAATAGGGTCAATGATGCCATGAGGATACCCAGGTGCAGATCCAACAATCTGCAGAATCATAAGATTTTTGTCAGGCCAACTTACAACAAAGACCTTAGCTGCATATAAGATTACTGAAAATAATATAGGCATGCATACCAAGATTGTGTTTCTGTTAATTTGTTTTCTGATTACTTTGACATCTGCTTTAAATTCTTTATTGACAGGGACGCGACGGAGTTTGATGTTAAAATATTGTGCTGCCTTGTCATATGCTGAATGTGCAGATTCAGCTATTATCCTATAGTTTGGAATCGAATAATTCAAATTGATAAAATTGGGATTGATAATAAATTAATGAAGTAATTTTAAGTAGATGTCAGGAAAAGCTTACATTTCTGGCCTTGTAATTCCCTTCTTCGCCTTCATGTAATCCCGAGATGTTTTCACTGCTAACAATATGCTCTCAGTTCCTCCTGATGTCATGTTTCCACAAACTTGTCCTCCAGAAGCCTTCTCTTTACAGCCAAGTAGATCTGCTGTCATAGCAACCACTTCAGCCTCAAATCGCGCCACACTCTGAAACACATCTAAATGTAATGGGTTGGTATGTGCAAACCTGAAAATAGTCAACAGCACTTTTTAAAAATGTGTAGCTGAAAGTGGAGAGGGGTAGACATGATTTCCTCAAAGTAATAATAGAAAGGATATAAATTTTTAACTGACGCAAATAGAGTATTTTAAACACTCTTTTTGGTAACCAAGATAGTGTCAGGTAATTATCTGAAACTTCCAATCCAATCAAATGAGTTCAAAGCATTGCAAATAATAACACACCAGAGATGTTCTCAGGAATTTTTATTTTTTTTTTAAATTGAGAAATTAGGGTATCTTACTAACATCGAGCATGCCTCATTGATCAAAGAAAAATGTCCTTCAGATTCACTTCCACCAATGTAGCTGGACAAAAGTAAACCCATAATTTATCAAGCTCAAGCACAATTCAACAAAAACTGATTTATATTTAAAATAACAAAACACATAATTTTTCTCTCAGACAAAATTGTAAACATACACTGTACCGGAGCATTTTCCTTTCCAATCAGCGTCATTGCTCTTTACATCTTTCATTTCCTCTATAACACCCACTCCTAAACCTGTGGTTGGCAACTCTGTCCTCCAGTGTTCTTTTTTGGATTTGCTACCAGATTGTAGCTTATCCACAACCTGCATTATTCAGACCGGTATATGTAACAAATTATATTCATCCAAAATTTCAAGACAAAATTTACTAAGACCTGACTGATTGGAACATAAAATCCACAAACAATATTTGAAAAACAAAATTGCATGATGCATCTAGAGCAGATATTAGTATTCCAGTTCTAGAAGCAAGAACACAAGTGTCTCTACAACATGTTGAAACAACAATCACAAGCGTTCTCTAATTCATGTTATAATGAATACTTATGCACTTCCGCAGAATTTCATCCAACAGGAGTTTAAAATATAATAGTTAAACGATGTAAGAAACACTTCCACTGAATTCACTATATAATCAATAAACAACATCCCTGATGGTGTCATTCAGGCTTTGGCTATTCTACACCAATATTCCAACATTATTTATCTCTCTTTTGCTCTTACAGTTTAATGAAAGCAGCACTCGTGCTTAGTTTAAACAAATACACAGTAGCACTCATGCATAGTTTAAACAAATACACAGTACATTTCCATCTAGACAAACACCAAAAAAGCAAAAGAGTGCTACACTACAGTCTCACAACCCAAACTGCAAGCCCTTTTTTTTAAAATTCTATTTATGAGTTCCCTTATTAAATGCACAAAAAGTATGTAAAAAAAATTATATCAATCAGAGAGAAAATTCTAAATAGCGCCGGCGACTATAACTGTAATACAAGAAATGAACTAATCATTCACTGATATAGAGTAAGGCCCTCTATGATGCCAAATAAAAGAAATCAAACAAATCCAAGGAACCGTACCATACTATAAAATGCAAGCCATTAATGTGTTTTCAGATATCCACAAACAATAGTAGCGGCCAGCGTTGGAATTTTTATAGCATCATAATACTACTACACTAACAAATGCTTTGAATGCAACTCAGCGGACGCGTATTAAATGCTTCCAGTTATTCCTGATCCAGTTACAATATATTCTTTCATTCATTGCCCAAACAAAAAGAAAAATAAATTCCTATTGTTAGCAAAGAATCAAAACTAAGCATTAATCCGCAGCACGAATAAAACTGAGTGTATAAATCATTTTTAAAAAAATCAATAAATATGCCTTAAATTATAAGAATATATATAATCTGACCTTTTGTTTCTCTGCATCAATATAACTCTGAACACCAGGAACCAACCTTTTTTTTGTAAAAAAGGTGTTTTTTTGCAAAATGGAGAACAAATTGATTAGTCAATGAAAATGAATATTTCCGCTCTGAAACTTAAATAAAATAAAACATATAAATTTTAATAGATTACTTGATGGAACGCATGAATAAGGCTAAGACCGTAGCTTTGAGGCCTTTCTCGTGAATAACGGAAAGGAGCGAGTGAAGTAGACGGGCAATAAATAGAGTGAGCAGAGGGGCGAGAAGCAGAGCCAAAGGTTCGAATTGTGAAAGGAAGAGATTGGCAGAAAGTCTGAAGCGAACTAAGAATGAATTCAACCAAGAAGAAGAATAATCCATCTTTGTTTCCTCCTGAAAAATTTAGGAAGAAGAGAGGAAATGTGAAAGGGTTTATAATGTTGGGGTTGGTAATCGCGTGCAAGGCACGTCCCTTGTGTTTTGGCGGGGGTGGAATGCGTGACGTTGCCTCACTTTTCCTTCGACTTTCCTGGTTCCTCCTACAAAACTAAATTATTCCTCTAATAATTGCAATCATTATTTTTCTTTAATTTATTTCATGAATTATTCTAATCAAAATGTTTTAACCAGCAATGTATGAGCATGTTTTCAGAATTGCATTTCATCATCTATTATTATTTATTTATTTCACAAATTATTGAACTTGGAATGTTATTCTACCTAAAAAATATCATTTACTTATTCTCACTTGAGTGTGAAATATTATCCAATAATCCCCATGACATTTACATAAATATTTTTTAATAAGTTGTATTTCAAGAGTTTAAATTTCATTCAAATATAGAAATAAAAATGAGATAATATCAAATATATTATTTTAGAAGTTCGACTTATACATACTATGATTTTAAACGTGATAACATCGAACTGTAGAAAAGAAGGGGAAATAGAGCTTCTGATTGGTGTAGACAGTGTAAACAGAGAAAGTCATATAGCATATATTTCGAATAGTTAAGTGACCAAAACGATAACTTACCTACAACTTAGGAACTAATGGTGAAATTTACCCCTTTTTATTTTGAAGGAAAGGTCAGGTGGGATTGATGATATGCTCAAACTCTAATATTTATAAGATATAATTTACAATTTCGTCCTTGAAGTATACTTATTATCCACTTTGGTACTTTAAACTTTTTTTTTACCCAATTTGATACCTAAAGTATTGATTTGTTATGGTTTTTGGTCCAACTTTTAACAGAAATAAAAAAAATCTGGCGGCCAATCAAATAAAGCCACGTGGCTTGATCTATATTTTCATAAACTATTTTTTTGTTAAAACGAAAATATATATTATTAATATAATGTATTTCTTAATTATTTTTTATTAAATTTCTTTTACAACCCTTCTTGATCCTTCAACAAAAACCCATTTCTAAGAAAACCCAGATTTGCATTTTCTTCCAGTAATTCTTGTATTCTCCACTTCTAATTTTACCACATATCATATATGTAACATCCCAAAAATCTCAAAGGGCACTAATAGTAGTGTTGAAAAAAAATAAATAACAAAATTTCCCAATAATGATAGTAAAGTCCAAATTTGACATTAGAAAGGAAAGCATAAATAGTAAATTTT
Source organism: Gossypium hirsutum (assembly GCF_007990345.1). NCBI lineage: Eukaryota > Viridiplantae > Streptophyta > Magnoliopsida > Malvales > Malvaceae > Gossypium > Gossypium hirsutum. The sequence goes on from NC_053424.1 coordinate 93,340,499, forward strand.
CAATAAAGATTAAATTGGAAATTTGTGAAAGATGGACTAAAAGTACAAATTTAGTATTTTAGAAAAATGATAAAATTTTTAATAAATAGTTTTTTATGAATGTGACATGGATATGAATTGACAGGTGGAGTAGAAAAATTATATATATATATGGACTAGATTGAGAAGTGGTGAAAATATAGGGACTAAAGTGTAATTTTATCATTTTTTGAGAAAATGGCTTAATTGCCATTATGTCATGAACAAATAATATCTATTTGATGGGAGAAATTATGACCATTGGAATAAAATCATGTGATTAAATGTGAAGCATTTATTGATTTAATTAATTAATTATTTCAATTTAGTTCATTTCTTATTGAAACATATTGTTGAAATTAAAGTGAATTATCAAATTCAAGTCTAATTCAAGAGTGTCCTTTCATATGAAAACAACCATGGATGCTTGAAGATGAAGATGGAAGTGAGAGAAAGCATTTGGGTAAGTTGTTCAAATTATTATATTATTTTTATTTGAATGTATAATTTGATGTGAAATTGTAAGAATTAAGTGTGTATAATTATGTTATATGTTCTAAGTGATGAAAGTATCATGTTTATGTATGATGTGAATGACCTTTTGAACAATTTGATGGATGATTTTAAGTGATTAATTTGATAAAAATTGAAATAATGACTAAATTTTAAAATTTTAAAAAGTTCAAATTATGAGAATTTTGGTGCATAAATTAATTTTTATGATTATGGGATATGAGACTTCAAAAAGAGAACATTGATTGATAAGATTCGAGCTTATAGGGACCAAATTGTAAAGATTTTAAAATCTGAAAATTTTGGTAAAAGGGGCTGATTGTAAAACATGGAAATTCTGGGCTGTTTTTAGAAGGAATAAAAATATGTTTTTAAGGATTAAATTGTAGAATAGTGAAAATTTGGATTTTAGAGACTAAATTGTAAAAATTATAAAATTTGATTTTCAGAGACTGTATTGTAAAACTGTAAAATCTAAAGTATAAGGACTGATTTTTAAATTTTGAAACATTTATGTATAAACAAGGACATAAATATTATACAATTCATTCGATGAAATATTTGATAAATAAATGTGTGAAATTATATAATGGAAATTTGAAATTGGTTAGATTGGTTATGATATGTATGTGATTTTGAATATATGTTTGAGTTGTGTATACAAATTTATGATGAATTAAAATTAAATCTTAAAGCTATGAAATAAGCTCGAATGGTGGATATAATAATGATAAATTAAGTGTCATAATTTGTGATTTTGAGGTTATATTAGTGTGTTCGATTGTTTGAGTTCAATCATTTAAGTGTTTTAAACTTATTCATTCATTATTTTTAAATTCAGATTTCTTCTAATTTGTATCTAAAAAACAAATAGTTGTAGCAACAAAGGAGTGAAAAAGAAATTTAACCAAAAATTTAATTAAGAAATACATTATATTTGATTTAAAAAAGATGTTAGCTTTTGAATATAGTGGTCATCAATTTTTTTTAAACGTCTGTTAAAATTTAGACCAAAAAGGCAAAAACTATAATCCACTAATACTTTTTAAGAAATAAAAAATATTTAAATACTAAAATGAAAAAATAAATATACTTCTAAATTAAACTTATTTATAATAATACCAATGAATAATCAAACAACTTAACCAACATACATTTATATAAAATTATGTTATTAATGCAATAAATTTCGCTCAACCAATTCACAAACTATTATATATTTTAAAAACTAGTTTTTTTCCCTTGTAATGCACAAATTATTATATATATTATTTTTTTAATTTTTTTATAAAATTTGTAATGTTTTATTAATAATATGGTTTCTAAATTAAAATATAATATATATTTAATTTTAATTTTAAAAACACGACAATTGATATTTAATTGAATTTAAATAACCATATTTTGAAATTACTTTTAAATTTAAATATTATAATACTATATTGTGTGAAATTGTATTTATATATGTTCTAACGTAATATTAATTTTTAATTTTTAATTAGTGATTTATAATTCAAAATATATATTTCAATCCTAATAGTGTATTTAATTTTTTAAAAATATTGATAAGATTTTTTTAATGGGTTCTAAAATTAAAAGTGGCTTATTATGTAAAAATGTAAGTAGAATTATTGAATATAAGCAAATTGGAAGACTTATTATAAAAACATCACCAAAAATATTTGATATTTGAATTTGATATTTTTCTCTAATTTGGTACCTATTTTTTTTTCGATTTGGTACTTGAACTTGACAAACGTTTACAAAATACTCCAATATACTAACAAGGTTATTTTTTATGAGGTGGCAAAAATAATCGATATATGACCGATATGTGACATATGACATGCTTTTTTTTGTATTTTATGTGTTTAATTACTTTTAGTTTTAATTAATGAATTATTTTATTAATTAAAAATAATAAATCTCTTTTAATTCATTAAGTGTAGCTCAAGACCTATTTTTTAACATAAATTTTCTTTAATACTAACAATATTTTTGTGGCATAATAAAAAAAAATTTAACACTATTAATATTTTACGTAATTTATATAACGTTGAATAAATTTAGATATTAAATTCATTCCAAATTAGGGTAAAAAAAAGTTATAAGTAAGAAAAAAGATTGTGGAAGTCAATAAAAGTGATTAAATATGAGAAGATGCATAGTATTTATACAAATTTTGAGGAATGTAATAAAAGCGCGCATTTCTTTTCCCAAAGGCAAGGAGTTGAAACATGAAAAAGTTAAAAAACATGACAGCATCAGTTTCGATAAATCAAAAATGAAAGAAACAAAACAAAAAAAAAAAACATGAAAGATATATCAAACATGTTTTCAAGCATTTATTAGTCCACGACGCATGCAGAAGCATCCTATCATACTTCCAACCCAAAACCATTTAATAATATTCAATTCTTCTTCTTACAAATGTTATTATACGTATATGAAAATTATAAAGATATATTTTTGATGAAATTAATTATTAATAATACATAAAATATCTACGTTATTAAAATGAAAAAAATTATATTAAATTATTTATCATAATTTTATCATCAATTTTAAATTAGTATTGAGTTAACTTATAATATCAACTCAATCAAATATATTTTTAATATATATATATGATGGAGATAACAATGTACATAATAAAATTAAAATGTATAAAAGAATTAAAATAAAGCTTTAACTAAATGGTATACTAAAGATTTTACTAATATAATTGGCATGAGTTCAAATATTACCGTGTGCATATTTTTATTGGATTTTTAAAGTGAAAAGATTAAATATACCCTCGGATAATATTACTTATTTCAATTATAGAAACACATTTCCATAACTTCCTAATTAAGTTGGTTACCCGATTGAAGGTGACACCATATCAATTAAGAGTTTAAATAATAATAAGTATAGATATACAACTGAGGGGTAATAAAATGTGCATAATGAAATTAAAATATATAAAACTATTAAAATAAAGCTTTAATTGCATGGTAAATTAAAACTTTTACTAATGTAATTGGTGTGAGTTTAAATCCCACTATATGCATATTTTTATTTTTTTTAAAGTGAAAGGACTAAAATACCCTCAAATAACATTATTTATTTTAATTACATAAGTGCATTCCCATAACTTCCTAACTGAGTTGGTGAACTGGTTGAGAGTAGAGGTATCCATGAGCCGAGCCCAACCAAAATTTTAGGCTCGTTTGTTAAACTCAACCTGAAAATAGGTCTAAAATTTTGCCCAAGCCTGACCCGCCCATATTAATTTTTTATATAAATTTTTTAAAAATATAGTACATCAAAAATACTAAAAACGTGAAAATGAATACTTTCCAACAACTTAAAAGTAAATTAAAAAAGAATATGTATAATTAAATAATACTAAGATATGTGCAATTTAACAAGCAAATGCCTATAAAATAGTAACAAAATTAACAATAAAACAAAAGTTATATAATATTAAAAAAATAACAACAAAATAGTGGAGCCTAATAGTGAAATAGTAGAAAACTAGTGAAAAAAAAGAAAATAGCAACAAAATAGTAAAAAAAAGTTTTTTTTTGCATATTTGGGCCAGGCCGGGCCAAAAAGTCTTACTTGAGGCTCGGCCCATTTTTTAAATAGGTCTTACTTTTTTGCCCAAGCCTATTTTTTGAGCCTATATTTTTACCCAAACCCTCTCACTTTTCGGGTGACCCGGCTCATGGACAAGTCTAGCTGAGAGTGACATCGACTCAATCAGGAGCTTAAATAATAGTATAGGTTATTATTATTATTAGAAATCTTATCACACGTGTACGCATGTGGAAACAAAAAAAAAATTGAACACAAATATGCATTTAAAAATAACATGCAACAAATAATGAAATGTAAGATTTAAAACTAATAATAATAATAATAATAACACATATACAATATTTACGAAATTAAAATAAAAATGAGTTTAAATTGTGAGTAAAAGAAAATTGAAATAAGTAAATACATCATATTAAGAATATTAAATGCACTCCAATTGTTTATCATAATATTGTCAATTTTTTATAGCACATCAATAAGTCATTAAGTTAATAAAAATAAAATAAAAATTAAATATCAAGTTGACTTGTGACACCAATGCAATTAGTGACATTATCTACATATGTGTATGCCCACGTCACCAAAATTTGGTGAGCGAAATAATTTTATTTTAAAAGTTAAAATTTTTAAAATTTTATAAAGAATTATTTTGGTGTGGTGGTAAATAATTTGTTTATAAATCCATTAAACACGAGTTTAATTTCTAGATATGTCAATTTTAATTATTTTATTTAAAAACCATATAAAAGTATGAAAAGATAAAAGGAGAAACAAAATCATAATAATGGTTATTTAATAAAATATGTATTAGTCATTTTCTAACTGAATTAATACTCAATTAACTCGATTTTATTAATAATGTAAAATATTAAAGAGAAAAATAGGAATGGATTGGTATTTTTTGGCTGGTTTTATTATTATAAAATATTATAAACAGGGGCGAAGTCAGAACAATCTCTTAGGGAGGCCGAATGAAATTTTAATTTTTTATAATCTATATTTTTATAATTTTACTATTTTAAGAGTGTAAATAATAATTTTACATTTTAAAAGGCCGAGCCGCCCATACTAACTCCCTCTAGATTTGCCGGTGATTATAAATTTATTATGATGTGTGATATTGAAAATTCCAAATAATAGACGGATTTGGATACGAGAAAGGTGAGAAATAGAGTTGAAAAACCAAATATTCTATTTTCTTTGGATTTAAAAAATGGTTGTACAACCAGAATATATAAATGGCATTCAATTTTAAAATATTAAATAATAATAATAACAACAATATTTTACTCAACTAGTTTTCTTATTCAAGTTATTAAAGATCTAATTACGTAATCACAAAAATTTCAATAATGAGATATTTTAAGAAGCTATTAGGTAAAGCCACCCCATTATTATTACTCAATTATCAAAATTTAACATTTTAGATCATTCATTTTTCTAATTGATATACTCCTTAATTTTAAATAATTCAATAAATTTTATCCATCAATTTGATTCTCAAACATATAATAATTAAATCTCAATAAACTTATATGTAAATTTATGATTTTGATAAACTCAAAAACTCAATAAAATTATGATATTTCAATTTAGTCAAATCTAGTTAAATTAAAAAACTAAACATGTCAAATTTAAATCTTGTTACAATATAACTAATTCCATGCTAGAGCACATAAATTTGAAACCCTGTATATTTGAAAACATTTTCAAAGAAAAAAATAAAAAATAATAATATTTAAAATTTAAAAATAGATTAATTAACTTTTTACAAAATACTTAAAATGGGCTTATTAAATTTTAATGCTTAAATTATTTTTATTGAATAGTCTTACTAATTTTTTATACTACTTTTTAAGAATCCCTTAAAAGCTAATTTCAGATAATATATAGATGAAAACATAATAAAAAAAAGAAGAAGGAATATCTGTAATATAATATATATTCTACAGCTAGAATTTTAACAAATAAAGAAAATTGAGTTAGTTTAGAAGTTGACAAGTGAGGATTGGAATGATGTTGGTAGAATTTGCCCATAGATTCTGGTAATCAATTGGATTTCAAGGTTTTACATATGAAATTTGATAATTTTGTTCTAAAATAAATTTCCAACAATTCACACCCATGGAGATATATGAATTGGAAGTTTCCATCCTAAAAATTGTATTGTGATGAACATATTTTTAAATGAATCAGCTTTATAATATAATAAAATTAAAATTAATATAATAAAAGTTTCTCAATAACAGTAGATTCAGCAGATTCGAAGGTATAGAAAGTTACATTTAAAAATAAAAATAATTAAGCTTTAATTTTCAATTTTTTTATATAATAAACTTAATTATAAACCTCTTAATCAAATTTTCATAAATTATTTCGTTTTTATTCAAATAAATTTTCAAGTGTTATAAATTCAAAAACAAAGTTTTTAAATGACTTAAACTTTCTACAAAAATTTTTTTGAAAACCTTCAAGTCCTTTAAAATGTTTCTAAGCCACATTTTTTAAGGTTCATGATATGAGCAGCCCGACCCAATTCAAGACCTATGGTGGAGATGAGCTTAGTTTCTTTCAAGGCCCAATCATGAGATCCATATCCAAGTAGTTGAAGTCAAAATTTAACTTATTCGTTGAAGACTTTATCACGAAGAAATTTAGAGAAAAAGAGTTGAAGCTTTAAAATAATGGACCTTTGTATTACCCCTACCCGTATTTATTGCCGGAATAGAGTACGAGGCATTACCGGAGTTTACGAATTAATTTATTTTTTATATTCAATATAGCCCATTTATAAATATTTAACCTTCCCTGCAATATTAAATCGAGACCAATCCACATCAACCAAATCAATTCAACATATTTTCAAGATCAATTCATGCATATTTATAAAATAACATCATCACATACCCAAAACCAGGTTTGTTAACCATACCAATGGCTAACTCTACATTCATTTCACAGAATCATTTATTTTATTAGCTTATACATGCCATTGATTTCCAAAATAAAGTTTCTTTATATACCAAAATCCTGAGGTTGACAGTGTGATGTGTCTTCGACCAAATCCGACCTCCGAGCTCTTAACACTACAAAACAGGGAAAAAGGAAACGGGGTAAGCACTTCGTGCTTAGTAAGCTCATGTAACAAGAATTATACTTACCTAATATTTTCAATACAATACAATAAACATCCATATATCCATTCAATGCATTATTACCCTAATATGCACAAACTCAACATTCAAGTTAGTACAATAATTTCCATGTACCAATAATATATACTATGATTGATGAGCTCATCAATATCATAATTTCCATTTCCTTGTTATTTTTCCATATTTATCCCATTGAATTTATCGGAATTTCAATGGATTTTCAGAGGTACACATTTATTGTACAATTCCGGGTCCGTCAATTCATATTCATGTGCGCACATTTCCATTTCAGAGAGCACACTCCCGCGAACCTCAACCTTGCAGCGGGATTACCAGTCCAGGCTAAATCCCCTGCAATATAAACTTATAGAGTATTGTCGGGATTACCAGTCCAGGCTAAATCCCCTGCAACGACAATTACTCTAATGAGCTTGGATCTGAATTACCAGTCCAGGCTAAATTCAAACCCTAATTCGGATTACCCGTTCGGGCTAAATCCATTTTAGACAAATTCTTCGGGAGGGCTATATCAGGATAGGATCACCCGTTCGGGCTAGATCCTTTTTACCGTCAATTCCTTTTCAGAGATCCATCGAATTTTCCTTTCATTCAACCGGGATTTCTTCCCATTTTATTAAATATATCAATGTTTCATTAATTTTCATACAATGAATACTCAAATCATATTCACATTAATAACATACAATCTCAAGCATTTAAGAATATAATTCAAGTTACACGAACTTACCTTGATACTTGTTTGTAAACAATAAAAATCTACTAATCCCGAACTTTTTCCTTTCCTCGATCTAGCTTCATATTTGAATCTTCCGGATTTAAATAAATAAATTTAATTATCAATTTAATACATTTCATGTTCATATGCAACATTCTCTATAATTCAACTATTATTTATAGTTCATTCAAAGCTGTCTACTTGAGTCATAGTCACTAAATTATGTATAACTTGAGTTACGGAACTCCAAATTAAGATCCGTTAATTTTTCCTGAAACTAGACTCACATATCTTCTTACCATAAAATTTTTATAATTTTTGGTTTATCCAATCAGTACAGTTTATTATTATAATTTAATAATAGGACCTAGTTGTAAAAGTCTTAGAAACACAAAAATTACAAGAAAAAGGCAAGGATTAACTCACTTGGTGAAAAAATTATGAATTACCAGCTTAGAGAACCCTCCTATGGCGTTTTTAGCTGTTGGAATTGAAGAGAAATGAAGAGAAATCTAGATATTTCCTATTTAGTCCTAGCTTTATTTAGTTAATTTTGCAATATTCCAATTTTACCCTTAATTTATCAATTTTTCTGCTGATTTCATACCCTTGCCGTCCAGCCCAAATAAATTTTGGGTCTAATTGCCTTTTAAATCCTTTCTCATTAGACTCTTAAGCTATTTAATCACTCTAGCAACTTTTACACCTATTACAATTTAGTCCTTTTCATTTAATTGACTACCCAAACATTAAAATTTCCTAACGAAATTTTACTACCACATTAATAACATTTCATAAATATTTATAAAATTATTTTTGACTCGGTTTTACGAGATAGAGGTCTCGATACCTTGTTTTTACCCAATTTCTTCAATAATTTCTTTTTCTAACTAATCACTAAATCGATAAAATTTTTCTATCAATATTTTCATACGATTTTCCTATCATATCAATTTTCAAGCAAAAATATTGAAATAAATTTCTCTTTAAATCGGATCTATGGTTACGAAACCATTGTTCCGATAACCTTGAATTTAGGCCATTACAACTCTCCCCCCTTTTAAGGATTTTCGTCCTCGAAAATCTTACCAATAAAGAGGTTTGGGTATTGTTTCCTCATTGCCTCCTCCGATTCCCATGTTGCTTCCTTAATCCCGTGCTTTTGCCACAATACTTTCACCAAATTTATCTTTTATTTCTAAGCTCTTTTGTCTCCCGTGCCAATATCTTGACCGGTTCTTCACTGTAAGTCATATCCGGTTGAATCTCTACTTCTATCGAAGAAATAACATGTGAAGGATCTGATCGATATCGTCGTAACATAGATACATGAAAAACATTATGGATTCTATCAAGTTCCGGTGGTAATGCCAATTGATAAGCGACCGGTCCAATTATTTCTATGATTTCATAGGGCTCGATAAATCTTGGACTCAATTTACCCTTTCGACCGAATCGAAGAACTTTTTTCCAAGGAGACACTTTCAGAAATACCTTGTCACCGACTTGAAATTCAATCTCTTTTCGTTTAAGGTCGGCATATGATTTTTGATGATCGGAAGCTGCTTTTAGACTATCCCAAATAACCTTTACTTTTTCTTCTGTTTCCAAGATCAAATCAACCCCATGTATCTTCCTTCACTAAGCTCTGTCCAATATAACGGTGTTCTACATTTTCTACCATACAAAGCTTCATACGGAGCCATTTTAATACTAGACTGATAACTGTTATTGTAAGCAAATTCAATCAAAGGTATATACCTCTCCCAATTACCTTCAAACTCTAGTATACAACATCGGAGCATATCTTCCAATACTTGAATTACACGCTCAGATTAACCATCTGTCTGATGATGAAATGCAGTGCTGAAATACAACTGAGTACCCAAGGCTTCTTGCAATTTGTCCCAGAAACGAGATGTAAATTGGGGATGTCTATCTGATATAATGGAGACAGGCACTCCATGTAGCCTGACAATCTCAGATATGTATAGTTCAGCTAGTTTATCTAAAGAATAATCCATACATACTGGAATAAAGTGAGCTGACTTTGTTAATCGGTCACCATCACCCAAATAGCATCTTTTTTCCTCGGAGACAAAGGTAACCCCGATACAAAATCCATAGTGATTCTTTCCCATTTCCATTCTGGTATAGTAATTGGCTATAGTAACCCTGAAGGTACCTGATGTTCAGCTTTAACTTGTTGACATATTAAACACGTTGATACAAACTCAGAGATATCATGTTTCATTCCTGACCACCAGTACATCTTTTTCAGATAATTATACATTTTATTACTCCCCGGATGTACAGACATAGTACTACTGTGGGCCTTGCGTAGAATCTTCTGTATGAGCTTTGAATTCTGAGGTACACATACCCTACCTCTGAATAATAAACAATCATCAGAACCAATCTGAAATTCAGAATCATTACCTGACTCACACTGTGCCTGTTTAACCTGTAACTTCTCATCATTCTTGTGAGCTTCACATATTTGCTGTAAAAATGTCGGTTTAGCTCTCAATTCAGCTAGGATTGAACCATCATCAGTCAATGATAACCGGGTATTCATAGCTCATAAAGCAAACAGAGATTTCCGGCTCAAAGCATCAGCTGCAACATTAGCCTTACCCGGATGGTAATCAATAATCAAATCATAATCCTTTATCAGTTCAAGCCACCTGCGCTGTCTCAAATTCAAATCTTTCTGTGTCATCAAATATTTCAAGCTTTATGATCAGTATAAATATGACATTTCTCACCGTACAAGTAATGCCGCCATATCTTCAGCGCAAATACAATAGCAGCTAATTCAAGATCATGTACTGGGTAATTTCTTTCATATGGTTTAAGTTGTCTTGAAGCATAGGCTATTACTTTACCTTCTTGCATCAAAACACAACCTAAACCATTTAATGAGGCATCACTGTAAATAACAAATTCCTTACCCGGTTCAGGCTACACTAATACAGGTGCTTTCGTTAATAGGTCTTTCAATCGGTTGAAACTTTGTTGACATTCATCAGTCCACTCGAACTTTATATCTTTCTGCAATAATTGAGTCATTGGAGAAGCTATCATAGAGAATCCCTATACAAATCTCCGGTAATAACCAGCTAAACCCAAGAAACTTCTAACTTCAGATACATTCTTTGGTGGATTCCAATTAACAATAGCTGATATTTTACTTGGATCTACCCTGATGCCTTCGGCAGATACAGTGTGTCCAAGAAAACCCACTTCTCGAAGCCAAAATTCACATTTACTGAATTTAGCATATAACTGCTTCTCTCGTAGAATTTGCAACACAATTCTCAAATGTTCTGCATGTTCTTCTTCATCCCGAGAATAAACCAAAATATCATCAATGAATACTACTACGAATCTGTCTAAGTACGGTCTGAATATCTGGTTCATCAAATCCATGAATACTGCAGGTGCATTAGTTAGCCCAAACGGCATAACTAGAAACTCATAATGCCCGTACCTGGTTCTAAAGGCTGTTTTTGGCACGTCTGACTCCTTTACCCGTAACTGATAATAACCTGATCGAAGATCAATCTTTGAAAACACAGTAGCACCTTTCAGCTGATCAAATAAATCATCAATCCGGGGTAACGGGTATTTATTATTTATGGTTACTTTATTAAGCTGCCGGTAGTCGATACACAATCTCAAAGACTCATCTTTCTTTTTCACAAACAGAACCGGAGCACCCCAAGGTGAATGACTAGGTCGGACAAAACCCCTATCAACAAGCTCTTGCAACTGTGTCTTTAACTCTTTTAATTCTATAGGAGCCATCTGGTACGGAGCTATGGAGATCGGAGTAGTTCTCGGAATCAAATCTATAGAAAATTCCACTTCTCTTTCTGGTGGCAATCCTGGTAATTCTTCTGGAAACACATCGGAAAATTCACATACCACTGGAACTGCCTGTATTTTTGACTCAGATACTTTGGTGTCAAGTACATAAGCCAAGTAAGCATCATACCCATTTTTGACATACCTCTGTGCTGGCATTACCGAAATCATATCAGATAACCCCTCTGTCTGATCAGATTTAACCCGGAGCAACTCACCATTCTGACATTTTAGCACAATATATTTTTGTCTACAATTTACTACCGCATCATGCTGGGTTAACCAATCCATGCCCAATATCACGTCAAATTCATCAAATGGCAGTAACATCAAATCAGCCGAGAAACAATAACCTCTTACCATCAGTGGACAATTTTTACAAATTTTATCCACCAACACAGACTGGCCCAAGGGTTCGAGACTTTAACCACAAATTCAGTAGGTTCAACAGATAAATTTTTAATAATTGCAAGTTTAACACATATATATGAATGCATAGAACCAGGATCAATCAATGCAGTAATATCAGTATCAAGTAAAGAAAATGTACCAGTAATAACATCGGGTGCTGAAGCATCTTCTCTGGCACGAATGACATATGTCCTAGCAGGTGCTCGTACCTCAGGCCTACCTATAGTATCTTTTGTAGCTCCTCGACTACCACTGACATTATCGGATGGTCGAGGTGGTCTGCCCCTCAAAACTAGATTACTCGGCTTCGATATATGTTCAACTTCTTTTTCAACCCTTTCTGAACAATCTTTGAGGAAATGGTCAAAAGAACCACATCGGTAACAAGCCCCACTCTTTAATCGACATTCACCAAAATGAGCTTTATTACAGTACTGGCATCTCGATTTAGGAGTGTCAACACTGCCAACACTGGTCACTGATGGAGTAGAAGGCCTTGGATTAGTGCGTTGAGAACCTCGCTCTTTGCCCGAATACCCAATGGCTGAAGTAGAACGATCCTGATACTTCTTCAATTTCTTTGAAGCAGAAAACATGGATTTTCCCATCGGTCTTTTACTAAAAATTCGAGCTTCCCTCTCAACCTGTTTCTTTTCTTTGCTCAATTCTTCTGCTTTATAAGCTCTTTCTGCCAATGTAGCAAACTCTCAAATTTCAAGAATTCCGATCAGTAGTTTAATGTCTTCATTTAACCCTTCTTCGAATCGTTTGCACATTTCAGCTTCCGACTGTACCCATTCTCGAGCATATTTACTCAATCGAACAAATTCTCTTTCATATTCAGATACTGATCTGTTACCCTGTTTCAACTCAAGAAATTCTTTTCTTTACTGATCGAGAAACCTCTGGCTGATATATTTTTTTCTGAACTCTGTATGAAAGAATTCCCATGTAATTTCTTCTTTCGGAACAACTGAAACTTTAGTATTCCACCAATGGTAAGCTATATCTTTTAGCAGTGAGACGGCACATTTCAGACATTCTTCTGGTGTACAAGATAATTCTTCTAGAACCCGAGTAGTGTTTTCTAACCAGAATTCAGCCCGTTCGGAATCATCATCAACTGCTGCTCGAAATTCTTCGGCCCCATATTTTCGAATTTTATCTACTGGAGCTTTCCCTTTTCTGACAGATTCAGTACCTGTACCTTGTGGGATCTCGGAACCGGTGGAGGAGCAGGAGGGAGAGCTTGAACTTGCTGCACTACAGGGTTAGTTCTTAAATATTGATTAAACCATTCATTCATCATTTGAAAGAAGGCTGTTTTTGCCTCCTCCCCTCGACCTTCTATCTCGGGCCTTCTACTGCTAGTTTCTTCTCTTTGTACTGAAGCCGGAGCATGACTCCCAACTTCATCAGATTGAGCTCGGTCGGATGACATTACTATAAGAAAAACACATTTTAAATGGTCAGGAGATATCACACTATCAATAATAATTTAAATGGCATGTATAGCTAATCCTGTATTTGCTACACCGGTCCTAGAACCGGCTAAACCGTAGCTCTGATACCAATAAATGTAATACCCCTACCCGTATTTATTGCTGGAATAGAGTACGAGGCATTACCGGAGTTTACAAATTAAATTTTTTTTTATATTCAATATAACCCCTTTAGAAATATCTAACCTTCCCTGCAATATTAAATCGAGACCAATCCACATCAACCAAATCAATTCAACATATTTTCAAGATAAATTCATGCATATTTATAAAATAACATCATCACATACCCAAAACCAGGTTTGTTAACCATACCAATGGCTAACTCTACATTCATTTCACAGAATCATTTACTTTATTAGCTTATACATGCCATTGATTTCCAAAATAAAGTTTCTTTATATACCGAAATCCTGAGGTTGACAGTGTGATGTGTCTCCGACCAAATCCGACCTCCGAGCTCTTAACACTACAAAACAGGGAAAAAAGAAACGGGGTAAGCACTTCGTGCTTAGTAAGCTCATGTAACAAGAATTATACTTACCTAATATTTTCAATACAATACAATAAACATCCATATATCCATTCAATGCATTATTACCCTAATATGCACAAACTCAACATTCAAGTTAGTACAATAATTTCCATGTACCAATAATATATACTATGATTGATGAGCTCATCAATATCATAATTTCCATTTCCTTGTTATTTTTCCATATTTATCCCATTGAATTTATCGGAATTTCGATGGATTTTCAGAGGTACACATTTATTGTACAATTCCGGGTCCGTCAATTCATATTCATGTGCGCATATTTTCATTTCAGAGAGCACACTCCCGCGAACCTCAACCTTGCAGTGGGATTACCAGTCCAGGCTAAATCCCCTGCAATATAAACTCATAGAGTATTGTCAGGATTACCAGTCCAGGCTAAATCCCCTGCAACGACAATTACTCTAATGAGCTTGGATCTGAATTACCAGTCCAGGCTAAATTCAGACCCTAATTCGGATTACCCGTTCGGGCTAAATCCATTTTACACATATTCTTCGGGAGGGCTATATCAGGATAGGATCACCCGTCCGGGCTAGATCCTTTTTACCGTTAATTCCTTTTCAGAGATCCATCAAATTTCCTTTCATTCAACTGGGATTTCTTCCCATTTTGTTAAATATATCAATGTTTCATTAATTTTCATACAATGAACACTCAAATCATATTCACATTAATAACATACAATCTCAAGCATTTAAGAATATAATTCAAGTGACACGAACTTACCTTGATACTTGTTTGTAAACAATAAAAATCTACTAATCCTGAACTTTTTCCTTTCCTCGATCTAGCTTCGTATTTGAATCTTCCGGATCTAAATAAATAAATTTAATTATCAATTTAATACATTTCATGTTCATATGCAGCATTCTCTATAATTCAACTATTATTTATAGTTCATTCAAAGCTGTCTACTTGAGTCATAGTCACTAAATTATGTATAACTTGAGCTACGGAACTCCAAATTAAGATCCGTTAATTTTCCCTAAAACTAGACTCACATATCTTCTTACCATAAAATTTTTATAATTTTTGGTTTATCCAATCAGTACAGTTTATTATTATAATTTAATAATATGACCTAGTTGTAAAAGTCTTAGAAACACAAAAATTACAAGAAAAAGGCAAGGATTAACTCACTTGGTGCAAAAATTATGAAATACCAGCTTAGAGAACCCTCCTATGGCGTTTTTAGCTGCTGGAATTGAAGAGAAATGAAGAGAAATCTAGATATTTCCTATTTAGTCCTAGCTTTATTTAGTTAATTTTGCAATATTCCAATTTTACCCTTAATTTATCAATTTTTCTGCTGATTTCATACCCTTGCCGTCCAGCCCAAATAACTTTTGGGTCTAATTGCCTTTTAAATCCTTTCTCATTAGACTCTTAAGCTATTTAATCACTCTAGCAACTTTTACACCTATTACAATTTAGTCCTTTTCATTTAATTGACTACCCAAACATTAAAATTTCCTAACGAAATTTTAATACCACATTAATAACATTTCATAAATATTTATAAAATTATTTTTGACTCGGTTTTATGAGATAGAGGTCTCGATACCTTGTTTTTACCCAATTTCTTCAATAATTTCTTTTTCTAACTAATCACTAAATCGATAAAATTTTCCTATCAATATTTTCATACGATTTTCCTATCATATCAATTTTCAAACAAAAATATTGAAATAAATTTCTCTTTAAATCGGATCTATGGTTACGAAACCATTGTTCCGATAACCTTGAATTTAGGCCATTACAACCTTGGAGTTCAATATAGAGTGAAGATTAATAGAAGAGTCCAAGTTTGTTCATGGGCTTAAAATCTCAATCCTTGATGACAAGTCCATGTGGAAGATGTTAACAAGCTTAGGTGTTACATTTCAAGGAGCCCAACCAAGCCCACATGCTTAGCTATGTTATAATCAGTTGACTTGCGGTGCATTTTTGAATAGATCCAGGCATTTCTGGGTCAACATGTCTCATATGGATCAAATATTTGTCTTTTAGCTTCGCAATGCACTTTAAATCACTCAATTTTAAGTCCAAGAGCTCAAAGTATGACTGTTTTAGTGAAGATTGCGCAAATAAAATTTATGGATAGAATTATTATAGAAATTACGAGTTTTGAGCTTTAATTCCAGTTTAAATCATATTGAGTTTGATTTTTAGGCTTAATTTTCATTATATATGAGCTCAATATTGTATTTATTAAGTTTTATATAACCAATATTTGTTTATTCAGCATTTTTGATATTTTTAAGTATTTTAAGTTGTTCAGAAGCTTTATGTTTCTTAGTCAACAAGAAATTTTAGTCCATTAAAACTACTTCTAATTTATATTAATTAAAGTTTCATTATACTTGGAATTTTTATTTGGATGTAATTAGCTAGCCTATTTAAAGACCTCTTCAGTATTCATTAAAGGCATTTATTCATTAATAAAATTTTCAGTTCTTGGAGTTAATTTCTTTCGTGCAAAATTGCTTTATTGTAATTTCTATAACCAATGTTTCTTTTCGCTTGTAACACCCTATACACGGCCTAGAAGTTAAGACCAAATCTGAAGGTTACATCAAATTATTTTAGAACAAACCAGCCTTTAATTACTTGAAATTCAACAGTCGAAAAACATATAATTAGTTAAATCAAACATAAAATTCAACTTCCGAAACAAATCCAAAATAAGCACACACTAGCATAAGTTTATAAAAGGAACGATAAAATAACTAAAGAGGAATGACCGAGCTCCTGCCACGTCGACCAACCTAAGTCTTTGAGTTACTTGTAATCCAACAAACAAATAATGAGTTTACAACTCAGTGTGCAACTTATTTTCTTAACTAAACCATAAAATAAAAAATATGAATTTAGTTCATCTTTAGTAAATCAATTCTCAAAATTAGATATAGAAACAAAAATAGAGGATATTAGATACAATTGCAGAACAGTTTAGATACAGATGCAAATTCCTACCCCTAACTGCTACACACCATCTCTGTCCATCCTTACACACCATATAGGGTATCAAGTACCCATCCATTCGTACGCACCGCATAGTGACTTAGTGTCACGTTTCAGAAATATTACAGTCAAGCTGCCGGATCAAAATGTGATAACTAGTTGAAGTCATATATAAGTTTATGGCTTAGCCACTAAGCTCGACAGATTATTAAACTGCCCACACTTCCTCATTTTCACAATCCCAACCTAATGTAGATGCAGATTAACAGATGTTAGATATGCGTGTACAGAAATACCAATTTAGATATGCTCATGTAACGTTATCACAGTTACTTATCAGATTTCATGTCAACTATATATATAAATAATAGATGATTTAGTAACAGATCATCAGATAACAGTCTCATTATCTAATTCAGATTATACGACCCTTACGGTAGGCCTACATTCATTCAAACAACGATTACAGCCCGAAGGAAAAATTTTAATTTTTGGCCCAAACGCCTATGTGGATTCACACGGCTTGGGTGGATAGTCCGTGTGGTTTACACGGCCTAGCACATGCCCGTGTGGCCCTCTTAATATCATGTACGACCTGTCACATGGTCTAGTATACAATCGTGTTACTCAAAACAGTGAGTTACACGGCCTAGTACACAATTGTGTGACTCAAAACTCAAAATATCTCTCGCACGACCTAGATACATGCCCGTGTCTTTGACCCATGTGACTCTAATTCCAAAACAGTGAGTTATACGGCCTGACACATGACCGTGTGGCTCACACGGCCGTGTGGCGTCAACAACCATGTCTTCCGGCATTCACGAATCACAAAATTTTCTGGTTTTCGTTACACACCTGATGCCATTTAGATGCCGAAACAATGTAGAGAAATCCAGAACCTAAAACAACCAACCAGAGTCTAATTTAATGAATTAGTCGAACTAAAAATGCTAACTTAACTGTTGAATTGAATTATGTTGAAAACTTTGACAAAAAAACCCCAAAATACAAACTATTCGCTTACAACGATCGAACAAGCCCTAAGCAGAACTAACTCGCTGGAGGAACACTCTTTTCAAGATCTTTGCCTAATGAAAGCAAATCGAGCAATTAAAAAATAGTTGAGAATCACTAACAGTAACAATCGACCCTAATGGAAACATATGAAATCTAGTGAAAACAAAAAGAAATAACAACAAAACTTATGCAAATTCTTTACAATCGAAACAATGAACAAAATAGAATGCCTAATTAACCCGATAGCAATCTTACAGAGGCAATTAAAAGAAAAGGAAATGAACGAAGAAAAAAAAGAATAGTGAAGAAGGAGAAAAAAGTCGATAAACAAATATTTTTTTAACAAAGAAGAAACTAACCTATTTAATTTTTCAAAAAAAAAAAAAGGATTTACCATGTAGCATAAAATGTATTCTCTTTACCTACATAGAGATTCAAACACAAGACCAAAAGGTATGCAGGAGCTTAACCATCAAATCAACAGGCTCATTATTAACACAAAATTACACAGAAATAAACTTAAGTCGAGGGCTCAAGGATATGGGTTAAACCAAAATAAACAGTAAAGCTCAATAAGTAAGACTCAGCTCAATAAGTAAGACTCGAACCTCTAATCTCAAACACATGGACAAAACACAAAACCACAGAAGCAGATACTCAATTATTAACAAAATTTACCAAAAAAATGCTCAAAATTTGGGGCATTACATCTCTTTTCTTCAAGGAGTCATTGGAATCTATTTTTTATCCTTCAATTTGTCAATGATTATTTTTTGGAGGGTTGATAAGTGTCATTAATTGAATTTGTTGGGGTTTATATTTCAAAGGGTTTAATTGGCAACTATCTTCTATCCATATCTATCGATTTATTTGATCCATCTTCCACCTTCTAATTTTCATTTTCTTTATTTATTTATTGTTTTAAATCTTTATTTTTTTATTCTTGAATTTATTCTTTTAGTTATTTTTGTTTTCCTTGTTTTTTTGAATTGTTTGGTTTCTTCTTTTCAAGTAAGATCTAAATCCTCTCGTGTTGAATAACTTGAATATGTTCTTGGTTCGTTGCCCATATCATTTGGTATCAAATTTAGACACTTTTGAGTTGTTCCCTTGTGCGAAATATAATTTTTTTACTGATTTTATTTAAACAGCCTTTACAACCTATTTTTTACTTAGAACATTTTCCAAAAAAATCCTTTTTAGTGGGTAAAAGAATTCAAAATGATTTGAATTTTTTTATACTATTTCTTGGCACATTAATACATTGAAAAAATATTTCTTACAAAAAAAACAAAAAAGAAAACAAATTCAAAAATCAAAAAAATATTTCGTGGGTTGAATATCATGCCTAAAATTTTCAAATCTATTATTTATCATATAAAGAAAGTACAATTTAAATTTCGGGATTTATCACATTGAGAAATCTTTGAATGAAAAATTCAAGTTGTTTTCCATTATTTCGAGTAATCGACTGGGTAGTTTACTTTCTTTGATTCTAACTTTAGGGTTTTTGTTTTTAAATTTTCTTATTCTATTACGCAGTTTAAAACATTTTTGTTTCTTATGTTAATAGGTATGAAAAAAGTTGTCTTTCTTTTCTCAATAAAACTCAGTTCCTTAGAGTCGAGTTTTTTTTTTGGCTTCTTAGAGTCTTAGGTTAGCTTTGTTAGAAAGTTATCTCACATATATTTTTAATATTATCAAGTTTGATTACTCTTTAAAAGTCACGAGAGAAAATCTTAACATTTTTTATTTACCTCTTAGAGTTATTTATTTTATTGGGAGTACTAATGGTGTGATTTAGTTTTCTTTGATAAACTTTTCTTGTTTGAGTGTTTTTTATTTCAGCCTCTACTAATGGTATGCACACGTAGTCAGGAATAGAAGCATGATACATCCTCGATTACCATGGAAAACAACTTACAGCAATGATTAAAGAATTTTAGAAAAATTTGATTGAGGTGAAAGAGGGTTTAGGAAATAAGTTTGACACATTACAGGCTTGTATCACAATGCAACAAACTTTCAACCAAACTTTGTCTCGATTGGATGTTAATAGTGATGATGATGAACAACCTCTTCCTCATTATAAAATTGACGATCAGAATGATGGTTAAGAGTTGTGACAGTTTTCTAGAAATATCAAACGTGGCTTACATACTCATGGTGCAACTTCCACTGTGTAACGATCCAAAATTCAACGGTATCGAAAAATGTGGTTTTGGAACCTCATTTCCATAAACTCACGTAAATATAAAATAAAAATATATTGAAATTCATCTAAGTAGTTTAGCCGAAAAGATAGTTAATTAAAACTCATGAACTAAATTATAAAAGTCCAATCGCTATTGAATTTTAATTAACCAAAGACTTAATGACCTAATTAGTAATTAGCTAAAGCCAAATGTTCAAAATGGTAACTAAACCAGTTTTTAAGAAGAAATAATGGATGTTGATGGAAACTTCACTATGTATGATTAAAAGGTTAATTATGTTAAGTAAATTATAATTTAATTAATTAGACAATGTTAATTAACTACTAATTAGCCTATATATAATAATTTTAGTGGAAGGAAGGGGAAGATCATCATCATCTTCATCTTTCTTTAGTTGTTCCACCATAGAAATAAAATAAGAAAACCATTTTGAGGTTTAACCATTCGGCCATGTCCAAATTCATATGTAATTTAGTTAATTTTCATGTAATTTTTATATATTCATGATCATGGGAGCTTGATTTAGCTAGCCCATTTATCAATTTATCCAATTTTTGAGTTTTTAGAAAGTTACCATTATTGATAAATTGACGACTTAGGATTAAAATCAATAGATTTTAAGCTTAGATTATGAAAATGATTAAATTGTTAAGTTAATTTAGTTAGTTTGTTAACTTTGTTACATTAGGGACCAAATTGAATAAATGTAAAATTGTCATAAGATTTTGATGGAAAATGAAAATATAAGGTCCCTAATGAAATAATATGAAAATAATATTTTAATCTGAAGCTAGGAATCAAAAGATACGGTTGTTCCGAGTTTAGGGACTAAATTGAATAAAATGTAAAATATGTGTGGCTTTGTAATTGGATGTGGATTGACTGAAACAAGTTACACCCCAAAATTTATTTAAGGAGGAGAAAGTTGTCATGCCCCGAAATATAGGGGGTTAATTGAAATGGATAAACAAGAAAAGAATTAGGCTTAATGGCTATGTGTTAAAGAGTCCTTCCTAGATATCCTAGTTCGAGCTCACTTCCTCCCATTTCTTTTCCTTTTATTTTTGGCAATCTAAGGTAAAAGCCACACCCGAAGTATATACGATGAGGAATTAAGAATAAATAAGAAATGGGCGATAGGCCTAATTGTTAAGAGTTTTAGTTCCCTATCCTAGAGGTCCTAGGTTAGAGCCACTCCTTCCTCAAGTGTATTCCTTTTATTTTTTGCCAAAATTTTGGGGGTATTTGCCCTTGTTGCCCTTAGGGTTTTAAACCCTAACTATTTAACCATTCTTTTCCCATTTGGATTAGGTTTTCCTCTTTTCAAGTCCTAGTAAAATTTCTCATCATCTTTTTATTTTCTTTTCTTTGCATCATATTTTCATCACAATTGTTGATAATTACTTTGTTTTCCCAAATCAAATCATTCCCTGTTCAATCATTTTTCTATCGATTTTGTAATTGCCATCAATAGCATCTCTAGCTTTGCCAAGAAAGGGTGAGTACATCTCGTTTTCAAGGATAAGATCACGAATTTTCATAACATTATTATCTGATGCTAATCTTTCATTTTATTAATAAATCTTTTATGGTTCTTGCCAAATTTTTTGAATAAATCTTTTATGGTTCTTGCCAAATATTTTGAATAAATCTTTTATTGTTTTTGCCAAATATTTTGACTATCTTGCCAAAATCTTGAAACCAACCATTAATTTGTGTAAATGTCATTTGAATGACTGAATTTAGGTGAATCAGGCCAAAATCAAGAGTGAGAAACGTCAACGGACCATGGTAAAAGGTGAGTGTCTTTTCCAAGTGAATCGGTGATGATTGTGTGTAGGTTTAAAGCCACACGGATGTGTGGACCACACGACCACTACATGGCCATGTGCAACTATAGAATTTGGGGTCTTTGTTTTCCACACGGCATCAGGTTGTTACACGGCCTAGCCACACGACCATGTGACCCACCATGTGACCTTTGTTTTATAGTTTTTCCTAAAATTTTATGATATGTTCAGTTTAGTCCTTCTATGTAATAGCTCAGTTTAAGCTAAATCGAAACGGTAGTTTCAGAACCACAAATATGAGGTCGTAAAATTATTTTTAATATTATTTTTGGTGTTTTTAGCATGTGAATATATATGTTTGAAAATTTCGTGAGCTAATTTTATCGTTTAATAGCTCAATTTCAGAAAAAGGACTAAATCGCGTAAAATGCAAAAGTTGCATTCTATATGACAAAGGTGTCTATTTTTTACGGCTTATTAAATGGGAGGTCCTTATGATGAAATTAGACCATGGATAGTGGATATTGACATGAATAGCCATCCATTATGTGTTTTTAAATGAATTTAATTAAGGTCAAATTAGTAATTAGTTAAATAATTCATAATTTAATAAAACCAAAGCTAAAATTATGTTCATCTTTTCCATTCTCAACCGAAAATAAAGAAGAAAAGAGAGCTTTAAGGCATTCTAGGGTTCGACAATATAGATCTTTGATTAAGGTATGATTTTTTATCAGTTTTTGTGATTTTTACGTTTTTTGTGATCGTTGCTTTGGGTACTAGCTAGCCCGTGCCTTAATTTTCAAAATTGATGATGATTTTGTAAATTTAAATTGATGAATGTTTGAGTTCTTGGATGTTTGATGATGAATTATGAAGGTTTGATGTTGGATATACATGTTTTGTAAATTGATTTTGAGTAAAAATGCACATTAGGGATTAAATTGTGAAAAGTGTAAATTGAGGGGTTGAATTATGAAATAAATGAAAAATATGGGCTGCTAAGGACCTATAGAGAATTCGGATAAGCATGGGCTTTGTTAAATTTTGTGTAATTTGTGTTTTTGTGGTTAAAGGACTAAATTGAATAAATGTGGAACTTTAGGGGCTAAAGTGTAAAAATCTCCAAATATGTGTTCTGGATTAAATTGAAAGTATTGATGAATAAATGAGTTAATTTTGAATACATATAGATCAAGAAAAGAGGAAATCGGACTTAGATCGAGACAAGAAAAAAGTACTCGATTAATTGGCTAGTTTTGTTGTTCTAAGACCGAGGTAAGTTCATAGGTGTTAATTTCATTATAAATGAATGTTATATGCTTTTTTTATTGCATAAAATGTTTTTAAGAGATTGTAGATAATGTTTGAATTGTGAATACGACTATACAAAAATGTTCAACGATGAAATTGACAAGCAAAATTTCCCAGTTAAACCTTAAGTACAGTGGTGGTGATAACGTAATGTCATTAAGTTAATGTATTGGCTTCGGGCCATGATATCAGCATTTCAGGTGTGAATAATACCTTGATGTGGCTACGGGCCATGGTATAGGTATTTTGAAAGGAGCTACATTGATTTGGCTATGGGCCATGGTATAGGTACTCCGGGATAAGTTACCTTGATTTGGCTACGGGCCATGGTATAGGTACTTATCGATTGTGATTACTGAGTATTCGATTTCTATCCCTAATGGTTCAACGGATAAATGAATGCCGTGGTTGAGAAAGAGGTTATTATGAGGTGATACAGGTATGTACGGAACCTATTCAAGTACTACATTGAGAAAGTTTAATGAAATGGTATTTAATCATGATTGAGACATGAATAAGGTTTGTATTAATGTAAAGATAATTTAATAATGTGCAAATGGTTGAATTATATTATTTGACGAATTGAATTGCTTAACTACGAACTTACTAAACTATGAAGCTTACTGTGTGTTATTTGTTTATAGATAATCAAAGCTAGCTCGAACTCGGGATCATCAGGAAACATCATCACACTATCAATCATTTGTTGGTACTTTTGAAGCTTGTATATATGGTATATGGCATGTATAGGTTAGAGTCATTTTGGTATGTTTTGAGCTATGATGTTAGCCATGTGATTTAGCTTGTTAATGATGTAAATGTTGGTTTGTTTTTAGCCATTTAAGTTGGCTTAAGTTTTGTACTTGATAAGTGATATATATGATGCATATAATGCCTTATATGTTAGCTTGTTTTGGTATGTTTGTTATAGTTAAATGGATGTTGATTTGGTTAGTTATCAATGTTTGAAAGTTTTGGTATATGGATTTGGTATATTTGTATATGGAATTTAGTAGTTGAATTGGTTGATGTTATATATATAGCTTGATATATGATTGATTTGGCATGTTTTTGGTTGCCTAAAAATGTAATGAAATGGTGCTATTTTGGGTTGATTTGTATGCTTATGGATAGGGTGGCAAATTGGCTTTACAAATGACCTATTTTTGTCCACATGGGTAGAGACACGGGCGTGTGTCTCAGTCGTGTGCGACACATGGTCATGATACACGGCCGTGTGTCCCTTGGGGTAGCCCTAAGAATTAAGTTAGTATACCCTACAGGTTTGACACAGCCTGGACATACAGGTGTGTCTACTGGTCATGTGTGTCTTACGGACTCACACACGGGCATGTGACTGACCGTGTGACATAAGTTAGTATACCCCCCTAAATGACACATGGCCTAGCACACGAGCGTGTGTGGTCATTTTGAAGGGTACATGAGCTAGACACATGGGCGTGTGGTCGGCCGTGTGACCCAAGTCAGTAACCTTCCTAGTTTTCCCACGGCCATGGCACACGGGTGTGTCTTCGGCTGTGTGGTACAAGTCAATATATATGCCCTGTTTTCACAAGGTTTACGCCACGGGCGTGTCTGGTGGTAGTGTGAGGCACACGGCTTGTTCACACGGGAGTGTGACCTATGATATCATGAAATTTTTCTAAGTATTCAGAAATTTTTATATATGATCAGTTTAGTCCCGAACCACTCTTAAGTATGTTTTAAGGTCTCGTAGACCTATTTAAGGGACTTTGTGTATGTGAATGAATGATATACGATATTGAATGTTTGATAAATGTTATGTTGTCTGGTAATGCCTCGTAACCCTATTCCGACGACGGATACGGGTTAAGGGTGTTACATTGTATATTCCTTAAATTGTTTTTAAAGTTTTTTATTTGCTCAATTAAGTCCCTAATATGGTGTTTATTTTGGAATCTGTGATTTAATGACTAAAGTGCTATTGTTATATCATAAGTGATGTGAATATTACCTATCTACGGTCAATGTCATGCTAAGAAATTGTTAGTGTTAATACTGTTATCGCCTTACTTAGTACATGTTAAGCATGTCTACTGCTAGCATTGAATTGAATACATGTTAAGCATGTCTAATTTTTTTGCATTGTTCTGTTACAAAGCATGTCATATTGTATGGCATGGGGTGGGAAGATATGTACGGAGGAAGAGTAGTCATTTAATAATCTACAACCCAATGGTGGCTTGTCCACAAACCTAGTGGCAGTTTATCTACAACTATGTGGTTCATCCACAATCCAGTGACCGTTTATCTATATATGTTTTATCTGAAAATACTGTGGTTTACCCACAATTTTACAAAAAAAAGTGGCAATATATCTACAAATCAGTGGTGGTTTATTCACAACTTAATGTGTATGGATGGATGAGTTTTGGGGAACTCATAGTATGGTGTGTAGCTGAGTTGGGTAGGATATTTTCTAATAAACTGAAATTGCATTAGCATTCATAAGCATGTGCATAAAAAACTGTGAATTCTAAAATATTATAGTGAAGTGTTGATTTGGAAAACTGATACTGTGATTTGCCATACAGTTGCGATTATTCTAAGAATTGTTATTTTGTATGCTTTGTCTACTATTTTACATCAATTTTCTTATGATTAGACTCATATTGAGCTTATTAAGCTCACTCCCTTTTAGTTTTCATCTTTACATATAACCTACCAAGTTAGGATGCAGACATAGCATCTAAGGACTCAACTCGGATAGTTTTTTATTTAAAAGTATTTTAGACTTTATATTATAATTTCAGTTATTTGGAACTGTATTAATTTATTTGAGCTATGGCATGAGACTTAACTTTTGGGTTTATTTAGCATGCATGACATTTAATTTGATCTTAAGATCTTGAAATATAGATTTTGAATTAATTATGCATAAAATTCTAGTTTTTCTTCATTAAAATTATTTTAAGTATCACTTTTCTGTTGCGATTACATATAAAGAGATTTTGAAAAATAAAGAAATTGTAAATCAACTTTTGCTAAATAAACTTTAAAATCTATCGTTTTTGGAAAATTATATATTTTAGGGAAAAAGGATAACACACTAAGTTTTTTTCAAAAATAAAGCAAATGTTTTAAAACGATTGTTTTATAAACTCAGTCAGTTCTACTAGGCCATTTCGATGACTAATGTAATCTTCCGAATTCGGCCGTAACGTCTAGGTCAGGTTTGGGGGTTACAAAACCTACCATTAAGGGCTTTTGAGAAGTTGGAGAAAAGTATGGAGTAATCCACTCATCGTAGGTTGGTATGGAATGATGATGGGGGATTTGAAGTGAGTCATCAAGACAACCAACACACTATTGACTTGTAGTTGATGACATGCACATGCAAAGAATGGATGTTAATTAGAATCTATTTTGCGACTCAATATGTGCTATGTACCATAATTCTAGAGACCCTCGAGAATAAATCTCAGAATACTAAACTAATAAGAAGTACATAGCAAGTTACAACCATGTTTTGCAACCAATTAGGGGAAATGTTTTGGTTGCAGAGGCATGATCAATTCAACCCCCAAAGGTTAAAGTCATTCTTGGAAGGCCAAGAAAGAAGAAAAGAAAGGGCAAAGATGAACAAATTAAGCATAAATTTGGTAAGTTCAGCTAATCTAAAGTAAAAATGAAATGTATTTTTTGTAAATGTATAAGAAACGTTGTCCGAAAAGGCCCAACATCAACACTACCAACACACAAATATTCATCTAAAAAATAACTCTTTTGTGCCACCCCTAATTTATATGTTTGACCAAGAATCTGCTTTGATATTCTATTTAGGATAAAAATGGAAGTCGTGGATTATCAAGAAATCCAGTAAGGGCATTAAGGAATGTAAGCAGGGACAATAACTAGAAAGAACCATCTAGAGCCAATTTAAAAGTATATTGTTTTTACATATGCTAATGTTAACTTTCTTTTTTCCAACTTATTCAAAATCTGGCTTATGATATTGTTAACTTATGTTAGTTATGTATCAATTGTCCAACAACTAAAAGCATGACTTTCAATGTCATTGAGCAAGGAGATTCAATTGCTCTTACTTCCAACAGTGCTCTACCTCACAACAAATTCAAAAGAACATTTGGCATTGGATTATATACCAAGATAGACAGTGGCGAACACATATTGAATGTGAGATTTTCCTATTACTTGACTAGTGATTGTAATCAACCATTTTTTGAGTTGGCTAATACAATTATTATATGTTAATGCAGTATAGGCTCTCAAGTGAAAGTGTGGTCAGATTGAAAAGGAAAATTGGAGCTTTTACTTCCCAGATCAATTATAACCTGGTTTGAAATGGAAAGGGAAGCAGGCTGTGACTAGAAGACAACTTCAGCAAGAAACTTCTAATGCACTCAAGAAGGGTAAGGCTAGGCCTCCAAAAGTTAGTTCCCAAGAAGACAATCAAGCTAAACAAATACCATTCATATAGAAGATTAAGTAGTTACAATGCTACTATTTTACTAAGATTTATGAAACTTTTTTGGGTTAAAGGCATTTTGTTATGTACCATTTATAAGGCTTTTTTTTAGGATAGGTTTGGTATTGGGAATTTTCACAAGCTTTTTTGAAACATTATTGAATTTCCATACTAACATTGTATATTTTCGGATTATAATAGTCTTACTTTTGGGATTATACCTTTATACAATGCCTTTTTTGAATTCAAAATAAGTTTCTTATTTTATTTTCCAACATATTGTCTTCCTATATTTGTTAATTCAAATTTCCATTAGTGGAATCAATTTTAAGGATTCTATGATTGCATCAGAAAATTTACAAAAATCACAATAACATAATATTCATAGAAACATTATAGCCAGTTCAAATTACAAAATCTCAATACTTATTTTCACTAATCCACCATTAATCTATTCACTCCCACATAACCAACATCACCACTAAGTTATCAGCCAAAATCCTAGCACCCTACAAAAATACAAACTTTTTTACTTCTACAATAATGAGCATTCTTCATTGCTAAAACCATTTGTTTCTCCATTGATTTCATTTCAAACTTTACTTGCAAAACTAAAGATTCTTCCTCACCTCTATAATTCTCATGAAGTCATCCTTCTCTTTTTTCAACTCGTAAATCAGAAAATTTTCTCTTTCTAAAAATGGTTCATCATGCCATTTAAAAAACTCACAATCTCCAACCTTATAATTCTGGCAATTGAAAAACCTCCTCTCGATATTTGGTTTTTTTCATGTTGTCCACATTGGGCATTTGACATCACAATAATAGTATACAATTTCTCTCTTGTACTGCCAGCAAACCGATGAGTGCATGTTTGTTTTGCTACCTTTAGACAGTGAAACATGATGACATTGCCATCTTTCCAAACCCTAAAAGATAAAATCAAGAGATTGGGTTGGTTTAGCAGGATACTAGTTGAAATTTTTATAATAAAAGAAAAAAGAGTTCGTGAGACAACAACCATACATTAAATCAACAACGTAAAAGAAAAGAAATTCTTTGATATTTTAGATATAATAGCTTGCTGGGGAAGAAGAAAATGGAGGCATACGTTTTCTTTAAATGCTATTTTAGGGTTTTATTTAGGGATTTTGGGTTAATAAAAATAATTAATCAAGTCGCTTACTTTTTAATAATTTTGGTATAAAATTTCTTTTAAAATAAAAGAAAATGTTATGCCATTAGTCGATGTAAAAAAAAATTATAATTGCCACTTGTTAAGTGACATGTCTATAAGATTTAACGGTAATCATGATCAATGACGAAAATTGTCAATTAAAAGGCTTAATTGATGCAGTTTTTAAGTTATGAAATTTAGTTGGGTGTGTTCGTGTAAAGGATCAATTGATTTTCTTTTTGCAAAAGTTGGAGGACTTTTCTACCCATTTAGCCATTTATTAAATATTATTTCCACTTGTACTTTATCTATAAAAAATTGTACCTAAGTAAAAAATGTTAAGAATGGAACCTTAAAGAAACTTTTATTATATATAAAGAAGATTGTAAATTCGTAATATTTTATTTTTGAAAAATATAATTATAAAGTTCTAAAATTAATTAAAAAATTCGATTAAAGTACCTTCTAATTATTTTATAAAAAGTTTAATTGGAACTATGGAAGATAAATTATGTCTTACTCTATGTTTCGCATTACTTTAATCTATTTGTAAATAAATATTTAAACTGTTTAATTTATATTGTAACTTTAAATATAAATATTGTTAAGATATTTCATATATTATGTAAATATTAAAATTTAAAATTGTTTAATAATTAAAATAAATTACAAAAGTAATACATATCTATATTTAATTAATTATGTTGGATATTACAAAATCATAAACTGTATTTCCCATATTATATTTGTAATTATTTCTCTATATATGATTCACAAAATATCATTTTCGTCAAATAGAGATTGAAGAAAAAAATTATCATTAATCATAATTATTTTTCATTTTTGGCACAAATTTTATTTTCCGGTTGGAATTATAAAAGTTGATTATAAATTTATTTTGATTTATATGCCTTTAAAATTTAAAAAGTAATAAACAAAATACTGAAATAGGTTTTTTTACTCTATAATATAAAATTAAAAATATATATCTAAAATAGTATTCCACCACCATTAATTATCCCCTTTTTCCCGACACATGTCAATAATTTGGTAAAAAAAAATTGAATTTTTGATGGTCGAGGCTGGCTGGTAGACGACACCGATTTAAATATACATTGCGTGAATTTGGAGTTTGGTCCATGGTTCCCCAATATGAAAAAAAGAGAATACACATTAGAGAAGAGAAGGGGAGGACAAGGTAAAAAGAAAGAAAAAAGAGATTTGGGGTCTAAAAAAATTTAAAAGAGGATTTTGTTTAGGGTTTTAAAAAAAATGAGATTAGAAAGTTTTGTTTAAAGTTTAAACCAAAAAGAGGGTTTAAAAAAATTAAAAGAAGATTTTGTTTAGGGTTTAAACAGAAAAGATTAAAAGAGGTATTCTTTTAGTATTTATAAATTATTTGTTTAGTTTATTGTTTATTGTGATTTATAGGTTATAAATGTTTTTTTTGATTTATTTAGATTTTAATTTTTTTTATAATAAAAGAAGGTTATATGAAAGAAAGTGTGCAGATATGTTTCTGTTTTATTTTTTTTATTGTTAATTTTTAGATGCAAATAACAACATATAATCCTTTTAGGTTTATTTTGTTTTGATAGTTTTTGCTTTATTAACATAATTTTTTATGTAAGTAAAAAATTGAGACCATTGAGTTAAAATTTATGAAATATTTTTATTTTATTATTCACTGAACTAGTATAAATAAATTTATTATATACTGTAATAGTATGAAAAAAAATTTGATGTGGACAAAACTGTGGTGTCGCCTGTAGCGTGCCCTCAACCAGTGTTGCCTTTGCACCACTCTAAAGATACTATTCCTGTAATTAATGGTGGTGGGATACCATTTTAGATATTTTTAATTTATTATATATTATATGGGTAAGAAAGAGGTAACAAAATATTCATACACTATTGCTTTACCAAACACGTGACTGAGCCTATGCAAAACAATGGGCTGAAACAAAAGTGGATTTGGAAAATGATTTTAAAGGGCTAAAAATGATTTTAATTTTTAAAGTTAAGACTAAATTGGTAAATTTTATAAATATTGAGGGTTAAAATTATTGATTTTTTATAATTATAACTAAAATAAAAAATTTTGTAAATATTAAGGGCTAAATTTTTTTATTCATTTTTATATTTAAGATCAAATTTAAAAAATATGTAAATATTAAAAGGTTAATTTTATTGCTAAATCAATAAAAAAATTTATTTAATTTAGAGTAGTTAAAATATTTAATTTCGAAAAGCTGGATGTTATAATAGTTAGGTAGGGAAGTAATTAACTATTTTGCTTTATAGATTCTGCTATACAAACGTAATTTAATCGAAAATTAAGGTAATTAAATTTTTAATTTTTAGTGTAAAGATTTAATAGTGCAGGGGCTACAATTTGAAAGAGACCGTACGACATCGTTTGCACGCTATAGCATTAGCTACCTAGCTAGCTAGCCTAGCCTATATTGTTACCACCACCTCCGAACCTGTCTCATCTAGTAAGCCTATGATTAGCTTAGATACTACTTAACTCGTAGGCCTTTATATCAAACAAAATTCATTTTTTATATAGTTAAAATTAAAAAATTAAAAATTATTTTAAGTTTGTATTTTTTATGTAAAATTTAGGTATAAATGTTAATATTATTAAATTTTTTTTATTAGATTTGACACTCTAATTTTTTTTAAAATATTTATTTAATAATTATGTGTAAAAAAGATATTATAATAGATTTGAAATAATAAAAAAAATTAACGATATATTTAGATTAATATATAATATTATAAATATTGATGTATCAAATTAAATATAAAGATTTAATCTAAAATATAATTAATGGATTGATAAGCTTCCCTTAGCTTAACCCACAAACTGATACTTAAATTATATCATTTTTCTCATTTTGCTGTTTTTCTTTTTTTGTTCAAAGTGGTATATAAATTACATTTCCCCCAAGTTAGTACCTCTGATAGTTAAAACTAAAGGCAAAGATATTCTAGTAGTACATGTAACACCCTTATACCTCACCCGACTATTGGATCAAGTATAGGAATGTTACAGTGGTTGTCAGAATAACAGACAACAACTCTCTATTTAGTTGAATTCCATATATTAAAAACATTTTAATTTCACTATCAGGGTTTGAAAGAGAAACCAAAATTAGGGTCATAAATAATTAATTAAAGTATTAAAATAATATAATAAAATATTATTATATTAATCTAAAACAAAACTTGATTACGAGGTTTAATTTGAAAATAGTGTGTTTTAATTGAGTTAGAACCTAATTGGAATAGGGGTAAAATGAATCAAAATATTGATAATGAAGACTTTACTATGAATATTAATTATTGTATATAAACTAGAATAGGAATGCGTTAAAAACTATAAAGTTAAATAAGTTAATAAGAAAAAAATTGAGTAAATGTGTAAATTAATAAAGAATATTTAAATTGAACTCAAAATAAATATATACAACAAGAAATAAGTCATAGATTGAGTGATTAAGTGTTAGCTTCCTTCCCGAAAGAGCTTAGATTCAAACCTAACTCCTCCCATTTCTTTTCCTTTTAATTTTCAACAACCTAGGATAAAATCCACATTAAAACAAATATTATATAAGGTAAAAATTAAACAAGAAATGGGTTTAGGCCAAATGGTTAGCACATTAGTTTCCTTCCTAATTCACTCAAGTTCAAATCCATTCTTCTTTTTTTATTTTATAATTTCACCAAAAACACCCCAAAAATGTATTCATATAATTAAAAGTAAAAGACAAACAAGAAATGAGCAATAGCTTAATGGTTAAGGCATTAGCTTCCTTAAGTGACTAAAGCTTGAGCCTTCTCCTCCTTCCTTTTGATTTTAATTTCAAGTTTTGGCAAAATATTGGAAAAATTGTAGGTGACGCCCTTAGGGTTTACAAACCCTAGGAGTTTGACCAAATTCTATCATAATTTGACTTAATATTTTACCTTTTCTCAAAATTCCAATAGAATTAGAATTCTACTATCTTTTTTATCTTCTTTTCCTTGCCCATTTTCAAATCCTAATAGAATTTCTCTCTATCTTTCTATTTATTCTCTTTTTTCTTTTCTCTCCTTTTTTTTTCATCAAATTGGTCATTCAATTGCTAAAATTATTTTTTCTCTCGATGTAAAATCAATCCTCGATAAATCGGTTCTATAACGATTGTTGAATTCATCATTGATAGCCTTTGTAATTCCATCAAGTTCAGTAAGTGTATCTTGATCTAAAGTTTAGGATCTGAAATCTCGTAGAAATTCTATCCGATATTGATATTTCAAATCAATTAGTCGATCTTTCACGGTTCTTAACGAATCTTTCGTTAATATTGTTGAATTTTGATAAATCCTAGAAAATAAACCCTAACCTATGTACAAATGTCATTTGAAGGACCTATTATAGGTGGATCTAACCAGATTTGAATGTGAAAGTTGTTGCTTGGAATCTCGGTGAAAAGTGTGTGTTCTTTTACAAGTGAATCGGGGCAAAATCGTGCCTACGATAGGGCTACGGCTACACGGGCGTGTAGACCACACGGCTCCTCACACGGCCATGTGCCTTCTGAAACCCTAGTTTTTTCATTTCTCATACGGCCTAAGACCTCCACACAGCCTACCACACATTCGTGTCTCCCCTGTAGGTTGATTTTGCAAATACCACACGGCCTAGCCACACGATCGTGTATCCCTTCCACACGATCTAGGCCTTCCTACACAGTCCGGTCACATGGTCGTATGTCCCCTATTTTTCAGATTTTATAATTGTTCCCTTTTTTTTAGAATTTACATTTTGCCCTTATTTTTCATATTTTACAATTTTACTTCTATTTTCTAAATTTTACAGTTTTTCTCATGTTTTCCAGATTTTAAAGTTGCCCTATTTTTCAGATTTTGCAATTTTGCCTCTATTTTCTAGATTTTATAGTTTTTCCCTTATTTTTCAGATTTTACAATTTCCCCCTGCTTTACAAATTACAACTTTGCCTAGAATTTTATTATATGTTCAATTTAGTCTCTAATTGATTCCCTAACTATTTTTAATGCTTTATTTTGTTCAATTGAGTCCTTAATAATATGAATAATATTAGAATCCATGATCTAATTGACCGAGTTAATATTATATAAACAGTTGCACGAATTGTGAACAATACATATGTCTATTGTATCTGTATCTATAATTGCCTGTATAACATGCCTTATGTTACCTTTAAATCGAACACAATAAGCATGAATTTTACTACTGAGTTGATCTATTATATGCATTTTATTTGCTATCGTATTAAACTATTATAGGCATATTGATTGCTATTGTATTGTTTTTTTAAAAGTATAATTAAATGCTATCGTATTAATCCGTTTTTAGCTTGTCATATTGCATTGCATAGAGTGAGACGATATGTACGGAGGAAGAAGTGGCAGTTTATCTCCAAATTTGTTGTGTACCCATAACCTAGTGGCAATTTTTATCCTTTAACTGCAAATATGTTGTACATCTACAACCCATCGACAACTTTTACATGCAAATATGTTGTCCATCTACAGCCCAGTGGCAGATTTTATCTGCGATATTTTGCTGTGCACCCACACGCTAGTGGCGGTGTTTATCTTTTAACTATAAATATGTTTTACATCTACAACCCATCGACAGCTTTTACCTACAAATATATTGTGCATCTACTTCCCAGTGGCATATTTTATTTGTGATATTTTGCTGTGTACCCACAGCCTAGTGGCAGGTTTCATCTATGAATTTTTACTTTGTATCCACAACCCAGTGGAAGATTTTATTTGTGAAACCAGTGGTGGTTAAACCACAACCCGGTGTGTAGGAGGTTGGAGTTCAAGGGAACTCTCATTGTGGTGTGAAGTGGTGGGATAAGATCTTTTCTGTTAAACCAAAACTATGTGACATTCATAAAGCATGTACATACAAACTGGATTTACTGAGATGACATATATATTTATATGTATACATTCTTGAAGTGGGCTGAAATATTGATGTTGTGGAATTGTTATTGTGTATTGTTCTATGCATTGTGTTTTTGTATACTTAAGCGTTTGCACTGGTTTACTTGTGATGGAACTCACATTAAGCTTCATACTTCACTCCCCTTTTATTTCTAGATTTAAAAATAACCCACTAGGTTAGGACATAGATTCGGCATATAAAGGGCTCAACTCAGATTTGTTTTTATATAAAAGTATTTTAGATTATTATTTAAAATTTCAGCTATTCTAAGAGAGTGTTGTTTTATTTTTAAAATTGTGGCATGGGATTTAGGTAGGGTTTATTTAGCATACATAAAATTTAATTTAAATTTAAAATAAGGTTTTTATTTAATTAAGGCATAAAATATAATTTTATTAAAACCAAGTAAAAAAATCACTTTTCCACTACTAGATTGTAGATAAAATTTGAGTAATAAATAAATGAGAAATTAACTAAGTTTTCTTAAAAGTAGTCACCATTACATAGGACAGTTAAATTAAATCGGTTTTTGATAACTCATGGGTTTTTATGAAAATAGACTATGTTTTCTTCCAAAATAAATAAATTTTTTAAATTAACTGCTTTATAAATCTCGATCGTTACTAGGTCGTTTCAGTGGTCAATGTAATCTCTCGAACTCAGGTCTAATGTCTAGGCCGGGTTGGGGAGTTTACAATATACATTTTACCTATCCCTATGGAGAATGATGTACATGCATAAGGTTGAGTTCTTTCTCTTAATGAATTCATATCCTAAAGTTTGGGTGGTACTATTGAGACGGACTTGATGAATTCACCAATATGTGAGGTTGAGTTTCTTACTCTTAATGAGTTCATATTCTAGAATTTGGGTGGTTCTACTAAGACGAACTTGATGAATACACCGAACTTAAATTGAGAGGATGAACTTAATAAATACTCTTCATGATTTCATAGTTCTGATTCGAGTGATCTATATTGAGATAGACTTGATGAAATCACCTACGTAAGTATGAAGAACTAACTACCTTTTATGAAAGACATTGGGTAGTCTTTCTAGAGCACTTACAAACAACCCAAGGTATATTGGCTAAAACTTGTTGATCTATTGCAAAACATCAATTGAATCTAAGATTAGTAGTGTGTCATGGGTTAACCCATATCTTAACAAGTTCAAAATTCGTTCATTTATTAAAGAGAAGAATCACTCATTTCACTATGTGCTAGTTCAAATCCACGAGATACTAGTGCTTAAGCGACTAGTTTCATTGATACTCTTCTCATGTTTTACCTTTCCTCATGTTTACAAAATTTTAAATTCTTTTGTATTAGTAGGAGAATGTTTGTAATGCAAAGAAATATTCTTTTTGTTTTTTAGAATTTTTTAAGTTGAGGAAAATCCTTTGACTATTGTAGAATATTTATAGTTGAGGAAATCCTTTGACTATTGCAGAATATTAATCCACTATTATTTTTTAAAATTGAAACTGCTATTTTACCATTTTGCCCTTTTAGAAAACAATATAAATGGCATTTCATTCTTCTCATTTTTAACAACAACAAGCAATCTTTTTTCCCTGATGTGAGCACGCCCCAGAGGTTACCAAGCTCGAGCATGGAGCTCAACACCATGCGTTCCATATGGTTTTTTACAAGCTGAATTTTAGTTTAATTATTGCTGGATTGAAATTTTAATATATTTAGTTTAATTACTTCAGTTGTTTTAATTTTCTTTAGTTGCTTTAATACTTAGTTTAACTAATTAAGTTGTTTTGAACTTTCTTTAGTTGGTTAAATAATTTTGGCATTTAATATGTTCTAGCTTAATTAATTTGCTATAGCCATTTAATTTGTTTAATTGTGCTTATAAGTGAATTAATTATTTGAACAAACTGTTACATGTAGTTACAGGAAGTTTAATGGACTGGCATTAAAAAAAGAGATAACTTTAGCTGTTATGAAGATGAATTGAAGGCCAGCAGCTGGATTTAATGGACAAACAGTTACAAGGAGTTATTTTCACCAGCCAATAAGTTTCCAAACGTTTTCTTCATAATGGTGGCTGTTCATTTACACCTTTGATTGGTTAAATTCAGCATTTACACAAGGAGGACCGTTCATGTGCCAAAAGATATTCATTTTAGGCTGGTGACCATTGGGCCATCCAAAGGGGAATTAAAAGGGCTGTTATGAACTTTTAGATGATCAAGCATTAAAACTAAATTTATTCAGCTTATTGGAGCTTATTATTAGCTCATTTGGAAGATTAACCAAGCTGCCATAGCCGTTACATATGTTAAGGTTTATCAAAGGTCACATAGTTTTAATTAGCTGAATTGAACTCAATTGAATGTGTGTGTCTATTCG
Source organism: Gossypium hirsutum (assembly GCF_007990345.1). Classification (NCBI taxonomy): domain Eukaryota; kingdom Viridiplantae; phylum Streptophyta; class Magnoliopsida; order Malvales; family Malvaceae; genus Gossypium; species Gossypium hirsutum. The sequence goes on from NC_053424.1 coordinate 93,378,161, forward strand.
GCTGGGGCTTGTCTCATGCCTATAAATACCTTGTTTCCAGCTTGATGTAAGGACTTTTTGCCAAATTTTATAAACAAGTGTTCTTTTGTGAGGGTTCTTCCTCTCTATTTCGTTTGAGTCTCGATTGGACTTATCTAGCTTGCTAGTGGCGTCAATCTAACTATTTCCTGAACTTATCACCATGCTTGGTGTGGTGTTCATCCATCTCAATATACCTTCGGTTCCTATCTCTTTAGATAACGGGTCAAGGTCCATCTACCTTCATCATTTTTCACTTAGGCAATATAAGTCCCGGGGCAATACTCTTTATAGTATTGAATCATTCTTGAAGCTTGAGTTCTATTTTCCATTCCACCCAATCTATCAACTATCCTTTAATTTTTTTGTTAGCCAAACCTATCCATAAACACTTAACCAACTTTCTGAAACCATATTTCATTATTATTTTTCCATACTTAGCCGATTCAAACATTTTGAAAAATTTGGAATGATATTTTTCGTTGACGATCGGGAACAACTACGACTCGACTCTCAACACTGAGCCGAATCGTATTACTCCCACAACTCGTTTATTTCTTTCACCACTTTTGTTTTTCGGTTTCGATTCCTTTGTGAGTAAAGCAATACCAATTGTGTTCCACATTCTTTATTCGGGTGTACGAATATTGAAGTACTGTGTTAACCTTGAGGGTGACGTGCACTACACAATTACATTGGTCAGGACGGATTCACTTCTATGGTAGTGGTTCTTCCACAACACAGTGATTATTTTAATATTTTCGCTCAATTAGCTTTTTTCCTGTCAATGCTAAAGTTTTCATTTTGCAGTAGTATATTTCTAACAAAAACCAATTTAATTAGTATTAATCAACATAATATTTTCTAACATTTCATAATTTATTACATAATGAATGCTATTAAATATTTTATAATCTTTAAATAAATATACTTTTATGATTTTTAAAATTTTTTAATATTTTAAAATTATTTTAAATTTTATTTAAGCTTAAATGTCAAATTAATTTATATTAACCAATTTTTTTTAAATTTTAATTTTGTACAAGTATATATCTTTTGGTATTTTGAATACATAATTTACTGTATCATAAATTCAATTTAATATTTTGTAACATGTTAATAACAAAAATGTATAGTTCTAAAATGTTAATTTTACACAAAAGAATACAAGCAATATGATAAATGTACTAAAATCTATACAATATTAACTAGCAACATATTAAAATTTATCAAGGGCGTAACTAGGGGGCTGGTAGGGGATTCGACCCCTCTGAAATGAAAAATTTTCCATTTAAGCCCTTTAAAATTTTAAAAATTTAAATTAGTGAAGTTGAAATTGTATTTTGCCCCCTAAAAATTATAAAAAATTGATTTAATCTTTTAAAAATTATAATGATATAGGCTATTAAAATAGTGAAATTGCATTTTTACTATCGTAAGAATTACAATTTAATTTCATCCCCTTAAACAAATTTTTTGACTTTACCCTGCATATTATATTAAACATGATTATGCCACATGAAAATTTTTAAATACAAAGTAAATATACAAAATTAACAATCTATTAATATTTTTCCAAGTCAATGGATTAATTCCTTTTAAAGTACATTTAGTAAAATTATTCGAAGTTAAATTGGTTAATAAATTAATTGAAAATCATTTATGACCCACATCTACTCAAAAAGGTTAGAATACTGGAAGAATTGAAACTAGTAGAAGCAGGGATGGATTCAGAGGGCACTGGGTGGTGGTCACCCCCCTTAGAATTTTCAGATTTTTTGCATTATGTATAAAAATTATCATGTATTTTAGATTTGGTGTCCACATTGTATAAAATTCGCTCCCTTGCCAAATTGTATTTCATATAATTCGCCCTTTAAGCCATAACGTTATACTTAATATTAACAAAGTATTTTTCAGTTTTTAATTATTTAACTTTAATAATAATAAACTATTAATGTATGATGGGCCTTGAAATAATAAACTTAAAGGTCTAATATGAACTTTACAGGCAAATTACAAAATTAATTGATTTGATTCATACACATACATATTAGGTTAGTGGCTTTGTTGTATTTTGATTTGTATGTCTTGTTAAGAAATTATCTTATTCTGGTAAGGTGTCAACACTACTGAGTGAAAAAGAAAGGAGTTTGATACTGAGACTGAGAGCACGAAGTAAAAAAATACAAATTATCTTCCTCTTGGCTCCTTATGCAAAAGACCTCTTGGTAAATATTTTTGCATAAATTATGTTATTTATTTATTTAACTTATTATTTTTTCTTTTTCCTAATATGTTGTTTAATATATTGTTATAGTCTTCAGGTTTTCGAATTAAATTATTGTCAACAAAAAGATCGAATCTTTTTTCAAGAAAAGGGTGTCAGAAAGTAATAATAATCAGTCGGTTCCTTAACCTTCTGTTATTACTAGAGAAAAATCAAATATTAGATCTTCTCAAGCTTCTGAAAGAGATATTAGGTATTCTCAGTCTCAAACTCTTGAACGAGATATCGAGTCTTCTCAATCCCAAGATCCTGAATAAGATATCGAGTTTTCCCAACCTCTTAAACGAGATATCAGGTCTTTTCAAGTTCCTAAACATCCTCGTAAGGTGCCAAGAGTCGAAACAAATGAGTTTGATTCTTCTTATTTAGAGCATGATCCGAGACTTTGAAAACCTATTTGGGATTACCCTCCAAATCAATAGAACGAAGTTCGTTGAGCTTACATTAAGTTTGGGTTATATCAACTGATTCCTCCAAGTGAGGCTCCAACATCTGCTTAGTTTATTGACAAGAATGGATGTCAATTTCTCCCATCTTGGCACAAGTTATTCTCGGATTGGCTCGAGTTTTCACCAAGAATGTTGTACATTGGCTTGTTTTCTCTTCAACAAGCCATTTGGGTGTCATGGAAATGCTTTTACAAGTTAAAGATTTCAATCGTGGATGTAACGCCCCAAAATTTTGAGAATTTAATTGTAAGACTCTACAGTAATTAAATCTTTGTATTTGTGGTTCTGTGCTCTGCTTTTGTGTTTAAGGTCTGGATTCGAGTCGCAGCGCTAAAAGTTTTGCTATTTAAAAAAAAAACCTTTAATCATGCATTACATAGTTAAGTTCAATTCAATGTAAACTTATGTCCAGAATGAGCCTGCTAGTTCATTGGTTTAGTGTTTGTATTCCGTTAGGTCCCATGTTCGAATCTCGGAGCATGCGATAGAGAACATTTTGCTAAGGGTTAGAAGTCTGTCGGGAAGTTATCAGAATTTTTAAATTTTTATCTCTTTATTTTTTATTTTATTTTGCCTTTCTTCTCTATCTTCTCTATCTTTTCTTCCTTTTTTTATTTTTTCTTTTTCAATTATTTTATTTTTCTTAATTCGGATTGTGGTTGTAAATAAATACAAATTTAAACGCTGTAAATCGTATTGATCAAAAGGTTTTTAAGTAAGTCACTATCAATTCGTTTGTTTCACAATTTTCCCTTCGTTCTTCGTAATTTGCTTTGAATCACAATGATTTATTTTAGTATTAGGTGGAAGTATCGGAAGTAATGAACAACGACACACCAGTTCCAGCCATTGTTGTTGAGTTTCTGGTAAGTAACAATTTTGTTGAAGGTTTCATGTTGAAACTTTAGACATAGTGTAATTGGGAATAGTTGTCAATTTACTGGCTTATTTGTGTAATTGGATGGTTGCGTTAGGCTTTGGAAGTCCCTTACATTGTTTCTACACCAAAACTACTTCAGGTGCATGCCGAAAACCTTATTTTATGCAAATTTTGGTCACCAAAAAACATGTTTGTTGACGCCACATGACTAGGCACATAGGCATGTGCCCAGGCCGTGTGGCTCACACGGCCGTGTGGTTGGCCTGTAACTCACTGTTCATCGAATTGAAGCCACACGAGCAAGGCACATTGGCATGTGTCCAGGCCGTGTGTATCCATGTTAGTGCAAAGTTCACACAAGCGACGGACACGAGTGTGTGTTTAGGTCGTGTAACTCACTATTCATGACTTAGGACCACATGTTCAGGGACATGGGCATCTGCCCAGGCTATGTGGGTCACATGGACAGGGACATGAACATGAGTCCAAACCATGTAACTCATTGTTTATACTTTCGAACCACATGGGCAGGGGACATGGGCGTGTGTCCAGGCTATGTGGCATATAAATAAGGTCCGGATCCTATTTTTAAGGCCGTGAGTGTTGCCTAACACTGATATTGACCTCCCCAATGTATGAATGATCTGAATCTGATTGTACGAGAACTCTCTAATGCTCTACAACTGACATATGAGTAACATAATTGTATGTGTATTGTGATAGTTATTGTGAGATAATTTAGAATGACTAAACACATATTGTGGAAATTTGTAGCATTTGCATGGGTTGGGATATTGTGAAGAAGAAAGTAATCTGCTTTGAATTATTGGCTAAGCCACAATGCGAATAAATCTAAATCTGGTGTTTTGTCACATTTTGATCTAGCAACTAAGTCGCGTCTCTGTAAATGTGTCAAACAGACACTCTGTGATGTGTAGGGTTGGTTAGGTATTGAACACCCTTAACGGTGTGTTAGGATGACCAAAGACGGTGTGTAGCGGATGCGGGTAGGAATATCTGCATCTGCATCTGAATTTGATCTATTTTGTATTTGATATTGAATTTGCTTCTGCATATGTTCTAATTTGTCCTGAATCTGAACTAAAATTGCTTCTGTTACCAAACCGGATCTTAGAATTCAAAAACTATCTTATAAACGTGTTCTAATAAACCAACTTCTTTTACGCACTGAGTTCACAACTCACTTTGTTATTGATTGGATTTTAGGTGGTTCTCAGACTTGAACGGGTCTGCATCGTAGGAGCTTGGTCTAGCTTTTATCTTTCTTCTAAATATTACTATTAGAAATTTTGGTATTTTATGATGTTATGGTATTTGGGAAGATTATATACATAGTTATGAGTTGTGATAGATTCTATGTGATGAATTGTTCATTTTGACTGTGTTATAAATGTGGTTTTTTCGTATCGATAATGTAACTCTCGGGACTTGGTTTGGAGCTTTAGGCCGGGTTTAGGGTGTTACAATGGAAGGTCAACGAAAGATATATGTAACAGCCTAAAATTTTAGAGGTGTCGGAACAGTGATTCGAGATCACTAAATCTGACGAATAAGATTAGAAAATTAAATAAAAATAATATTTAGAAGTGAGTGAGATATTAGAAGTATTTTTAAATAGGTGAAATTAAAATTTAAGGAGAAATTATTAAATAAATTGAGTGAAAAACGGGGTACCGAGACCTCGATTTCATAAAACCGAGTCAAAAATATTTTTATAAATATTTATGGAGTGTTAGTAATGTGGTATTAAAATTTCATGAGAAAATTTTAACGTTTCGGTGGTTAATTAAATAAAAAAGACTAATTGAAAAATGTGTAAAAGTTGCTAGAAGGATTAAATAGCTTAGTTCTCAAATAATGAAGGACCTAAAGTGTAAATAAGCCCAAGGGAGATATTTTGGGTGGCACAAGTAGAGAAAAATCAGAAAAATTGAGGAAATAAAGGCAAAATTGGAAAATTACAAAATTAACTAAATATAGGACTAAAGTGGAAATATCAATTTCTCTTTATTTTCTTCATTCTCATCAGCCAAAAATGCCATATGAGGGTTTTCTAAGCTGTTTTTTCATAATTTTTTCATCAAGTGAGTAAATTCTTGCCTTTTCTTGTAATTTTTGTGTTTTTAAGACTTTTACAACTAGGTCCTACTATCTAATTCATTAGTTTTTGATTCTATGGATGATTTTGGAAATTTCCATGGATGATTACAGAAATTTTATGATGTATTAGCGTGAAATTAAAGCTTTAATTTGGTTGTGAGATGATTTGTTTAAGTAATTTCAATAGAAATTGATGTTTAGAACCTAATTGTGAAAAATGTTAAAATTAGGGTTTGATGCTAAAATTCTGATTTCCAAAGGTTATGAAGTAGTTCAAAAGTGATAGAATAAAGTGTTAAATGAGAAAAATCAGCTCAATTGAGAGGTTAATTAAGCAGGGACTAAATTGTAAAAAAATTATAAAATTTGAGGTAAAAGTGTATTGCAAAAATTGAAGGGCATAAAGCATGAATTGAAATTGAATTGAAATAGATTCTAACGAGTAAATAATTTTATATTTTAGATCAAGAATCTGAAGATAAACGAGGAAAAGGAAAAGTTACCGATTAGTCCCTAAAATAGTACAAGTTTTACAATTTGGCCCAGGTAAGTTCATATGGTTGAACTTGTATAATTATTTGTTAATTTGAGAATGATATAATGTGTTATTTCATATGTTTGTATTGAATTATTAATATTGGGAAATAATGTGAAAAATTGAGTTAAAAGTCAAATTGAGAAAGATGTAGATTGAGAAAGATGCAGGATTGAGTACGTTCGTGTTGTGACAAGTGATGAATTGACGGATAAGACCATGGTTGATCCATGGCAAAGTGTGAAATGTAGATATGGTATTTCAATAAAGAAAACCATACTGAATGGTGAAACGTAGGTATGACATTTCCCATACTGAGTTGCGAAACATAGGTATGGTATTTCCATACTGAGTTGTGAATTGTGGCACTGAGCAAACGACGTATACAAATCCATAAGACCTCCATTAATTTGACAAGTGTTGGTAGGTGATAGTTGAAGTTAAGTGCTAGAATATGATAGGATATTTGATATTGAGCTCAATTGTATGGACTCATCATTTGAGATTGTATTTGGCAAGAATTGATTGCATAATTTTGTTTATTGAATTGTTTATGAATTTTTGGTAAGGTTGTTATTAAGAGCCTATGAACTTACTAAGCTTTCATAAGCTTACTTTGTGTGTTAATTGCTTCTGTAGATTTACGTGATATCAACGGATCAGATCAACACATATGGGAGCACTATCCAGAATTCCACTGGTAGATTTTGAATACAACTTTTGATTTATATGGCATGTATAGGATAAAGTTGAAAGATGTAGCTTTGAAACATTAATATAGATATGCTTGAAAATCTATGTTTTGAAGTTGGATTTGATAGGGTTATGAATGAAGTTGTTTTTTGTAAACTTAGGTTAAGAAGTATTATGTTAAAATGGTTAATGAAAACTTTTGTTTTTAGTTGAATTAGTTGCTTGGCTGAGTATATTTGTGTGCTTGAATATCAAATGCAAGTAGGTCGTAAAAAGGGTGAGAAATGTGGTCTTAAAATAGCCTATTTTCGTCCATATGGGTAGACACACGGGCGTGTGTCTAGGCCGTGTGTGACACACGGTCTGCCCCACGGGTATGTGATCTAGCTGTGTGTCCCCTGCATTTTAAATTTTAGCTTCGAATTGACCACACGGATAGAGACACGGCCGTGTATGACACAAGGTCTGCACCATGGGTATGTGATATGGCTGTGTGTCCCCTGCATATTAAATTTTTGTTTTGAATTGTCCACATGGGTAGAGACACAGCCGTGTGGAGGATACGATCTTAGGACATGGGCATGTGCCTAGGCCGTCTAAAGTCTGCACCTTAAACACGAAAATTAAATTTACCACACGGCCTAGCACACGGGCGTGTGTCTCGGCCATGTGCCCTTAATTTGGCAATGATGTCATAAATAGAGAGCTCCATGGGCAAGGGACACAGGAGTGTCCCAAGCCACACGAACGTGTGAAATCCACACGGGCGTGTGGCTCTCCAAAAATGTGAAAAAACTTCTAAGCGTTGAAAAAGTTCCGGAAGTTCCCGGTTTAGTCCCGAATCATCCCCGATGAGTGTTATGGGCCTCGTAGGCTCGTATAAGGAACGTTATGCATATGTTTATACGATTTTAATTTGAAAGAAATTTTATGCCCTGGTTTTGTATGATTGTTTATAATTTAGTCTGGTAATGCCTCGAACCCTGTTCCGGTGTTGAATATGGGTAAAGGGTGTTACAATATAAATGTCCTTTTGTTATTCATATGGATAAGGATACAAGTTCTTTACATAATAATGCAATGAAAAATTGTCTCGATCTTTAGAATTCCTTGCAAAATATTAAGAGGATTATTAAGAAAAAAAAATCTAAACAAGTTGCAAGAAATCGGTTACAACTCAAAGTGTCAATAGAGGATGTCAAGTGGCTTGTATTTCAAGGTTGTGCCTTTAAGGGACGCGATGAAGCATAAGATTCAATAAATTGAGATGACTTTCTTGAACTAATAAAACTCCTGGCTTCTTATAATAAAGATGTAGGGGCAATTGTCTTAGAAAATGCCCTTCAAAATGCACAATATGTCAGTATGACTATTTAAAAGGATATTATTTCTATGTTGGCGAGTAAAATCCAGGAATTCATTTGAAAAGAGATTGGAGATTCAAAGTTTTTCATTATAGTGGATGAAGCTCGTAATGAGTTAAACAAAGAAAAAATGGTAATTGTATTATGATTTGTTGATAAATAAAGTTTTATACTTGAACTATTCATTTATTTGGTTCATGTGAGGGACACCATATCATTAGCTTTGGAGAAGGCAATCTGTGAAGTTCTTTTACATCATTGCCTTAATGTGGATGATATTCATGGTCAAGGATATGATGGTGTAAGTAATATGCATGGAGAATGGAATGACTTGCAAGCAGTATTTGCTATAAATTTCAATTTGCATACTATGTTCACTGCCTTGCTCATCATCTCCAATTAAATCTGATAGCTGCATCCAATAAGGTTATATTCCTATTTGTCAAATTTTTTTTTACTTGACTGGTATAATCAATTTGGTTGCTTATTCAAGCAAGCAACATGATCAATTAAGAGACATTGAGGCATCTCATATCGCAGAATTGATTGACAGCAGTGAGTTTGAAATTGGCAAAGGGAAAAATCAAGTTGGTACTATCCAATGTCCAAGAAATACCCAATGGGGATCTCATTTAGCTTATCTTAATAGTTTGATGAGGATATTTGATTGTAACACCCCTAACCCGTCTTCGTCACCGGATTAGGGTTACAGAGCATTACTGTTCAAGCAGAAATCATTTAACATTATAACATAAAATAAATTAATTTTATTATAAACCAATCATTCATATGCATTTTGTCCCTAAATTGAGCCTTTGAGGCCCTAAAAACACTTAAAAGCAATTCGAGACTAAATAAAAACAAAACATAAGTTTTAAGAAAATGAAGCAAAAATGTGAAAACAGGGGTCACGGCCGTGTGGCCAGGTCATGTGAAATTGGAAGAGGGGCACATGGCCGTGTCCCAGCCCATGTCCTCACCCGTGTAACTCACTGAGAAAGGTCACACGGTCGTGTCGCAAGCTGTGTAACTCTCTGAGTTGCTACACACGGCTGTGTAACTCACAACTTGAAACATTAAAATTTTACAAATGACCAACGGCCGTGTGAACCAAAAAATTTACCTAAAATCAAGTCATTTCAAGTTCAATTCATACTTAACCATTCAAACCATTTGGGCACATATTCAAGGGATTCAAACGTCATTCAAACACACATAAACATGCCATTTCAAACATCTTAAATCACCTAACCAATATGCCATTCAAAGGCACCACAATTGTATCAAACATTATGAATCAAACCAAAGCAAATTAACCATATCTCAATCATACAACCTAGTTCACTTAACTGCCATACATGACCATTTGCAAACCATCAAAACATACTAAAAGAACCTTAACTACAAGCATTTAAAAGTGACCAATATGACATAACTTGGTAAGGCATTAAAGTGCACCAAACCAACATAATCGCAAAAGCTTAAACATACCAAAACATACATTACAAAGATCCCATACATGCCATTATTAACCTTGGCCAAAATACACAAAATCTATCAAAATGATTGCAGGATAGTGTGATAGGTCTCTGACGAGCTTCCAACTGATTGAGCTTCCGAGAATCTATAAAACAAAGGAAAGTAACTACGTAAGCAACAAGTGCTTAGTAAGCTCATATTAACTTTAAACATAACTTACCATTTCATTAATACAATTTATAGATAAGGAATATATCATTACCAATACCATAAACTTAGTATAAGCCTATACAACATCATCAAACTCACAAGTTAGTACACTTGTTCATGATACAAATGAATTCAACCATAAAATAAGTAGTTTTCCATATGTAAATACATCATTTAGATCATAAATCTTTTCATAAGATCATGATCAATTCCATTTGAATACTTACCATTTCATTTCCTTTTATTACCTGTTGAACCATATAGAATTACATTAGATACTCGAGAAAGTTCACACATAGTGTGCCTTTACATATAACCGTAACCTTTCCTTTACATCAATGCTCACATGAGCTGTGAAATGGGTCTACTCACACGAGCTGTAGGTCAGAATGTAAGCTACAAGATGTTACTCACACGAGCTATGGAGAATCTGCAACAAATTTAGGACCTCAGCCATCAGTAAAACATTCAAGATCAACACTTGAAACATGAAATCCCTAATGACATGTCATTTGTATCTTAAGAATTCTTAAGGTTCAACCAGGACTTGTTATCCTTCAATTCACCATAACATGGATACATTTATATATAAATTCATTTATTTTAAAATAACATAGCAAATAGTCTATTTTGCTCATATTAGAATGATCATAATTCATATGAACTTAACTCGATGACTACGGAGTAGAAGTAGAATCGAACACTAATCCGAAGCTTTAGCTTTTTCTTAATTTAAGTTTGGTTGTGATTTATCTTGATCTAAATAAATAATTTCATTCAATTAAGTATTTCTAGAATTCAATTTAATCCATAATTCATATTTATGTAAAATTATGAATTTCCTCCTAACATTTTAACTTTTCACAATTTAGTCCTTAAGCTCATAACTTGAATATAACTCATTTTAACCTAGATCCATGTTAACCAATGTCACAAGGGACATTGAAAAAACTCTTAATTATAAAAAATTCAAAATAAAATAGATGGATTTAAACTTTCAACAATTTAGTCCTTAATTACAATTTCACAAAAAATCACTTAATAAAACATGTTTCTTTTAGAACCAAAACAAATAATCTATCAACTAACACCAAAAACTATTCAAAAACATCCATGGTAAATCCCTCAACCTATAAAAATTTTGCAAATTAACCCCTGGGCAATCTAGATTAAGCTAAAATAAACTCAAAAACATAAAAATCATTAAAAACGGGGCTTGAATTCACTTACATGCAGCAATACAAGCTTGACCAAAAGTTTCTTCTTCTCCAATGGCTAAACTAGGGATTGAAACCAAATGAAGATATAATTTGTATTTTATGTTTTATTAACTTAATTTTTCTTTTATTTACTAAATTACCATATTAACCTTATTACTAATTCAAAATTTCAATAAAACCTATCTATGCACATCCAATAACTTTAAATATGGTATATTTACCATTCAAGTCCATTAAATTTCATTTCCATAGCCTTTTGACCCTTTTAACTAATAGACTAAACCTTTTCCCCTTTTACGATTTAGTCCTTTTCACCTTATTAACCATTTATACTTAAAAATTTCTTAACGAAACTTTAATACGACCTTCATATAATTTCTTAGACCTATAATAAATATTATAATAATAACTCATTTGTTGGAATTGTGGTCCCAAAACCACTTTTTTCGACACTACTGAAAATAGATTGTTACATTGATTCCATCTGTGTTGTATTACAATATATCATCAAGTCCGACAACCTTACTCAAATGAGGGAAGTCAATGGAATATATGATGCAATGACATCTATTGAATTTATTTTCATCTTTCATTTCATGATTGAGATGCCTAGAATCATTGATGATCTCTGTCAAGTATTGCAGTATAAATCCCAAGATATACTAAATGCGATGCAGCTGGTGTTATCAACTAACACACTTATCCAGAAATTCAGAGAGCATGGGTTGGATCTTTTGTTTGAGGAAGTGAAGTTATTTTGTAAAGCTCATGAGATAGAAGTCCCTAATTTAAGTTCTCCGTACAAAGCTGGTTAAGGTTGGTCTCACATCCAGAGGGATAACCTCACAATTTAGCATCACTATCGATTTGATATATTCATTGTTGGCATCAATTCATTGCTAACATAAATGAATTATTTCTTTAATGATAGGATAGTGGAGTTACCTGTTATTAGCTTCGGTTTGGATCTACGCGATAATTACAAAACTTTTTGGGTGGAAGATATTTGCAAGCTTATGAATGATTTTTATCAGGAAAATTTTACAGAACAAGAAAAGCTACACAGGAAGATTCAATTGAAGCATTTTCAATGTAACATCCCTTACCCGTGTCTAACGCCAGGACAGGATACGAGGTATTACCGAACTTTAACATAAGCACTCAGCCAAAACCGGGCCATAAAAAACTTTCATTTTATTTAAAACGTTTTGTTCCCAAGTACAAAATCCCTTAAATGGGCTTACGAGTCCCAAGTCATACATTGAGGTAGTTCGAGACTAAATCGAAGAGTTTGGAAATGTTTGAGGACTTAAAAAATTTTCATCATTAAACAGGGCTACACACCCGTGTAGAAGGGCAACACGCCCGTATCCCAAACCCGTGTGAATTTAATTCCAAATTCGAACCTACAGGGGTTTTCACACGGCCAAGCACACGCCCGTGTCCACAGCCCATGTCCTTCACACGGCCACGACACACCAGTGTTGTAGGCCGTGTGTAAAAACCTTGATATTCTGTTTCTGATGTCATCAACTCTTAAGGGTCACACGGCCAAGGTACAAGCCCGTGTGCTAGGTCGTGCCCTTCATACGGCTGAGACACACGATCGTGTCTCTGCCTATGTGTTTACTACCATGCATACTGACTTGTGAAATTGAAGTGCAGGGGACACACGGCCGGACTCCACACCTGTGGGGCAGACCATGTGTCATACACGATCTAGACAAACGCCCGTGTGTCTGCTCCTGTGGAAAAAAATAAGGCTATTTACCAAGCCTTTTTGCCACCCTTACTTACACTAACTTACACAAGATCAACCAAACCAATACAAGCATAACATATATATAACCAAATCAGCCACAGTTATTGGAAATTTGCATCAAATGCATCTAATAATAATTAATATTAGCCAACATTAATGGCCTATACAAAATGTTATCACATCCATCATACGAGCCAACACTTATGGCTAATCGAACAAGACACTAAACCAAAGATTTGAGTCCCTATACATGCCAAAATTACAACATTTAAATTAACCATACCAAAAGCTTCAAGTGATAGTGTGACCAATGCCTCCGACGTCCCTTGATCCCCGATACAAGCTTTACAGCACTATAAGAAAATGGAAAGGAATGGAGTAAGGAAAAAGCTTAGTAAGTATGCATATGCAAATAATGTATAAGAAGGAACTCATTCGTCAGATGATAATTTATTAAACTCGAATAATATATATATCATTTAGACCTCTCTATCTTACTCTTCACTTCATTTACGCATACTTGCTACATCTCGTCACATAATAAGGCCTTATTCATAAGTTTAGTACACATATCTGTAATCACACGTAAAAATAACTCAAGTTCATTCTCTCTAATGATATACTTCATCGAAATTATCACCAACTCACCTTTTGAGTTACCCGTTGAACACTCAGAATAGTAATGGATAAACGGGAAGTTTGCACCTAAGTATCATATAAGTAGCCAAAGTTACCTCATACTATGTAATGCTCACATTTTAAGCTACTCACGGGCCTTTTTACCTAGTCAGTACCTGGACTCCATAGCATTATCACGTAATGCCTGCTCATTAAGCTACTCACGGGTCTGTACACAAAGTCAGCACCTAGACCCATATAACGTTAACATGAAATGCTCGCTTAGCAAGTTACTCACGGGTTTTGTCACGAAGCTATTACCCGGACCCACATTACATATAACATTCATCTCATGAACTTAGACACAACTCATGAGTTCAGACCACATAGTTTCTCATGACCTACTTTGTGTATCCTATACTATTCCTGAGGTTCAACGGGATTTCAAATCTAACCCGATGTCATTGCACTTGCTCATAATGTAGGTTACTCTTATATCACATTATTCATACTTTCATGGTAACGAATAAGATTATGATACATGATAACAATAAAACATTTAAATATATATATATCAACACATTTAAAAGTAAGCTACAATGACACATTATTTACATATGTACTTACCTCGGTACAAAACGATGGGAACGAGCTTAATCCTCGTAAACTTTGTTCTTTCCTCGATCAAGACCCGAATCACGTTTCTCTTGATCTAAAATTTCAAAATTTAGCTTATTTAATACTCAAATCATTCAATTCAACTCAAGACTCATACTTTGGTAAAATAATCATTTTGCCTTTAAACTTCGCAAAAATTGCAATGTTACCCTTAGGCTCGTAAATAAATGTTTATCAAATTTTTGTAAGTCTTAAGCCTAGTCGAACCCTTTTTACTCTTATAGTGACCCAAAATTCCCATTATTTCACCGCATTACTATCTATTTTACAATCTTTACAAAATGGTCATATTAGGGTTTTCATGAGAAGTTCTTTCACAAAAGTTATTTATTTAACAACCAAGATTCATTTTCTTCCCTAAAAACCCAGCAAACATCATAAATCCTTTCATGGAAAATCCCTAAACTATCAACCATTTTGCAAATGATCCTCCCATTAGCTAGCTCATGCCATAAGGGTTCCAAAAGTACAAAAATTCAAAAAATAAGCATATTAATCACTTACTTGCAAGAGGATAACCTAGCTGAAATTTTAAAGCTTCAAAACCCTTCCCTTTGCTAAAAATTTCGGTGGTGGTGAAGAAGATGAGAAGGTGATATCATCTTCCCTTTATTTTATTTCTATTTTAATTATTAAGCCACCAAAACCCACCTAACATCTGATCATTTGAATTTTCCTTGTCTCTTGGCCGGCCATCACTTATCCATTGGCCCAATTTCACTTTAAAGACCCCCAATATAGGTTCTCTAGCAATTTGACACCTTTGGCTATTAAAATAGGACTTTTGCACTTTATGCGATTTAGTCCTTTTTCACAATTAAGCTCACAAACGCTAAAATTACTTCACAAAAATTTTCATACACTCAAATAATCATGCTATGACACCAAAATAAGAATAAAAATAATTTATCAACCTCGAATTTGTAGTCCCAAAACCGCTGTTCCAACTAAGCCCAAAATTGAGCTATTGTATTCAAGTTGATGCTCATTAAAGCACGGAGTTGTAGAAAGCTCTTACAATTGTTGAATTCTGTCAAGTGCTAGCTAAGACAAATAAGTCAAGTATGTATCCTCTTTTTGATAGAATTATGCATCTTGTGCTAACTCTTCGCATGTCTATTACAACAACTGAACGAGCATTCAACCATGAAAATTGTGAAGAGAAGGCTTTGCAATAGAATAGAGGATGATTTTCTTTCAACTGACTTGGTGGCATACGTCGAAAAAGAGATAGCTCGAGACTTTTCAATAGATTCTATCATTGATGAGTTCGATCTTATGAAAAAGCCGAGGGTGCAGTTTAAGATGCTTAGTATTGAGAAATAGGACTAAGGCCAAGTTTCTTTAATTTAATTTTTTGAATTATAATGATATTTATGAAATTTTGAGTATAGTATTAGTTATTCCTTTTTGCATATTGGAAAGAAATATCTAATTTTATATAGTGTGATTTTTTTTCGTTTCATTTTTTATAGTTAAATCATTTATGCTTTTTAAAAGCACATTAATTTGATTTGTTTGATAAGAAAAAAAAATATTCGAGAAGAAAAAAATGTTAAAAAAAAGTTGTTCGAATTTAGAAGTTTCACCTCCTTGAAGTAAAATCCTGGAACCGTCCCTAAGTAGAAGTGCTAATGCAACTACTGCTACATTAACTAACATTGACAATGGTAGGGAATATGTGCTCTCACTGTTCTTTGCTTGTTTTCTTCTCTTATGCAATTTAGGTTGATTTTAGTAATGCTTTTTAGATGCAATTTTGACATGAAAAGGACTTTTGAAGCAAAAAAAAAAAAAGAAGCTAAATAAAAAACTTTTTGCTGAAATTTTTGGCTTTTCAATACACTTTTGGCCAAATGAAGAAGCTAAATTTTTTAGCTTTTCTTTTTCCAAAAGCACTTTTCAAAGCTTAATTACTTTTTCACCCCTCCAACACACAGTACTTTCCCTTCTCTGGTTCTCCTTTCTCTCTCATTTTCTTTGCTTCTTCCATTTTCTCCAAGGTACTTTTGCTTTCTCTATCCCGCTCTTTCTTTCTACCATCCTTTCATTTCAACTCTCGTTTTCCTCCATTTCAAGTTAAGCTCTTTTTGGTTCCTACTTAGTTTGGTTGCTCCCTATTTCAAGTTAACTTTCTAGTTTCACCTTTGATTTTTTTGGGTTTTCTATTTGGATGCTGAGTTTGATTCTTTTGTTGGGTTTTTCCTTTTTCCCCATTTCACTTTGATTCTTTTGCTAGTTTTTTCTTCTTTGATTTGCTGGTTTGTTTCCCATCAGTATCTTCTAGAGTTTTGTTTGATGTTATGGTGAAACTTCTGAAGAACATGAACGATTAGAAGTTCTTCTTTTTCAATTTTGTTTAACACTTGAATCTGCTTATTCCCACCTTTAAAAGTGCTTGTTTAGACTCAATGGACCACTCTTTTTTTCCTAGAAGCAATTCTTAGACCTTCTGTGACAAGTATTTGACTTCAATTTGTTCCAGAGACACCTTACCGTTCCAAAGTCAATCTTATTTACTTTGCTCTGTTCTTTTTACTTTCTTTTTCTCTCTCATTGTGTCTCTTTGCTAAATCTAAGAATATAATACTAAGAAACTCATTTAGAGAGAGAAAGAACAAAAAAATCACAGAAGAGTTTGTAAGAGATAACAGAGGAATAGAGTAATTTAGAACAAGATGCCGTTGAAAATTTACTATCACACTTGCTGATCATCAAAATCCCATTCCCTCCCCTTTTTTGTGTTTTTGGTATGTTTTTTGATCCAAAATTTTGATAAAAAATTGTCCTTATGTTGTTTTCTTGATTACCTATTTGCTTAAAGTTCATTTTTTTCCTTTTTGCAGTTTGCTTAAATTACCCATTTGCTTTCCATTTACTTTCCAACCAAACTTCTTTTATCCAAAGCCATAAGTAAAAAAAAAGAGAAAGAAACATACTTATTGTTTCAACATTTAAACTGTAGTGGCAGATTTAATTAACAGTAGAGTCAGGCAACAAAACTCACATTGGCTTAAATTTAAATCCCTAGTTCATTTTCATTGTTTTTCCTAATTTTTCAGGTTGCTTCTTTATATCAAGATACTTCTTGCTTTTATTTTAATATTTTATTATAAATTCTCAAAATTTAGATTTGCTCAATCATGTTGAGTTTTTCATATATTTGTTCTTGTATTTAATGCTCTATTTAGCCATTGAATAAAAGAAGGAAAACAAAATAATTGACACTAAAGATTTCTTCTTATTTGACAGAAGACAAAATGTTTACATGTAATGAAATGAAAGTTGAGAGAGATGTAGTAATAATTATATATATAAGACTGCTTGGATCCATTAAAAAAAAAGCTTCTTCACATTCCAGCTCTTATACAACTTTGTTTATTGTGTCTGCTTTATTCAAAAACACCATGTCAAATGTTCCATTTCATTCCTTTGATACCCTATTTAACTTCCTATATTTGCACTTTTTATTTATGTAATTTGATGTTTGTTCTGTGAAAGCATTTAATTTTGAACTCATCGATTCTTACTCTGCCATTCTCTCCGTGCAGCCTTCACTGACATTATGTAAATTTTTATATACATTCTACACTTAAATTTTTGATCTGTTGTGTCCAAAGTGCAGGTAGAAGATAAAATTTTATATCAATTCTGCACATAAATTTTTTGTGAGAATATCTTTCTTTTTATTAATTGTGCAATATTATGTAATAATTATCGTACTCATGTTCATTGTAACCAGTGCAAATTAGAAGAGGACTTGCCTTTCTTCTTCAAAGATACATATTTTTATCTTTGTTTCTTCAAGGTATGCTTTTTTATTTTCTTTTTCCTTTTTTACTTTCTCCTTGAGAGGTAAATGGCTTTGGTCTCTATATATGATTTTCTTATTTTTTTACTAGCTAAAACGAATATGTTCATATACACAATAGATGAGTACTTCGACGATTGAAGTTAGTGGAGAAAAGGTCAAAACAATGTGGGATAAGATATTGACAGACATATTCTATGATATTTTTATTAAAGAGATATTAAAAGGCAATAGACCTGGTACTCATTTCATAAAAGATGGATGACTAAAAATAATGACCAACTTCGAGAAAGAAAAAGGAAAGGTTTATTCACAAAGGCAACTTAAAAATATGTGGGATGCCTTGAAAAAAGAATGGAAGGCTTGGAAGAAACTTAAAAGTGAAGATACTGGTCTATGGTGGAATCCTATAAAAAGAACCGTTGATGCCTCAGATAATTGGTGTGAGAGTAGGCTAAATGTACATTAATAATTCTTAACATTTTTGTTTTTTCTTATTTATGAATTTATTGATAATTTCTTATTAAACTACCAATTTATATGTAGTTTTTTCCTGAAGCTCAAAAATTTATAACATTGGCCATTGATCTTGAATTCGAAGGGAAGTTGGACTAGATGTTCATAGGGGTAGTTGCAACCGGTGATAAAACATGGGCACCTTCTTCTGGTACACTCCGTAGTGAATTTTTTGAGGATGTTGACAATGACATACTTGAAGAGAATGAGGAAGAAAATGCGAGAAATGATCACATTTCAAATGATGTTCATATTGATGGAAACGGTTAAAAAAGAAAAACACATTACATATCCACTTTACATTTTAAAATTGGAAGGAAGAAATCCTCAAAGCTAATTGAGGGGCTACAAGATTGTCCGGTCAAATTGAAAAATTATGCAATGCAACTGACAATATGAGTCAAGCCACATGTAATTTGACTCATGCTATGGATCCATATGGTATTCCATAAGCAGTCAAACTGCTTGATAGCATGTCGGAGGAAGTTCCATAAGCTAGTTCACTATACTTTTTCTCACTAAAATTAGTACTCAATAAGGACAAACGAATTATGTTTTTTTTATCAATTATCCCAAGATTAGAGATTTGTGGCTTAAGATGGAAAAGGAGGAGAGTTGAAAATTTTCTAAGGTCTAGAGATATGTACTATGTGACTAAACAACAATGCTAAACTAGTTTTATCAATAGTTGTTTATGTTTGGTTTTTTTATATTGAATTTATGTTCTACTTATTTATGTGTAATCTAGTTTTATCAATAGTTGTTTATGTTTGATTTTAGATATAAAATATTTTCAAAAGTGATGAGTATGGTTGACAATTTGAGCGGTGATGAAAGTGATGATGAAAGGGAGAAGAAAGAGATTTTACAATACATGGAATGTTTTAACCAATTATTTTTTGTTGCATCTTCTTCTGTGCAATTGTATTATGAGAAGTGTATATTGAAGCAACTATACATGGATTCAAAAAAGTCATGTGAGGCATGGATCTGAGAGATCCTTAACTGTCATGAATCATATTGTATGATTAATTTTAGGATGTAAAAAATTGTATTCACAAGTTTGGTGAGAGTTTTAGAGACAAGAAACAATTTGCAAACTTCAAGACACATATCTTCTAGTGAAATGTTGGGAAATTTTTTTACATCTTGGGCACCATTGCAAAAGTTTTTCAATGTCGAGAAAGATTTCAAAGGTTTTGGAGCAACAATAAGTTGATACTTTGCAATTGTGCTTCAGAAATTTTTAAGGATGACCATTGATCTAATTGCACCCGATGATCATTTTTTAGCTCAATACCCGAACAAATATGAAATGATTCTAGATATATGCCGCATTTTAAGGTTAAAATTTAATATTATAATATTATATTCTAATATTTTTTCGATTAAAAATATGCATGAGACTAACATGATTATTTGTTCAAGATTGCATAGGTGCAATTGATGGTACTCATATTGCCGCTATTCTTCCACCAAATGAACAAATTCCCTACATTGGAAGAAAATGTGTCACAATTCAGAATGTTATGACAATATGTGATTTTAATATGTGTTTCATCTTTGTTATGGCTGGACGGGAAAGATCGGCGCATGAGACTAGAATATTTCTTGATGCATTTTGAGTTCCAGAATACAAATTTCCACACCCACCAAATGGTAAGATATTCTATTTATTTCTTTTTTAAAATAATAAAGTATAAGTTCTTTAATTGATAATTTAAACAAATAAACAACTGTTGGAATTAATTGTTTATCATATTATGACATGTAGGAAAATATTATCTTGTTAATTTTGGATATCCTCAAATGAAATGTTATATTGGACTATATAGAGGACAACGATATCATTTACCTAACTTTCGTAGAGGTAAACCTATATCTCATAAAGAAGAGATATTCAATCATTCACATTCATCATTACGTAGTGTGGTTGAACGAACTTTTGGTATTTAAAAAAATCGGTCATTTTAAGGGATATGTTAAGTTATAATTTTGAAAAGCAAACGACGGTCATTGTTGTTATTACAGCGATACACAATTTTATCGAAAAACATGTTGGTCGCAATGATGCAGATTTTATGGAATACGAAAATTTTAATAGGGCATATGAGAATATTATTAATCCAGAAGATGCGCATGATGGAGAAAGTGGTGATGATGATGGTGAATCAAACAATTCACGTCGTTTTGAAATAGAATTAACAAGAGATACTATAGCTTCTAGTTTAATGAATTCAATTTTAATTTCAAATACTAATGTAAAATTTGTAATACTTATATTTGGTATATAAATATTACACCTTTTTGAAACTTTAATCCAAATACATGTAATATTTTAAATTGTTAGGTTTATATTTTCTCTATTTTATTAATATCTAATATGGGTTATATATTCAAATTATATTTTAAAATAAAATAATACAAATGTGTTAATATCTAATTACAAATATTAAATGGTTATATTTAAATATTTAAAAGATAATTTATATATTCTAATTAAATTTTATAAATAATTAATATTAATTGTTTAAAAATATTTAAAATTTATGTTTCATATATTAAAATATTAACAACAAGTTAAAATAAATTATTTTTTATATTATTGCTAAAATATCATAATATTAACTAATTTGAACATTATTTAAATGTATATTTGTTACTTTATAATACCAAGTCTAAAATGGAGATTTTATTTTTCAAAAGTACTTTTTGACAACAATACTAAACACTTAAAACTTAAACCAAAATTTTCAAAAGTACTTCTCAAAAACATTTTTTCGCAGTACTTTTCAAAAATAATACTAAACTAGCCCTTAGAGTTAAGAATGTGGATAATCACATATCTGTTATAGCATATCAACTGTGTTAATAGTTGTTTTCCCTGCTTGATAAAGCAATTGTTCTTGCCACCCTTTTCAAAAATCCTATCTCTAATAATTTTATTAGAATTTTAAGTTATAACATCCATGTATACTAGGGAGATAATATCCATGAATTTTAAAGATTACTGTTGTTACAATGCATCTCCTTAATTTTAGTTATGTATTTTTAATATTTTAAAATTATTTTAGATTTTATAATTTTATTTAAGATTAAATGCCAAATTAATTTAATATTAACCAATACAATACAATTAAAGTAAATATCTTTTGGTATTCTGAATAAATGTTTTACCATATTATAAATTCAATTTAATATTTTATAACATGTAAATAATAAAAAATGTATGGTTTTAAAATGCCAATTGTCTTAAACATACAACCAAAATAAATAAAGAAGTATATACATGAAAGAATACAAACAATATAACCAACGTAGTAAAATCTATATAATATTACTCAACAACATATTAAAATTATTATTTTTGAAAAACATAAATACTCGACCAAAAGATGATAACTTAAAATTCACTTATTAAAATTTATAAAGATATATGAATATTATATACAGCATTATTACGTCACATGAAAAATTTATAAGCACAATACAAATATACAAATTAAGAATATATTACTACTTTTTCCTAAATAATTACGTCATCAATGGATTAATGTCGTTGAAAATACATTAGTAAAATGAGTTGAAGTTAAAATGGTTAAAAAAATTAATTGAAAATAATTTTACTAGAATGTTAAGTTATTACATCCATGAATACAATAGAGATCGTATCAATTTGGGAATTTCAAAATCAAAACACTAAAAAACATCATCATTAAAAATTAATGTTATTATGATACATCTCCTCAATTTTAGTTATTCTTGTAACAGTTCGCTCAGCATAGACCGTACGATATTTTGTTTGGTGTATAATTGAGTAAGCCAAGATAGAAAAATGATGAGATTGGTAAATTATCCATTAAGTGTCTATGTGGCGTATTACGTGGATTCAACAGTATGCCTATTCGCGGAATGCCTCGTTGGAATTTGCCATTTGGTTGACTCTTGGGTTTGGCGACTCTTTTGTGAGACAATCTATCAACCCTAGATATTTTGGACAAACTTGTTGTAATAGCCCAAATTTGCCTGGGCCCGTGAAATGAGATAAAATAAAAATAAAAGTCCATGTTAATGTCCAACTTACAAACAGGCCTAAAGGCCCGATAGCCCAAACTCGGTTACACTTGTAGCCCAACTGGTCTAAACCAGAATACCTAAACTACCCAATACCCGGTTCCACCCAACCCACAAATGGACACGGCCCAAGAGGCCCAAACTGTAAACTAAGGACAGAAGACCTAGGGTTTCAGAAACCCTAGGCGCCGCAAGCACTCCAACCGTCACCCTCCATCAACGCCTCCAT
Source organism: Gossypium hirsutum (assembly GCF_007990345.1). NCBI lineage: Eukaryota > Viridiplantae > Streptophyta > Magnoliopsida > Malvales > Malvaceae > Gossypium > Gossypium hirsutum. The sequence continues at coordinate 93,401,108 of NC_053424.1, forward strand.
CAGTACCGTGATTCCAGGCTCAGTATCACGCCGCGATCAGCGCATGAATCAACGGCAGTGTGCCATCATCAGTGCCCGATCATCGCTAGTCTCCTCGTTGTCACCTGCAAAAGGGGAAAGAAGAAACAACAGAGGCAATACAAAACATGACAAGAAATAAATATTGTAAATATGATTTTATTTTCAGTGGCTATAAAAGCCCGAACCGAGAACGATGTAAAACTACGTTTTTGGATATACACACATATACAGTAAAATACAAAACAGTTGACTGAACAAAGGTGATTATTCTACTCTCTTTTATTTCTTTTCTATAAATATATATACAAGTATTGAAAAATAAAGAAACAAAATCTACCTTTGTGAAAAAAAAAGAAGCTTTCCAGCTTCCGATCACCGTAAGAGGCGGTGTTGACGGTGGCCCGTAGGCGCGTGTAAGCCCCAGGACGGAGGCTCGATAGAGCTCCGAGGGCCGGATCTCAACCCTCCTTCAGAGAATTTTTTTTGTTTTTTTAGATTCGGGTTTAAAATGAAATTTTTAGGTTAAAATTTGGCTTATATAGCCTTATGAAAACGGTGTCGTTTTTGCTTAAAACAATAAGCTTCAAAACGACGTCGTTTCAAAGCCAGGATTCGTGTGTTTTTGTTTAAAGGGCTAATTGCCCAATTGATCCTTCCGCATTTTTATGTTTTTAAAATTCATTTTATTTTTATTTTGATTTGGCCCTAATCTTTTGCATTTATTGCATTTTGGTCCTAATAGCCATTATAAGACCTATTCTGAGAACGACGTCGTTTTTGGGATTAGGGCTAATTGTCCAGTGAGTCCCTCAAATTTTGGTGCGCATTTCAATTAGGCCCGAATTTTTTTATTTATTTATGATTAACCCTAGATTTTTTTAAATAAATTCAATTTTAATCCCCTTTTTATATATATTTAATTTATTTTTAATACTATATGTATTATTTATTTTTATAAACATTAATTACATGTAAAAATAGTATATATATTATTTTTATTATTTATCATATCATTTACATTATTATACATTTTATTTATATATTTTATAATATATTATATCATTTTACTATATATATATTATTCATTATATTATTTTTATTATATTTTATATTACTTCATTATTTATTATTATGTATAATTTTAAAAATTTGCAAACTATTATTAGGTAATGTATATATTATTTTTAAATATTTAGCATATTATGTAAAGTTCTAGCATTTATTATAAAGTTTCATACATATTTAATATAGTATTATTTATATAAATATATATTAAGCTATTATATCATATAATATATTTTTATTATTTTTTTAAAAATTTTCTCTTTTATTACTTATATATTGCTTTAAATATTTTTACCTCATTTATTTTTCAAATTGTTTTTAAATTTGTTTGTTTGTTTTATCCTTTTGGTATTTATTTGATATTGTTTTAACATGTTAATTTTATCTCATAGATTATTTGTTATTTTTATGTTATCTTATTATTGTTATATATTCGTATGAGAATTGATTATTTATGTCATTATTTTAAGATTATATTTGCATGAAATTCTATTGTATATATGTGTAATTTGTATTGTTATATTCATTATTTTGCTATTTTGTATTTTTGCATGAAATAATAATGTGTGTATATTTATGTTATTTATAATTATATGCATGAAATGTTAATGTATATTGTGTAATTTATGTCGTATTTATCATTTTCTATGTTATATCTGCATGAAATGTTAAAGTATATAGTTTAATTAATTTAATATTAATCTTTTTAATAGGTTAAGTGCATCATTGCTTTTAAAATTTTATATTTCATTTAATCCAAAGGAATTTTAAAAAACGAGGCAACGTCTTTTATATTTAGGAATTTGGGAAATAGTGCCCTAACATGCTGTGTTGCGATTTCCCGTTTGTCTAAATATCTAAAGTATCCTTTTAAATAGATTTTGTAAATCACGAGATGATTTTAGCTACGAAAGTTTAAGAATATCGTGTCCAATCATGCTGAATGTGATATTTGTACTCTTTTGGGAACGAAAGAATACCAATTTTCAAATCAAATTATTACGATTTTAAAAAGAGATCTTATTTCTAAATTCTTTCAAACTTTTGACATTAAGACAAAACTATTCAATTTGGTACCAATTTTGGGCGTTGCGAGGATGCTAACCCTTCCTCGTATGTAACCGACTCCCGAGCCTGTTTTCTCACAATTTCATAGACCAAAATGTTTTATAAGGTGATCCAATCACACTTAAAAAGGTTGGTGGCGACTCCCGTTTTCAAAATACTTCCATTTTAAAAAAGAGGTTTCGACAGCTTGGCGACTCCACTAGGGACAAAATAAGAGAGTCAAGCCAAGAAATTGATTATTTTCTGTCTTAATGTTGGAAGTTTGAAAAATTTTACAATTATTGATCTTTTTGCATGTGTTTGCTGTATATGTTTGTTATCTTGTTTCCGCACACATTGCATTTGCATGACCGTTGTGGTCGCACCCTTAATGGGAGTGAGAAGCTACGCTTTCGTGAGGTTTTCACCTCTGTATGGGCTAGTGGATTGCTTCCGGGATACATCTGTACCTATGTCTTCGTGAGATTTTCATCTCCGTATGGCCATAGGGAAATGTGTTCCCTTGAATCGAACTTGGTCTATATGAGCCTATAATGGGTGAGGACCGAGGAATCTACTGGTTCAGGTACCCTCGTTTTAGAACTGAAACGCATATAGTGAACTTTAAGTGCTTACCCTAGGGAGTATAGTGATAGCCTTTAGTAAGCTACCCTTATAAGTGCTTGTTTATTATACGTTTATATATAATACTGACTTATTTTATTTTGTTATCATTGCATGTCACTCAACATTTAAAGGTATCGATTCACGGTTCGATTTCTAGATTAGAAAGTTTTGTAATGAGAAACGAATATCTTGATAAAGTGGAGGACAATGCTTCTGTCTGTGCATGGTCAGAAAAAACCCAGTTAGAGAAAGGAGATAGTGTCACTGAGGGGTATACATCAGAGTTGTGGGACTTCACTCGTATCAGCTCAACACAGAATGAGTTTCAGGAGTTGAAGGATATTTGGGCCCAATGGGATGACGAGGCTAAGCAGCTGTTCTACCAGAATTATGGAGATCTTCCCTATTTGCTAGACATCAAGGTGGATAAGCATCTGTGTCGAGCTATGGTACAGTTTTAGAACCCTGCTTATAGTTATTTTACATTTGGAGAGGTAGATTTAGTACCTACATTGGAGGAGTATACAACCTTGCTTTGCTGTCAAAAAATTCAAGGTAACAAAGCTTATGTTAGGGCTGCTAATCCCCCAACTTTCGTGAAGAAATTAATGATGATTACAGAGGTGAGTGAGCAGTGGGCCGCAGCTCGAGTCCAACAAAAGGGTGATAGTAAATGCATTCCATGGGCAAGTTTGAGGGATATGATATTGGCACACCTAGATGTGAAGAAGAGGGTTGATGTTTTGGCCTTAAGTATTTATGGTTTGGTGATTTTCCCAAAAGCTATTGGGCACATAGATGAGGCAATTGCAGATTTATTCGATCGACTTGGTAAACAAAACACACCTGTGCCTGCAATCCTAGCTGAGACGTTTAGATCCTTGAGCGCATGTCGGAGAGCTGGTGAAGGTAGATTCATTGGATGTGCACAGTTGTTGTTAGTATGGTTCCATAGTCACTTTTGGAAGGTTGATAAGGTTCCTTGCCGAGTGTTCTTTGAGGATTATTCTCCCTTAAGGAAAGCTGCAGCTACGCCGAGGAGGGACGACATTACAGAGGAAAGATGAACGGAAATATTTCAGAATCTCCGAGAGGAAGATGTAAGGTAGAAAGCTCCCTGGATGGCTCCTAATGAAATCCTTTATCGTTGTGAAAGTTTTGATTGGGTACCTCTTCCTGGAATTTAGGGAGTCGTTGGTTATGCACCATTACTCGTCCTAAGGCAATACAAAACGGGGCAGTTTATACCGGCAACACAAGGGTTAGCTCAGAGTGATTTCTCATATAAGGGGGATCATTATTAAAAAAAAGATGCGAGAGATTTCCAAGGTTTGGAAGAAAATTTGCTGTGTGAAGATTCTAACCGAAAGACCAACGATGACCCTTGGGTACAAAGAGTGGTTTAACAAGAGGATCAATGATAACATCCCTAGGCCGAGTTTGGGGGCTGCCCGATCGATAGAAGAGAGTTTACGAGTGATTCCAACAGATTTAGAAGTCTTAAAGTAAGAGTTTGAAAGAAAGAATTTGGAGCTCGGGAGAAAGATAGAGAGGCTTGAGGAGGAGAAGATGTACCTAAGCTTAAACATCGACGTTCATAGAATTGAGGTCGAAAAAGAGAGGAAAGAAAAGAGGAAGATTGAGGAAGACCGAGATGACGTGAAGACACAAAATAAGAGGATACATTTATCAATGAAGAGAGCTGGATTGGGGAAGTCTTCAGAGCAGTGGCAACAAGAGGTTCAAGAAGAAAAAGCCAAAGCCGAGTATTGAGAGAAGAAGTTCCAAGAGATGCAGGCGCGTAATCAGGCCCTAGAGAAGGAGAATCAAGGATTAAAAACTAATGTGACTGAGCTTGAATGATCTCTTCATCATCACCGAAGTCGTAACTCTACAGTCGAGTTAAAGGCAAGCCTGGATAAGATCGAGGAAATGAAGCACAATATTAGAGGGTTGGAAGCAACATTACAGAACTGTGAGCTACACATTGAGCAGCTCGAGGCAAGAGAAGAACATTGGAAGGGAGAGCTTCACCATTTTCAGGATCAAGTCAGAGATAGGGACTACCTTATGGGAGAAGCTATAGTACAGATTCGAGAGGTTGCTGATCATTTGCAAGACTTGGCAGCACAAACTAATGTATTGAGTACAAAGTATGAGTTAGTTTCAGATAGAGTCTAGAGTTAGCTTTGTTATTGGATAGGGTTAAAACTTTGGGCCTGAGGATAAATGCGTATTTGTAATCCGTTTTGTGTAAAGATTTTTGTTTCTTAAATAACGTTTTCTAAAAGAAACTGAATCAGAATCGATATTTTTTTTTCTTTGCATTCATGCATTTGCATCTCATCTCATCATATGCATTCAAATTTATAGAAAGACCCTAATTAGTTAAAATTATAAGGGAGAAAGAGAGAGTGAGAAAAAGAAAATCTGGAAGCAACATATCCTTACGGTACACGCACTAAGTCAAAGAATATAGATCAAAGACTTGAGCAGATCCAGAAAGAAATGCAGGAGCAATTACATGAACAATTGGCAAAAATCCAACAGGAGATGAAGGATCAAATGTTGGAGGCTCAAAAGAATATGATGGCTGAGATGGCTCAGCTGCTGAAGGGGGCAACAGATAAAGGAAAGGCCCCTATGACTATCACCGAAGAGGATAATGAGGATCATCCTCCGGGTTTTACCCCACCTTATGTGCAGACTCAACCTGAGGCATATCCCCGAAGGTCGTCTGTCATAGTAAGACCTCAACAGGGGCAAGTCGATGCTGGAATACCCATGAACTTTCAAACTGGTTCGGGATTCAACCCTGGAGATAACCCTGCCAATCCAGTCATCCCTGATTTAGATGTAGCTGAGAGGGAAGAGATGAGACTCAAATCATCAAGGCAATTAGAGGAACGTTGCAGATGGTTAGAGGAAAAATTTAAGGCACTAGAAAACGCTTATAATCGTCAGAGAATTGATGCTAAGGACTTGAGTTTGGTCCCAGATTTGGTGCTTCCCCATAAGTTCAAAATGCCAGAATTTGAGAAGTACAATGGGACTACTTGCCGTGAAGCTCATATCACCATGTTCTGCCGACGGATGACTGGCTATGTAAACAATGATCAATTATTGATCCATTGTTTTCGTGATAGTTTGGTTGGGGCAGCGGCTAGGTGGTATAATCAACTGAGTCACGCAAGGATCGTGTAACACCCCGAACCCGAGACCGACACCGGAGTCGGACACGAGATGTTAACAAACTTTGAAAAATTTTTCCAGACACTGCCCAGTCTGAGTACTAGTCGCTTCAAAAATCAAATCTTGATTTTCACAACTCGAAAATCAGTTTTGTGATTTTTCCCTGAAACTAAACTCATGTCTCCATCTATGTATTTTTTTCTAGAATTTTTGGTCGGCCCAATTAGTACAGTTTATTAGTCAAAGTCTCCCATGTTACAGGGGTCGACTACACTGACCTTTGCTCATTACGACTTGGATATCTCTCTACACAGAGCTTCAATACTGATGCCGTTTGTTTCTATGGAAACTAGACTCAGAGAGGAATCCATACATATATGGTGTGACTCCTAATTATCTCTGGTCAATTTATAGTGAATTTCCAAAGTCGGAACAGGGAATCCAGAAACTTTTCTGGCCCTGTCCCACAAGAACCTGAATATCTCTTACTGTACTGTTCATATGATTGTTTCGTTACTTTTATATGAAAGTAGATTCATCAAGGTTCGATTACATAATTTATTCACTATTTAATTCCACTCCTACGAATTCTTGTGATTTTTCCAATCCACACCACTGCTGCTGTCAGCCTCTGTTTTCAAAGTAAACCTTACCTATTTTCGGGGTTTCATGGACCAACTAGGGCCTTGTCATACATATGCCCACATATGATCATACTTAGCCATTCCAATGGCTGATCATTTGCTCAACACTTCCATTCCAACTATAGTTACATCATGAAACCATTTATACATTCATAAATACGAATGGTCTAATGCCATACTCCACTTCTACAAGCCATTTTCGCATGGCTGCACACTTATACATTTCATAAAGTACTCGAAAGACAACAATGGGTAGTCCTATACATGCCATATCAAAATTCAACCAAAATAGTACCCAAAAGAGCCTTTGATAGTGTGGGCGACTTTGACTTCAAGATCCCGAGTCCGATAGCTGGAGAACCAAAAATCTATAAAACAGAGGAGCAATGTAACGAGTAAGCAATTTATGCTTAGTAAGTTTTGAGCAAGGAATTCCAGCATACACAAAGAATAGCACACATTTAGCTAAACGGAATATTTCATAATACGCAATTTACCGATATCAAACTTGCTTCACAACATTAACAACCCTTATGTACATACACAATAAACTAACTTAGCCGAAGGCCGGTAGCTCGTTTATCAACTGAGCGAACATTTATTTGTAAGGGCTCGATTAAATTCAACACATACGTAACATATCCCCGTATTGGGATGTTTTTCGAGTATTCGCTGGAATTTTACAGCAAGCTCATTCATTACCAAATCACGTACCTTCGGGATTTAACCGGATATAGCTCCTCGTTCAAATGCCTTCGGGACATAGCCCGGTTTTAGTAACTCACACAATGCCTTCGGGACATAACCCGGATTTAACAACTCGCACGAATGCCTTCGGGACTTAACCCGGATTTAGTATCTCGCACAAAGGCCTTCGGGGCTTAACTCGGAATTTGTATCTCGCACAAATGCCTTCGGGGCTTAACCCGGAATTTGTATCTCGCAAAAATGCCTTCGGATCTTAGTCCGGATATATTCACTTAGCACAAAGCCTTCGGGACTTAGCCCGGACAGCATTCAATTAATCATGCACCTCTAACAATAATTCATGGCACATTCGTATTTCTTTTTCATTAGCAAAACTCAAACACAAGGCACACACCATCCTTGCACATTCGGCTCAATAGCCACTTATAGAGCATGATTTTAATTTGCTTAAAACATGATTTAATCACATCGTAATTTAAGCTCTCTTACTCAAGAACTTACCTCGGGTGTTGTCGAACGATTCCGCTAGCTATTCGACCACTTTTTCCTTCCCTTTATCGGATTTATTTCCCCTTTGCTCTTGAGCTTAATTAAACAAATAAATTGATTTCATCATTTAGGCATCAAAAAGATGAACGCAAGGCACTTAGCCCATATTTATACATTAGACATTAAAGTCTCATACATGCAAAAATCATGCATCAACACAACATATTAGCTAATTTCTTTCCCCTTGGCCGAATATGCATGTCTATTTTTGGGGTCGATTTCAACACTTAATACACACATATACACACTAGTAAAGCATCCTCCCCATTTTCATCAATTTAACACATGCATTGCTCATTAACATGCAAAGTTACATTCGGCCTTAGCACACATCTTGCTAGCCGATTCTTCTCCATTTAGCAACCAATGCACATATGTGCTCACACAAAAATGCTAAAAAGGAGGTTCAAGAATCATCAAGCCATCATCACATGCATCATTAACAAGCTTCATATTTTGCATGCAATGGCATTAACACAACCTCCACCTAGGCCGAATCTTAACTCATCCTCATGCCTCATCACCACAACATCAAACATCAACCAAGAATGATGCATCCATGGTCAAGTGCCATTTCCATCACATAGCAAGATTTAGACCATGGGCTAGGTAGAACTCAAGCTAACCACTAAAACATGCATGCATCTCATGGAACATCATCAAACATACCTTAGCCTAGCTACATGCATGGCCGAATCTCTTCACCTTTCTTCTTCTTTCCTCCTTAAAATTTTTTGCCAAGGATGAACCAAAGGATGAGAAATTTTTTTCTTTGTTTTTCTTTCTAATTTAGGCTAAATGAAGGTGAGAAAGGATGAACACAAATTTTTCTCCTTTCTTCTCTTTAGCTCACGGCAATGGGGGGGCAACCACACATTTTTTTTTCTTTTGTTTTCATTTCTTTATTACCCATACTCCTTATTTTATTCTTCCATTAACAAAACATGTTTCATGACATGTTTTGCCCATCATTCCTTGTCATGGCCGGCCACTACTCATTAGGGGGGGGAAATTTGACATGCAAGTCCCCCCCTTTGTCCACATGCATTAATAGGTCCTCACACATTGACCTATCACATTTTAAAATTTTCTCACATAAGTCCTATTGACTAAATTCACATGCAATCGACTAAATCGAAGCTTGAAATTTTCACACATTCATAATTACATATTCTAGACAATAAATATCACATTCAACATTTCGGTGACTCGGTTTAGCGGTCCCGAAACCACTTCCCGACTAGGGTCAACTTTGGGCTGTCACAACTCTCCCCCACTTAAGAAATTTTCGTCCCCGAAAATCTTACCGGTAAATAGGTTTGGGTATCGTTCTTTCATCGAGCTCTCGGTCTCCCAAGTAGCTTCCTCGATCCCGTGTTTGAGCCATAACACCTTTACTAGCGGAACTCTTTTGTTTCGCAACTCATTCACTTCACGAGCTAGGATACGCATCGGTTCTTCTTCATAGCTCATGTCGACTTGAATTTCAACCTCTGATGGGCTAATTATGTGCGATGGATCAGATCGATAGCGTCGAAGCATCGAAACATGAAAGACGTCATGAATCTTTTCAAGCTCCGGGGGCAAAATCAATCTATACGCAACCGGACCAGCTCGTTCGGAGATTTCGTACGGCCCAATGAATCTCGGGCTCAACTTGCCCTTACGGCCAAACCTGAGTATTTTTTTTTTCAAGGTGAAACCTTAAGGAACACTTTGTCTCCCACCTGATACTCGATGTCTTTTCGTTTCAAATCCGCGTACGAATTCTGACGATCTGTGGCTACCTTCAGACTTTCACGGATTACCTTTACTTTCCGTTCAGCATCTTTAATCAAATCAACTCCGAAAATTTTACTTTCACTGAGCTCGGTCCAAAACAATGGTGTACGGCATTTACGACCGTACAAAGCCTCGTAAGGTGCCATCTTAATACTTGATTGAAAACTATTGTTGTAAACGAATTCAATCAAAGGTAAATACCGTTCCCATGAACTACTGAACTCGAGGATGCAACATCTCAACATATCCTCAAGTATCTGAATTATCCGCTCGGATTGACCATCGGTTTAGGGGTGAAAAGTAGTGCTAAAATGCAGCTTGGTACCCAGAGCTTCTTGCAATTTCTTCCAAAATCGTGAGGTGAATCTCGGATCTCTATCCGACACGATAGAAACAGGTACCCCGTGTAATCTCACAATTTGAGAAACGTACAATTCAGCTAGTCTATCCAATGAAAAATCCATACACACGGGGATAAAGTGAGCCGACTTAGTCAGTCTATCGACAACAACCCAAATCGCATCCTTCTTACTAGTTGACAATGGCAGTCCGGACACAAAGTCCATTGTAACTCGATCCCATTTCCACTCGGGTATCATGATCGGCTGAAGTAATCTTCAAGGCACTTGATGTTCCGCTTTCACTTGTTGACATATTAAACATCTCGAAACAAAGTCGGAGATGTCTCGTTTCATACCATGCCACCAAAATCGACGTTTCAAATCGTTGTACATTTTCGTACTCCCCGGGTGAATTGACATTTGGCTACAATGGGCTTCGTTCAGAATCATCGAAATGAGTTCCGAATTCCTTGGAACACACAAACGATTTCTGAACCTCAAACAATCATCATCATCAATTTGAAACTCCGATTCCTCGTTCGGAACACACTTAGCCCGTTTTGCAACCAATTCATCATCGACTTTCTGGGCTTCACGAATTTGGTGAGTCGGGCCAATTAGTACAGTTTATTAGTCAAAGTCTCCCAAGTTACAGGGGTCGACTACACTGACCTTTACCCCTTACGACTGGGATATCTCTCCGCACAGAGCTTCAATACTGATGCCGTTTGTTTCTATGGAAACTAGACTCAGAGAGGAATCCATACATATATGGTATGACCCCTAATTATCTCTGGTCAATTTATAGTGAATTTCCAAAGTCGGAACAGGGAATCCAGAAACTGTTCTGGCCCTGTTCCACAAGAACCCGAATATCTCTTACTGTACTGTTCCTATTATTGTTTCGTTACTTCCATATGAAAGTAGATTCATCAAGGTTCGATTACATAATTTATTCACTATTTAATTCCACTCCTACGAATTCTTGTGATTTTTCCAATCCACACCACTGCTGCTATCAGCTTCTGTTTTCAAAGTAAACCTTACCTAATTTGGGGTTTCATGGACCAACTAGGGCCTTGTCATACATAAGCCCACATATGATCATACTTAGCCATTCCAGTGGCTGATCATTTGCTCAACACTTCCATTCCAACTATAGTTACATCATGAAACCATCTATACATTCATAAACACGAATGGTCTAATGCCATACTTCACTTCTACAAGCCATTTTCGCATGGCTGAACACTTATACATTTCATAAAGTACTCGAAAAACAACAATGGGTAGTCCTATACATGCCATATCAAGATTCAACCAAAATAGTACCCAAAAGAGCCTTTGATAGTGTGGGCGACTTCGACTTCAAGATCCCGAGTCCGATAGCTGGAGAACCAAAAATCTATAAAACAGAGGAGCAATGTAACGAGTAAGCAATTTATGCTTAGTAAGTTTGAGCAAGGAATTCCAGCATGCACAAATAATAGCACACATTTAGCTAAACGGAATATTTCATAATACGCAATTTACCGATATCGAACTTGCTTCACAACATTAACAACCCTTATGTACATACAAAATAAACTAACTTGGCCGAAGGCCGGTAGCTCGTTTATCAACTGAGCGAACATTTATTTGTAAGGGCTCGATTAATATTCAACACATACGTAACATATCCCCATATTGGGATGTTTTTCGAGTATTCGCTGGAATTTTATAGCAAGCTCATTCATTACCAAATCACGTACCTTCGGGATTTAACCGGATATAGCTCCTCGTTCAAATGCCTTCGGGACATAGCCCGGATTTAGTAACTCACACAATGCCTTCGGGACATAACCCGGATTTAACAACTCGCACAAATGCCTTCGGGACTTAACCCGGATTTAACAACTCGCACGAATGCCTTCGGGACTTAACCCGGATTTAACAACTCGCACGAATGCCTTCGGAACTTAATCCGGATATATTCACTTAGCACAAAGCCTTCGGGACTTAGCCCGGACAACATTCAATTAATCATGCACATTCATATTTCATTTTCGTTTACGAAACTCAAACACAAGGCACATATTGTCCTTGCACATTCGGCTCAATAGCCACACATAGAGCATGATTTAATCACATCGAAATTTAAGCTCTCTTACTCAAGAACTTACCTCGGGTGTTGTCGAACGATCCCGCTAACTATTCGACCACTTTTTCCTTCCCTTTATCGGATTTATTTCCCCTTTGCTCTTGAGCTTAATCAAACAAATAATTTGATTTCATCATTTAGGCATCAAAAGATGAACACAAGGCACTTAGCCCATATTCATACATTAGACATTAAAGTCTCATACATGCAAAAATCATGCATCAACACAACATATTAGCTAATTTCTTTCCCCTTGGCCGAATATGCATGTCCATTTTTGGGGTCGATTTCAACATTTAATACACACATATACCCACTAGTAAAGCATCCTCCCCCTTTTCATCGATTTAACACATGCATTGCTCATCAACATGCAAAGTTACATTCGGCCTTAGCACACATCTTGCTAGCCGATTCTTCTCCCTTTAGCAACCAATGCACATATGTGCTCACACAAAAATGCTAAAAAGGAGGTTCAAGAATCATCAAGCCATCATCACATGCATCATTAACAAGCTTCATATTTTGCATGCAATGGCATTAACACAACCTCCACCTAGGCCGAATCTTAACTCATCCTCATACCTCATCACCACAACATCAAACATCAACCAAGAATGATGCATCCATGGTCGAGTGCCATTTCCATCACATAGCAAGATTTAGACCATGGGCTAGGTAGAACTCAAGCTAACCACTAAATCATGCATGCATCTCATGAAACATCATCAAACACACCTTAGCCTAGCTACATGCATGGCCGAATCTCTTCACCTTTCTTCTTCTTTCCTCCTTAAAATTTTTGGCCAAGGATGAACCAAAGGATGAGAAATTTTTTTCTTTGTTTTTTTCTTTCTAATTTAGGCTAAAATGGAGGTGAGAAAGGATGAACACAAACTTTTCTCCTTTCTTCTCTTGAGCTCACGGCAATGGGGGGAAACAAACACTACACACACATTTTTTTTCTTTTGTTTCCATTTCTTTATTACCCATACTTCTTATTTTATTCTTCCACTAACAAAACATGTTTCATGACATGTTTTGCCCATCATTCTTTGTCATGGCCGGCCACTACTCATTAGGGGGGGGAATTTGACATGCAAGTCCCCCCCTTTGTCCACATGCACTAATAGGTCCTCACACATTGACCTATCACATTTTAGAATTTTCTCACATAAGTCCTATTGACTAAATTCACATGAAATCAACCAAATTGAAGCTTGAAATTTTCACACATTCATAATTACATATTCTAGACAATAAGTATCACATTCAAACATTTCGGTGACTCGGTTTAGCGGTCCCGAAGCCACTTCCCGACTAGGGTCAACTTTGGGCTGTCACAACTCTCCCCCACTTAAGAAATTTTCGTCCCCGAAAATCTTACCGGTAAATAGGTTTGGGTATCGTTCTTTCATCGAGCTCTCGGTCTCCCAAGTAGCTTCCTCGATCCCGTGTTTGAGCCATAACACCTTTACTAGCGGAACTCTTTTGTTTCGCAACTCCTTCACTTCACGAGCTAGGATACGCATCGGTTCTTCTTCATAGCTCATGTCGACTTGAATTTCAACCTCTGATGGGCTAATTATATGCGATGGATCAGATCGATAGCGTCGAAGCATCGAAACATGAAAGACGTCATGAATCTTTTCAAGCTCCGGGGGCAAAATCAATCTATACGCAACCGGACCAACTCGTTCGGAGATTTCGTACGGCCCAATAAATCTTGGGCTCAACTTGCCCTTACGGCCGAACCTGAGTATCTTTTTCCAAGGTGAAACCTTAAGGAACACTTTGTCTCCCACCTGATACTCGATGTCTTTTCGTTTCAAATCTGCGTACGACTTCTGACAATCCGTGGCTACCTTCAGACTTTCACGGATTACCTTTACTTTCTGCTCAGCATCTTTAATCAAATCAACTCCGAAAATTTTACTTTCACCGAGCTCGGTCCAAAACAATGGTGTACGGCATTTACGACCGTACAAAGCCTCGTAAGGTGCCATCTTAATACTTGATTGAAAACTATTGTTGTAAGCAAATTCAATCAAAGGTAAATACCGTTCCCATGAACTACTGAACTCGAGGATGCAACATCTCAACATATCCTCAAGTATCTGAATTATCTGCTCGGATTGACCATCGGTTTGGGGGTGAAAAGCAGTGCTAAAATGCAACTTGGTACCCAGAGCTTCTTGCAATTTCTTCCAAAATCGTGAGGTGAATCTCGGATCTCTATCCGACACGATAGAAACAGGTACCCCGTGTAATCTCACAATTTGATAAACGTACAATTCAGCTAGTTTATCCAATGAAAAATCCGTACGTACGGGGATGAAATGAGCCGACTTAGTCAGTCTATCAAAAATAACCCATATCGCATCCTTCTCACTTGCTGACAAAGGCAGTCCGGACACAAAGTCCATTGTGACTCGTTCCCATTTCCACTCGGGTATCATGATCGGCTGGAGTAATCCTGAAGGCACTTGATGTTCCGCTTTCACTTGTTGACATATTAAACATCTCGAAACAAAGTCAGAGATGTCCCGTTTCATACCATGCCACCAAAATTGACGTTTCAAATTGTTGTACATTTTCGTACTCCCGGGTGAATTAACATTCGGCTACAATGGGCTTCGTTCAGAATCATCGAAATGAGTTCCGAATTCCTTGGAACACACAAACGATTTCTGAACCTCAAACAATCATCATCATCAATTTGAAACTCCGATTCCTCGTTCGGAAAACACTTAGCCCGTTTTGCAACCAATTCATCATCGACTTTCTGAGCTTCACGAATTTGGTGAGTCAATAATGGTTTAGCTTTTAATTCAGCTACTAACACACTGTCTGGTAAAACAGACAAATGCACGTTCATCGCTCGTAAAGCAAACAATGACTTCCGGCTTAAGGCGTCCGCAACCATGTTAGCCTCTCCCGGATGGTAATCAATGACAAGCTCGTAATCTTTCAACAACTCAAGCCAACGTCTTTGTCACAGATTCAAGTCTCGTTGAGTCATCAAATATTTGAGACTTTTGTGATCCGAACATACATGGCACTTCTCACCAAACAGATAATGTCGCCATATTTTTAAAGCAAACACGATGGCAGCTAGTTCGAGATCATGGGTCGGATAATTCCTCTCGTGTGGCTTCAATTGTCTCGACGCATAGGCCACGACTCGACCTTCTTGCATCAATACGCAACCCAACCCAAGTAGGGATGCGTCACTATAGATGACAAACTCTTTACCTGATTCGGGTTGCACCAAAATTGGAGCTTCAGTCAAACGAGTTTTTAGTTGGTCGAAACTTTTCTGACATTTCTCCGTCCACTCGAACTTAACATCCTTTTGAAGTAGCTTCGTCATTGGTGTGGCTATCATCGAGAAACCTTTCACAAATCGTCGGTAATAACCGGCGAGCCCCAAAAAGCTCCGAACTTCAGTAACATTTCTCGGAGGTTTCCAGTCCAGTATGGCTGAAATTTTGTTCGGGTCAACTCGAATACCCGACGCGGATACCACATGACCCAAGAAGCTAACCTCTCTTAACCAGAACTCACACTTACTAAACTTAGCATATAACCGCTTATCCCGCAAAATTTGCAGCACTAGCCTCAGATGCTCAGCATGTTCGGTCTCGTCTCTTGAATAGACCAAAATGTCATCAATGAACACCACTATGAACCGATCCAAATACGGCCTGAAGATCCGATTCATCAAATCCATAAATACTGCAGGGGCATTAGTGAGCCCAAACGGCATCACTAAGAATTCGTAGTGACCATATCTCGTTCTGAAGGCAGTTTTAGGAATATCTGAATCTCGGATTCGCAACTGATAATAGCCCGATCTCAAATCTATTTTTGAGAACACTGAGGTTCCCTTCAATTGGTCGAACAAATCATCGATGCGCGGCAACAGATATTTGTTCTTTATCGTCACTTTATTCAGCTGGCGATAGTCAATGCACAACCTCATGGTTCCGTCCTTCTTTTTCACGAACAATACTGGTGCACCCCAAGGTGAGAAACTTGGTCGAGCGAAACCTCTATCCGTCAGTTCTTGCAACTGAGCTTTCAACTCCTTTAACTCGGTTGGTGCCATACGATACGGAGCTATCGAAATCGGCGTAGTCCCAGGTACAAGCTCAATACCAAACTCTACCTCCCGAACAGGTGGTAAACCCGGTAATTCTTCCGGAAAAACATCCGGGTATTCACAAACCACCGGCACAGATTCGGGTTTCTTTTCTAATTCTTTGTCATCAAGTACATACGCAAGGTATGCTTCGCACCCTTTTCTTACATATTTCTGTGCCAACATTGCTGATATTACAGCTGGCATCCCCTCCAAGTCCGCAGACTCAATTGGGACTACTTCGTTATTTGCGCACCTCAAATCAATAGTCTTGCTCTTGCAATTCACAATCGCATCATGCGCGGTCAACCAATCCAAACCAAGGATAACATCAAATTCATCAAACGGCAAAAGCATCAAGTCCGCCGGAAAACAGGAACCTCGAATTTCCAGGGGACATTTCTCACACACTTTGTCGACAAGCACGTAATGACCCAAGGGATTTGACACCCGAATTACAAACTCAGTAGACTCAATAGGTAAAGTCTACTGGATGCTAAGGTTTCACATATGTAAGAATGAGTAGAACCGGGGTCAATCAAAGCAATTACATTAGTATCAAAGAGAGTGAATGTACCGGTAATAACATCAGGCGAAGAAGCATCCTCGCGGCACGTATAGCATAAGCTCTAGCAGGCGCACGAGCTTCGGATCTGGTTATATCATCTCTAAATCCTCTCTGACCACCACTAGCATTGCCCGTATTTCTAGATGGTCTACCTCGAGCAGTGGTAGCACCCGGTTTCCCACTCTGATTTTCATTCTGTTCAAACAACCTCGGGCAATCTTTAATGAAGTGGTCAACTGATCCGCACTTGTAACAGGAGCGGTCAGGGAATCTACAACTCCCCGAATGCCATTTACCGCAATATCGACACTTCGTTCTATCTCGACATTCATTCCCAACACTGGCGACCGAAGTGCCTCGTGTACCCACAGGGGGTCGATCACGATCTCGTCTAAAAAGGCCCGAAGTGCCTCTAAACTGGCCCGTATCATCTCGAAATCTCTTCGATGTCTGTTGAAGAGACCTTCCCGAGGATCTTTTACGAAACTCTCGAGTTCCCTCATCAACTCTTTGCTTTCTTTTCTAAGCTCTTCGGCTTACAAGCTCGTTCAACAAGTACCATGAACTCTCGTATTTCAAGAACGCCAACGAACATTTTTATATCTTCATTCAGCCCATCCTCGAAGCGTTTACACATAATAGCTTCGGACGAAACACATTCCCGAGCGTATTTGCTAAGTCTAACAAATTTTCGCTCGTAATCAGTAACCGACATGGAGCCTTGCTTAAGCTCA